>NC_140219.1:15210153-15580632 GCF_951802725.1 Rutilus rutilus | reverse complement strand
TATTTTTCCCACAAAAACAATGTACACAGTGTACATGCCAACCAACACAAAGTTGTACATACAGTGGTCTACATACAAAACAACAGAAGAATTGACTGTATACAGTTACAGTAAAATAAAAACAAATCCAATGTTGGCATCCATTGCTCCATTGAAGAGCTCACCTGTTGCTCTTTCATGCTAAAGCTCTGATTGCTAATTGTAAAACTGTGTGACGGGTGTTTGCCCATGTGATGAGTCAGTGTGCATATTTGAATGGCAGTGTGTTCCTTGTGAAAACAAGAGATTTTCTGCATGAAAATTGTGCCAAAAGCAGAGAATTGTGTGTAGTGTTTTGAAAAAGGTGTGTTTTAGAACTGCAGTTTGAGTGTAAAGCAGGAATTGTGCTTGTAGTTTAGCAGGATTGGTTCAGGGGGTTGGTGAATGAGTTACATGTTGTGGTCATTGTGTCTCAAGTACCAGTATTTGTGTGTAAACAATTGAGAAAAACTTTAAGGCCACATAATCCACAATTTTTCATGCAAGTGAACGTAGGCATCACATAATTATTATGTACAGTATGAAAAATGAATGCTAAAGATTACATTTAACAGTGTAATCAAATAATTTGTGTTTTTAAAGATGAAGTCAGTGTTAATTCTGGCAGATAATTGTTTTTGATTTTGTGGTTGATAACTGATAAATTGCTGATAATTGAAAATCTATAATACTTCTAAAAGAATTAAAACACACTTTACCTTTATAGGCGGCTGCATAAATAAAATAAAATAAAAATCGAACCCTTAAAAAAATTCTACCAAAAGGTTTCTCAGCTTATTTTTGTAGTATTAGGTGTCCTTAATAACATACTAAACGTTTACCAAAGTTTGACCACTAGAAAGGTGTAATTTTCAAGATGGCGTCCAAGATAGGTAGGAAGCCCTTAAAATGTCCTAACTCCTTCATTATTTGACCTAGCCAAGTAATCTTGGTGCCTAACTCCATGTTTTCTGGGTATATGAATCCATTGGACTTGTCTAAATTGCACTGACATGATTACATACTTATGGAATACATGATTTTGTGAGTTTACTGTAAGGTTTTATCTTTGTTTGGGGTGAACCAGAGATGTAAACGATTTAGCCTATGTCATGTAACTTCTACTCAGTACGTGTTTTTGGACACATACCCTTTTTTTGCTAAAACGCAGACTTGACATTCAATGTAAAAGTTATTGCACCCAAAAAGTAACTTAAATTGGAGTTGTATAGCTTTGATTCTAAACTCTGAATTAGCCCGAACAAATGCCTGTGTGTGAACCCTCTAAAATGGTCACTCATTTCAATTTGAATAAGGTAATACATATGTAATCTATAATAGATGTTTTTGAGTATAAAGGTGGCATTATACTAAACTTCAGGTTTCAGGGAAGTTCAAGATGCTGATGTTGAAAACTATTCTGGCGCAGATTTGAACAGGGGACTGGTTCGTCACCATGGACCTGAAGGACGCCTATTACCACATCCAGGTCATTCCATGGCACAGGAAGTTCCTCCGGTTCACCTTTGGGGGAAAGACGTATCAGTATCGGGTCCTTCCATTTGGTCTAGCTCTGGCTCTGCGGATGTTCTCCAAGTTCTCCCCCTTGAGGCTCCAGGGCATCCGTGTGCTAAATGATCTAGACGACTGGCTCATTATGGCTCATTCCAGAGAGTTGGTGTGTCGTCACAGGGACGTCCTTCTCCACCACCTCCGGTCTCTTGGTCTCAGGTTGAATGCTCAGAAGAGTGTCTTAACTCCTTCTCAGCACATCACTTTCCTGGGTGTCTAACTCGATTCTCTCTCGATGCAGGCCCATCTGGCACCTTCTCGAGTTTCCAGTCTCCGTGCGTGCGTGCTCCAGTATCGCGTCCTCCTAGGCTCTTTTCAAGAGAGTTCCTTTAGAGCAGGGTTCACCAATCTCGGTCCTGGAGGGCCGCTGTCCCTGCAGAGTTTAGCTCCAACCAGCTCCAACACACCTGTTTGAAAGTTTCTAGTATGCCTAGTGAGACCTTGATTAGCTGGTTCAGGTGTGTTTAATTGGGGTTGGAGCTAAACTCTGCAGGACACCGGCCCTCCAGGACCGAGATTGGTGAACCCTGCTTTAGAGGATATTTGTGTGGCGGCAGGTTGGTCCTCTCCGCACACTTTTATTAGGTTTTACAACTTGGATTTAGATGCGGCCCCTGGTTCCCGGGTTCTTTCTGTATGAACTGGTCGCCTAGGTCCTAATTGAGTCTGGTCTGGCAAAAAAAAAATAAAAAAAAATTATAGGAAAGTTCCTTGTTGGGTCAGATCCAGCAGCGCTTAGCTTGGCGTGTGTGGTATATCGTTCCCATTGCGTCTTCGCTACGCAGCGTTGAGTGAACCTATGAAAGAGAACGTCTCTGGGTACTCGCGTAACCCATGTTCTCTGAATAAGGAACGAGACACTGCGTTCGCTGCCAAGCTCCTCTTGCTGCCGAAGGAGCTTCTTCTTCATCGGTGGAAAATCTGCGGAGCAGATGGTGTGTTCAGTGTATAAGATTGAGTGACGTAGCCCTGCTGAGGAGGCGCCCGCGCCATCAGCCAATGAATTGACATGATTCTATACGGGTTCAGACAATCAGCACATGCCTTCACGTGGCAGCCCTGTTTTGACTAATTTTACAGTACCACACATGTTCTAATGAATTTATTCTTTATTGGAATCAAAAGAATGGTTATGAACCACAGAAACCACGATATGAGAAAAGAGAAATTTGCAATTACTTAAGGGAAATTGTACTTATTTTTCACATAAATATGCTTGTAACCAATTGCTTTAATATATAATTGTACTTGTAATCACTTATCCATCATAAAAATATGCTAATTAGAATATTACATGGCCCAAACATGTATCAGGCACCAGTATTCCTGGTCTAGGAGGAATACAAAGGAGTAATGGTCATTTTAAGGACCTGACAGCTGCCATTTTGAAAATGGGGCCTTTCTTGGAGTCAAACAAAGTACATCTGATACTACTGTAAACCACTGAGAAATCTTTTGTTAGAATTTTTTTGAGGTCAAGCCATATTTGCAGCTGACTATTAGCTTTTACCTCGTGAACGAGCAGATCCGTTTGTGCTCTGGAGACGCATTCGGTCTTTCCAGTATCAAATTCCGTCACGTAAATAGCGAATCCTTCATGGCGCGAATGCAACTGGCATTTAAAGAGAATGGGAGATGAGACTCTGATTGGTTTATTGCACGTAAAGCCCAAAACACACCCATTAGCTACTCATTAAGAGAATAGAGACAACCCTTTTAAGCCATGCGCCTGGTGCGCCGACCATTTTTCCCGGTTAAACTAGCAAAAGTGGATTCGGACACGCCCTAACTGCACTTGCGCCATACGCTTTAGACCAGAGGTCCCCAACCCCCGGGCCGCGGACCGGTACCGGTCCGTGGGACATTTGGTACCGGGCCTCACAGAAAGAATATATAACTTAACGTATTTTCCGGACTATAAATCGCTCTGGAGTATATGTCGCATCAGTAAAAAAATGCGTCATGAAGAAGAAAAAACATAATATAGCCTAAGTCGCACTGGACTATAAGTCGCATTAATTTAGAAATGTAGCCTATTTCAAAAAAAATAAAAATAAAATAATAATAATAATAATAATAATAATTGTTCGGATGGGACAGTTCACCCTTACGGACGTGAGCGCTCTGAAAGCGGCACAAAAAGACTGCTTTAAAACTTTCACAGAGACCTCAGACAGAAAGCAAAAAGCCTGTCTTTAAATTGTATTTCGTTTTGTATTAATTGTATCTTAATTTTAATCAATGTTTCATCACCCAATTGCCTGGATTTAATAAGAAGTAAATATAATAGAAAATATTTAATCAGGACACGGAGGCGCGGGCGCGTGAACTGGAGCTGATCTCATAAATTAACCGAAATTCAGCGTATAAGGTAGCCTACTTGCCTCACAGACCTGAGACATAGAAAGCTTGAAATGTCTAATTTTAAACAGAACAATTCAAAACCAAAGAAAACTGACTGTTCTCTGCTTATGTAATTCGTATGAAATGTGCATTTCTCTCTGGCGCGTTCACTAGGCATACTGCGAAGATCGAGTCAGCATTGTCAACTTCATCTTTGCACAGAAAACACTTGTTTATTATTAAACAGTTAAAATGTCTCCTGCTATATTTTACATATTCATAATCATTAATTTTGGTTCTTAAAATCGGTTCTTTGTGACAGCTTTTAGGTGCTTTATTGGCAGCGCCACCCTTACATCGCATCAGCACCGTAAACATGGAGATTTTTTTCTTTTGGGGGGCTTTTTGTTTGTGTTCAGGCTTTCTCAGTTGTCTTTAGGCGCGATATTACGAGTACCCTGCTAATAAAATTGCAAGTAAGCCTACACATTGGATTCACGTTTATTATTATATTTAATTATTTATTTTTTTTTTTTTTATATTTTGTTGTATTTATCCGCCGCACCTTAAAGGCTGGTCCGTGAAAATATTGTCTGATATTAAACCGGTCCGTGGCGCAAAAAAGGTTGGGGACCGCTGCTTTAGACCATGCGCTTAGATCGTTAAAATAGGGCCCATAAAATTTGAAGTTGTCGTAATTGTTTTCCCACAGTCTTTGCATCTAGTCGATTTGACATGTTAATAACCCCAAATCAAAGAACATATGGCACGGTTTCTCCCGTCATGTTTCATGGGACTTTCATTATGACATTTCGGAGTTTACGCGCAGCACGGACATACGTAATCAAATTCTAAGACAAGGGTCCGAACTACCGCGACCGTATGGAAATATATGATACAGATATTATAAAACCATTCAAATAAAACACAAATTATTTTTCTGTATTTCTTCTAAAAAATATGAACTTAAATAAAATTAATTGATAAAAGTGTTTTTAGATTACAAAATCAAACAATTAAACAAAATTTTTGCAGATTTATTATAATAATTGTTATAATGTTTTAGTTGATAAATGGCTGACATTAAAATACGTAAATTAAGTATAACACTTTTAATCTACAAATGTACAAGTAAAATGGCACTAAAAATTTTGTATTAATAATTTTGTTTGCCAAAAGTGATTTTAGGCAACACAACATTATAGTGTGCACTATGAAAAGTGTATATTCATTTTGAGATTTGTTAAATATTACATTTTATTTAAATGAGCATCAGATGTAAAAACCGGGGACATTAGCATGTACAATTAAATATACAATGTCTGCATACTGAAAAAAAGTCCTCAAAAAAGTTGTCTGATAGCTTATATGCAACTAATATATTGCATCTCAAAAATAAATACAGAGATATTTGCATAAAAAGGCATCAAGAAAAATCAGCCCACACATTTCATATAGCCTTCTGTAGCTTGGTCACACATTGTGTATAGATACAGCTACTGTATTTACAGCAGAAAAGATGTATTCCTTCCTGCACTGCATGGTGACCGGCATTAGGTTTTATTGTGCGCAGCATGGTTTTGGTTTTATGTTGGAAGATGAAGTGCTTGTTTGGTTTTTATTTCAGACGAGATAAGTCTGTGTGATCCATCTTTGCTGGAGGTTGGACTCAGAGTGTGTTTGGTCCCTACAGTGGGGGAGAGCGTGTGTAATAACCTCTTAAAGCCCCTTACACTCCCCCACATACTTTGTGTAGAGGGTGATGGATACTAGCATTAGATCCATGCAGCGACTCCATGCTGTTCCTCTCCTCTCTCCTCTCTCTTCTCTCTCTCTCTCTCTCTCTCTCTCTCTCTCTCTCTCTCTCTCTCTCTCTCTCTCTCTCTCTCTCTCTCTCTCTCTTTCTCCCACACGCATGCACTGCACACATTTCCCACTCTCATTCATCTACATTCTGTGCACTCTCTATCTCGAGCGTGCTGCTTTTGCCAATGTCATCAGTCACATTACAGTGGAACAGAATGCTGGGAAAAAAGATATATCAAATATTTTTACTGTAACTACCACCACGGCACTGGAACAAGCTTTTTGCCTAATCTAATGTGGCCACGCAGGGAGTAAGCAAATGAGCCATGCTTCATTATGCAACACTTATCTGTCCGCAAAGTGTGTATGTGAATGTTTGTGTTATTATTTAATCACATATAGGCAACCTTTAAAGGGACAGTTCACCCAAAAATGAAAATTCTGTTACCGCTTGCTCACCTTCATGTCAGTCCAAACCTGTATTTTTTTCCTGTGGAAAAAAGATATTTTTTGTCCAAACAATGACAACCCCAAACAACCCCAGAGTCAATGGGTTCCAATCTTCTTTGATCCAAATTTTCTTTCAAATATTTGCTGTGTTCCTCAGAATAAAGAAAGTCATACAGGTTTGGAATGACTTGAGATTAAGTTAATGATAGTTTAATTTATATTATTGGGTCCTTTAAGGACTTTTTGATGATACAAATGTTAGCATACAAACTAAATGACCATCATTCTATATTCAGGAAGTGATGTAAAATCAGAAAATCAGATCAGAAAAAGTAATTCTAGCAGATTTATTGCAACACATGTTCAATTTATCATCCCAGTGCACAGTAGATGGATGCTGCATGAGTAAGTGTAGTTTTTATAGATGTTTTTGCAACGTTTGCTTGGGTATGATGAATGGTGGGAATACATGGTGTTTTGAGTGTTTTCAGGGTGGTGTTTAGTGTGAAGAGTTGCCTTTTTATCCTGTTCTCTCATTCCTCTCGAGTTCTGCAACACTTGCAGCCACTGGTGTGTGTCTATCACTTCTCTGCACACCTGCAAAGCATCTATGCTAGCCCAGCTGGGCCACTGGCCATTTCTAACAAGGAGGGGGCCATCTGGGGATGACATGCAGAGACTCATATACACAACACATGCTAACATACACTCACACAAACATGCATGAAGACATACAGACAAATACATTGGCCTCAAAAAGTATTTAGACACCAGGCATTATATAACAAAATATGTTTAGTACACACAAGTAAATACTTTCCGAAAATACATTTGTTAGCTAACAAATTATTATAATTATTTCTAAATGTTTTGTTTGAATATTTTCTGCTTTTCAGATGTGAAATTGAGGGAAACTGACCTCATCCAATAAAAGTCAAATTTTTGTTAAAATAATTATTGCAAAAATAGTACAGACAAGTGAAGTTAGTTATGAGGGAGGAAAAAAGGTCTTGCATAATGTGTTTGCTGATACCACTTTTTTTTTAATGTTAAAAAAAAAAGTCTCTTATGCTCACTAAGGCTGCATTTATTTGATTATAAATACAGTAAAGCAGTAAAATTGTACAATACTAATACAAATTAAAATGATTGTTTTCTATTTTAATTAGCGCTATCTATTTAACACGTTAATTTAATTAATTAGTTATGGAAAAATAACACGTTGAAATTATTTAAAGCATTAAATGCATCTGCCCCGTCCCAGTCTTACTTTTTATGCAGTTGATTGGTGATGAACATGATGCAGAACAACAACTCACTCTTTGATGGAGCCTTAGAATGCAGTTAGAATGCCCCTAAAATTCAAGATATCAGGGCAAAAATGCCCTGTTTCCAATTAAATTATTACCTATTAAGCCAGAGCAGAACTGTTGTGCATCTTTGAGTAATACCAAAGTCCTTTTAGGCAAGTCGTGCCACTCGGCCGCCATCTTGGCAACGCCTCCGGGCAGCTATTTCGAACTAACAAGACCAGGCTCCTATCTAAATGAATGGGCAGAGAGTCACAACTGCACTTTCACTGGTCACTGGGACATAAAAACTGCAAGTATAGAAACAGCAGTAAAACATGATAAAAATCGCTGAAAATGTTTGATGACTTTGCCCCAAAATAAGGTTTAAAACGCCTTTTCCCCCACAGGTTATACTTTTACTACGCATGCGCAAGGGTTCACGACACCAACTTCATTTACGTCTCTATCCAGAATGCCGGTGTTGTGCATATTCAATGTCAATATTGTTCTCCTTTATTTAAATATAAGCAGGTTTGCACTTTATCAGTAATAACAATTTGTTGTATAGATCAGTTGTTTTAACTATTCATTAAAATGAATCGGTTCAAATGAATCATTAGTTCGCGAATTGGACATGTCATACGGTTGTGTGATTATCCCAGCAGTTAGGACATGGACATCCCACAAGGTTAGTGTCAACACAGAAAACATTACATCACTGGATAGGTTTTTTCGTTTATTTAGAGAGTCATTTTATGTCAGCTGAATGTGCGGAACGCATTTCAGAGAAGATAAGGCAACGTATTTTAGCACAATTCACACCCAGCGGTAATTCAGGGGGAAAAAATCTCTGAATGCTCCAACATGAAACGTTGGTCTTCCGACCTTTTACCATTATGTCATTTTATTTAGATTAATATGCGTGCGGGAGAGAGAGCAAGACAGCGCTTAATTTGGAGACGTTGAAGTCTTGTTTACATTTTCGCCTGCCTTCGGAAAGAGAGAAAGAGAGAAAGAGAGTGCGCGCGCGCGACCGGGGCTCTCCCTCTCTGCTTGTCCTTTCCATATGGTTCTTTCAGTTAAATATGCGCCCTGTCACTGATCTTGCACACACAACAACTCGCTGTCCCCAAATCTTCTCCGCTGTCGCAAAACCTCAACTGTGCGCATGCGTCAGTGGAACCAGACGATAGGTTTAAATGTTTCGCGGCTTGACTGTTAAAAGCAGATGATTGGCTTTCCAGCGGGAGGGGCGGGACATGTTCATAGAGCCGCCATCTTTGCCGTTACGGGTTTTCCTTATATAGTTCTATTGAGGATTGAGGAAGTGGCATGTCTCTTATATAAATTGTCTCTGGTAATACACAGCGGTGTTTCGTTTCTAAATGAAGTGTTTTGAGTGAATGACCAATGATAGAATAGCCTGCTCATAGAGACATTAGGTGCATTCGACTTGAAGTGGTGCTGCGCAGACCAATCTGTGTATGACATCAAAGTACAGTGAGAGCGATTAGAGAGCAGATGAATCCGCACGCTTTCGAATCACTCTCGTGGTACACCAATCGGTCTGCGCAGAGCCACTTCAAGTTGAACACACCTATTTACTTCAATCCTGAATGAATCAGCCATTCGAACTAATTGAATAAATGAATATATGACTCAATGGCTGCGTTAAAAAACTTAGGCAGCTGACTTGTTGCCTCGCTGCCCTATCAGGCTATGACTTTTGCGTTTGCGCATGAAGGTACCTCACGAAACTAATTTCGGACAGATTTCTGAGGCAGCTAAGGGTTTAATGATCTACAGCATAATAGAGAGAGTTGATCAAATAGATAGTTGGTGATAACTAAGCGAATATTTAATTACTACAATAGTAATTTTTCACTAAATGACATCAGAAGTGGAAAACATTGGTCAAAAACGTACATTTACACACAAACTGACCACCAACCACAACTTTCAGACGCCTTTATTGTTTAGCTCAACTGTCATGGAATGGAACCCACTGGATTGTGGGATATTAAAGGCAGCAATACATCTATGCTGCCATCAAAAATCGATCAGATGAAGGTATCTCAGAAAACAGGAAGTGATCCTAACATTGGATTCAGACGTGCCTTGATGCCTTTCAAACTTGGAATGCGTCCTCCGAAGGCAGCATTTTTTTCAGTTTTCTCAGCTAATGACTTACTCAGTTTAGACATATACCGCCAGTACTGGCAGTTTTAGTTTCTTATAGGGTATTATAAAAAAAAAAAAAAAAAAAAAATCTGCTTATTTAGATTTACTCACCCTCATGTCATTTCAAACATGTATGACTTTATTTCTTTTGCGGAACATAAAAGAAGATATATTTTGAAGAATTTGTGTAACCAAACATTCAGTTTCAGATTCAATCAATTCAGATTCAGCTTCTGAATAATTTCTAAACCTGCTTTTTGTAATGTCTATTTGATGCTTTTCTCATTTAACACAATGACTTTGAATTATCTTTTGGGGTAATTTCGCAGCCAAAATATATGATGTATTTAATGCATCCTTGCAGAATATTTTTTTCTTTCTTTCTTTCAAAAAAAAAGAAGAAATAAAAAAGCGTACTGTCCCTAAACATTTGAACGGTAGTGTATATATCCATTCTTGTTTATCACTACCACTTTGCTGTTCACACATGCATGGTGTGTCATTTCCCAGTGCGTAAACATACCAACCATTGGGAGAGAAGTACCTTGGCCACTTATATGCAAATAAGACACATGGAAGCATTGATAGTATATCTTAGCATTGGTTTCTCCATGTTTACTGCTGATCAGGACTCAGATCATGCAGTAAAGATTGCACAGACACATTTGTATAAAGCTCTTAGTAGGCAACATCATGCAAAGAATTTCTGCCTACATGAATGGATAAAAGATGTTTTACTCTCTGTATGGAGAGTGATTTCACTATGGGCCTCAATCTGGATGGATCACAATAGAAAAATGCATTTTCAGTTTGCTTGTGTGTGTTCCAGCTATGAATGTATGTTATCTGAAGAGCAAGAGTGAAAGTCAGAGAGAGCTTGAAAATTAGACTGGCACATATGAGCAAAATCGATCATAGATAAAAAGCGTTTGTTTGACGTTGTTTACAAGGATAATGGGCTGACAGGCAGCACATATAAATCATGCGGAATAAGGGCATGTGTCAAACAAACAGAGTGAAGAGCGACGGTCACGAATCCTCGCTTCACCCTGCTCACTGTTTGCACACTGTTCTTTCTACCTCCCTGGCCAGGCTCAATACAATTAAAGCACTTTTCACATGACAATTAATGCTCATCTGCATACTCAATTGCACCTTTTTTGCATCCTGTCCTTTCAATGTTGTGTGAAAGTGGTTGCCATGGAGACTAACCCGATGTAAGGTCCAGATCATTTTTAATGTTAGCTTTGCTTGTGTAAATGCAATTATTTTATTGGGGTAAGACAGTTTGAGTGGCTACTTTCAAAATGGACCACAGGTTATTTTTTAAATGCATTGCAGATTTATTAAAAGAAATCTAAAATTCACCTTCATCGTTTAACTCAAAATAAAAGCAGGGAAGGGTTCTCGAACGTGAAGTAATTACATATGTATCTTGTTTTCCCACCTTACTTGCCAACATCACACATTCATCAGTGTATTAGCAGGTACAAGAGAAAATGTATGTCATATTTAACCCTGCAGTTATGTTTTAGACTGTCTGCAGAAAGGTCAAGGCCTTTCAAACACTTCTTAATTAGACATCGCCTTTTCCCATTAATAATGCTTACATGGGCAAACTTCTAATGACTTGGTTAGATGTGGAAAGTCATATTTAAATCATTACATACACCCCCTGACAAAACAAAAACTCCAGAATTATCATAGCGTTTCATAAATCAGTTACACTGTGATGTACAGATAACATGAAAGGCTTTCGCTGTAAGCTTTTATATTTATTGTTGGGAAAATGATGACTGAATCTAAGAATATAGAGGCCATTGCATGCAGTTTACTATTTGCTTTACTATATGTTCTAATGCATATACATGCAATATACATTATGCATATATACACTCACCTAAAGGATTATTAGGAACACCATACTAATACTGTGTTTGACCCCCTTTCGCCTTCAGAACTGCCTTAATTCTACGTGGCATTGATTCAACAAGGTGCTGAAAGCATTCTTTAGAAATGTTGGCCCATATTGATAGGATAGCATCTTGCAGTTGATGGAGATTTGTGGGATGCACATCCAGGGCACGAAGCTCCCGTTCCACCACATCCCAAAGATGCTCTATTGGGTTGAGATCTGGTGACTGTGGGGGCCATTTTAGTACAGTGAACTCATTGTCATGTTCAAGAAACCAATTTGAAATGATTCGAGCTTTGTGACATGGTGCATTATCCTGCTGGAAGTAGCGATCAGAGGATGGGTACATGGTGGTCATAAAGGGATGGACATGGTCAGAAACAATGCTCAGGTAGGCCGTGGCATTTAAACGATGCCCAATTGGCACTAAGGGGCCTAAAGTGTGCCAAGAAAACATCCCCCACACCATTACACCACCACCACCAGCCTGCACAGTGGTAACAAGGCATGATGGATCCATGTTCTCATTCTGTTTACGCCAAATTCTGACTCTACCATCTGAATGTCTCAACAGAAATCAAGACTCATCAGACCAGGCAACATTTTTCCAGTCTTCAATTGTCCAATTTTGGTGAGCTCGTGCAAATTGTAGCCTCTTTTTCCTATTTGTAGTGGAGATGAGTGGTACCCGGTGGGATCTTCTGCTGTTGTAGCCTATCCGCCTCAAGGTTGTGCGTGTTGTGGCTTCACAAATGCTTTGCTGCATACCTCGGTTGTAACGAGTGGTTATTTCAGTCAAAGTTGCTCTTCTATCAGCTTGAATCAGTCGGCCCATTCTCCTCTGACCTCTAGCATCAACAAGGCATTTTCACCCACAGGACTGCCACATACGGGATGTTTTTCCCTTTTCACACCATTCTTTGTAAACCCTAGAAATAGTTGTGCGTGAAAATCCCAGTAACTGAGCAGATTGTGAAATACTCAGACCGGCCCGTCTGGCACCAACAACCATGTCACGCTCAAAATTGCTTAAATCACCTTTCTTTCCCATTCTGACATTCAGTTTGGAGTTCAGGAGATTGTCTTGACCAGGACCACACCCCTAAATGCATTGAAGCAACTGCCATGTGATTGGTTGATTAGATAATTGCATTAATGAGAAATTGAACAGGTGTTCCTAATAATCCTTTAGGTGAGTGTATATATATATATATATATATATATATATATATATATATATATTGTGTGTGTGTGTGTGTGTGTGTGTGTGTGTGTGTGTGTGTGTGTGTGTGTGTGTGTGTGATTATTGATTCACTGATGGATAGCATGTTTATATTGAAGTTAAATGTGACAAGACAGGGTGGCACATATAAGTTTGTTGGGCTGAATAGTCCTTCTCAACCTATTTTCTGACTGTTTACAGGACCTTGCAGTATTCAGGAAGGCTAAAAAGCCTAAAACTAAACAAAAAAGTCCATCCCCAGGAGCTGGTTTGATATTTCATCAAAAGCTGTGTCCAATTATCCAGAGGAAGTGATATTTGAGTGAATATGTATAAATATCCCATCGTGGATGTACAGTAGAGTACAGCACACTCTGTTCTGTCACCTGTGCCACTGTGGACTCATTCCTAGATCTCTCTCACTGATTCAATCTCTAAAACCGTTCACTCCGTCCACTCACCTTTAAATCCTTCCTCCTCCATGATTTTCCCTCATTTTTCTGTTCATCTATTTCTGTCTTTGTACATGTGTTTTATCTATTCATCTCTTTCAGTTCACAGCTCTTGTCTCTACTTTGGTTTGCCAGGGCTGCTGTTACAAGGGCTTCCTCCCCATCCTTTTCTGGTTTCCCTTTATACATCTATCTGGCTTTCTTCCTTCATCTCTCCCCTCAGTTTCTCTCCGTCACTTCTCTTTTATCCCAGGGTTTCTCTGTTCTTTATTAGTGCTGGCCATCTCTAGGCACAAGATCAGTGATGTACCTAATAGCCTAATTAGGAGAATAAAACAGCACTCTACCAATACAATGGAAATGTCAGACCGCAAGCTATAATTTGACTTCCGAGTCGCTGAAAGGGCGCCGTGAATTTACCCTGGTGACGGGCAACGGCTCAGCTGGGCCTTTCTCTCTCACCTTTATCTAAATGTCAGTAAGGAATCAGCAGAGAGGAGGGCGGCCATGCCGAGATGGAAGATATGGGTGGTTGGTTCCCACATTCACTGTCTAAAGGGGTTTTGTTGATGAGCGAGTGGGGTTTTGTACAAAAAAATAATAATTACACCCATAGAGCGTCCCCTGAGATGAACTCTCTCACTGATTAAACACAGATCACCAATCTCTTGAAAACTTTCTGAGGATCGCTCAAGTGAGCCTGAGGTGCTTTTTGATCGTTTGAGTGCTTTGTAACTTTGACCGCTCCGAGTCTCATGGGCTCGAGAATAACTGAATTAATAGAAGTGTTCACTGTAGATGTGTTGCGGTCTGACCTGCTCGGTGCCTGTGAAAATAACTGCTCACCTGCATTACCCGTGGCCTTTGACTAGCTAAATGTCCAGGTCGGTTTCTGGTGTCACGGATGAATAAATGTTGGCAAACGGCCAAAAAAATTACCTCTGAAAACAACTTGATGAAAGACAAGCCTATACGTGAAAATGCACACGACATGGTTTCCCTTAGGAGTCAACAGGCTTTAACAGCAGAGAGTTCTGTCCATAGACACAGAAGAGATTGATTGATTTCCAATTGACCCTTTGCTAAGCTCCACCCTCCTTGGTTATTAATGTTGCTAACTCAAGACAAGCTTTAGAAAAAATTCAATAGAATTTAAGTGGAGTTTTCTGTCAGAACTGTGTGGATGTTATTCTAATGTGAGTTGAAATGAAGTGTGATATTGCAAAGCATTATTAACAATTAATAAAAACTGTGAAGACTGTAAATTAGAGTTTATGCAATCGCTTTTCACTGTCATCTGAAAAGAGAAAAGTCTTATTTGGAAGCGATTAATGATAACACTAGTGTAGATGAACAACACATTTACTGTGAACTCTTTAGTTGCTATTAACACTTCAATGACTAATGAAATGATGTGTGTTTTTACTGATATTATACATGTTCTTTTAAAAATAAGGGGGACATATAGGCTACTGTTCAAACGTTTGGGGATAGTATTTTGTTTTGAAAGAAATTAATGCATTTTATTATGCTGGTATGCATTAAATTTATCAAAAGGGACAGTAAAGGCGTTTACGGTGTTAAAAGATTTATATTTTCGAATAAATTATATTATTTTGAACTTTCTATTTATCAAAGTATCCTGATAAAACAAGAATGTATCACGGTTTCCACATATCAAGCAGCACAGCTGTTATTTTAAATTGATAATAATTAGAAATGTTTAATGTGACACTGGATCATGTTACACTGAAGACTGGAGTAATGTCTGCTGAAAATTCAGCTTTGCCATCACAGGAATAATTACATTTTAAAACATATTGGAAAAGAAAATGGTTATTTTAAATTGTAATATTTTTCACATTATTACTGTATTATTTGAATAATAGTAATCAAAACTGAATAATAGATCAAATAAATGCAGCATTGGTGAGACTTCTTTTAAAACATTTTTTTTTTTAATCTTGAAAAATCTCAAAATGTAGCTTTTTTTTTATGAAACTTACCCACATTCAAGTGTTGATAAAAAAAAGAAGAAGAATGCATGAAGTTAAAATAAAGCGTTTTTTTTTTTTTTTTTTTTTTTTTTAAGCAAAGTCTGTTCTTTCTTTTGATATATTGCATGTTCAGATATTAATACAAAAAATATATATCTGTATCAACTTTTAAAAAAAAAAATGGGGGAAAGAGTTAAGCGAGTGTGTACGAGAATTTTTTTTTTAGATATATATACAATTTGTGGGAAATTGGGTTCATAACTGTTAAAAGACACAGCTCCTCCCTAGACTTATGTTAGAAAACAGTAAAAGCTTGTCTGAGAAATGGCTGATGGCAAATTTTGGTAGGATTGGTCATTAATGTTTTAAAGCAGGGTTTACTGAAAGCTCAGCTGGAAAACCCGCACAAGAGTGAAACTTTACTCGCAAAATTAAGTGTGCCTAGCAGAATATTAAAAATGAAAAGGTGATAAAGTTTAGAGGAATGAATCTGGTAGTAATGTGATCATCATATAACCATTCACATAGCAAAATATATCTTATGTAACTGTTTTAAAGGTTACCGATGATAACAAGAATGACTGAGTGATGAATTTCTTACTGCAAGTTACAATAACAGAGAAATGACACGTATAATGAGCTATTGATGAACTACAAATGCAATCTCCATATACAGAAACAGAAATGAATATGTGTCTTTGTTGGCTCAAACCTGAAGTGGCAGTTTAGTATAGATTTTATTTCAACAGACTTTAAATCGTCTCCTACTAGTTTGACACACACATTTTCACTACTGCAGTTCTTCCTGAATGCATCCCATTGTCCTCTCAATAATCCGTAAATTTGAGTGACCCAACAACGGGTGTGGACATTTGCATTGTCCAAACAATGAAAGACAGGCAGAGTGTTTGAAATGTGTTTAGAAACATTCATTATTTTTGTGTCATGTTTGCTTGAAAGACCTTACCAAAGGTGAAGTGCGTAATTTCAGCGCCATTAGTGGCACCAGACACACTTCACCTTCAGCAAGATCTTTACAGCACACATAATTATAGTTGTGACATATGGCCACTCCTCTCAGCTGGCTCGCAACAGTACACACACAAGTGAAGTGTCCACTTCTGTGATACCAACTTGTGGGGCAACATCGAGGTATACAAAGATTTACATTATCATAAGATGAGTCTTCCTGTGTCCATGCGTTCACGTGTGTTTGCAAATAAAATTTTAATGTGTGTGGGAGTGTGTGTTGAGAGAGAGATTAACATGTTGAATTATTCATTCTCTTGTTGGAGTTAATAACAGTGGCGTATCAGGGGGATCGGGTCTGATGGTTGTTTGTTTTATGATAAGCTGACGGAGTTCTTATCTCATGGGCCCCGATACAAATCTCTAATGCTTGCTTTGCCTTCTCCCCAACACCAAAGAGTCAAAGCTCACTGTGGACCAGAATTAGCCTGAAAATCCAGACCCAAATCTGAAAGATTAAGGGTCTGGCATCGACTAATAAAAATCGGCCAGCCCGAGGGGCAGCACCAAACTTGTATTTGAAAATATCACTGCAAGCAATTGGATAACACTACGACCAATCACAACAATAAGCCCCATACGCTTAGCTACCAGCGGAGCTAACTGGTAGATTAGACTCTTGCCGTATCCGGTCGGCAAAACAGCAAAAACGTCCTTCTTGCAAAGGAAGGATTCGAGCGCCGTCTTCTGTTCCTCTTTTAGATAAAAAGCCAAGTCTAACTCGTTCATTGTAGCGGCCAAAGCCGTTTCAAACAACTGGTGTTCATCCATAGCCATCTTGCAATGTTTATTAAAGGGATAGTTCACCCAAAAATGAAAATTCTATCATTGTTTACTCACCCTCAAGTTGTTCCAAACCTGTATGAGTTTCTTTGTTCTGCTGAACACAAAGGAAGATATTTGGAATAATGTTTGTAACCAAACAGATCTCGGTCCCCATTGACTTCCATAGTATATTTTTTTCCTACTATGGAAGTCAATGGGGACCGAGATCTGTTGATTACAAACATTCTTCCAAATATCTTCCTTTGTGTTCAGCAGAACAAAGAAACTCATACAGGTTTGGAACAACTTGAGGGTGAGTAAATGATGACAGAATTTTCATTTTTGGGTGAACTAACCCTTTAATGACTTCAACGTCGCAGCGCTGTCGTCATCTGTTTAGCTCGCCTCTGGCCCGCCTATATCAGATAACCCGATGTGATTGGTGCAGCTCAGATACAAGGGCATAGTTAATGAGCATCATTACTCGACGCCAGAGTAACTCGCTGAGCAAATTCAAATTGTGCTCTCGTGAGAACTCTGGATTTCCAAGGTAGACCAGAATCGAAATTAGGCTGAAATTGAAGTCAAAGGGCAAAAATGCATTCATGCGGCTGTGGTACGTCAAAAGGAGTCAGCAAGGTGTGAGGCTGAAAACTGGCAGGAACAGTCTGTGTGTGTTGTGTGTGTGTGTGCCCATGTCAGTTTTTCTGACAGTAAGCAGGTACACGGTCTCATTAGTACGGATTATTTAAAGCACTTCCTGCTGCCTGTGGCTTCATCCACAAGTGTGACTCCTATGTGTCTGCGTTATACCTGCCTCCTTTTCTCTCGCTCAGTGCATCTGAGTCTGTTCGTTCTGTCCAAAAGGTGAGACCCATAATTCTGAAGTCGGCCTTGCTTCAAACTGACATGCATTAATTACAGACTTCTAAACACCTGAAAGGCAAAAGGACAGCAGGTCTCACATTCCTCTAAAATTACCGGCCGAACAAGAAAACGCCCAACTTCATCATGAAACAATCTCACTGAATGACAAAGCGCTCATTTTCACGCTATTAATATTGGCAATAATCATCTCGTTCCTGGTTATACAGACAAGAAGAAACAATCTTTTTTTTAATGGAAAAGTGTGAAGCTTCCATTCTCTGAGCTCAGCTGTGCTGGTGAACTAATTTCAGAGTGCTGTACCTGTAATTCTTCTGAGGAAATGAGTAAAGTCTAGTCTCTGAATTTAAATAATCTACACCTTGAGACAAAAGGACCAACCAGCGCTTTGCAAATGAACAGTCCATCAGCCAGTTTAACACACTCAAATTCAAGTCGCATTGAACGAGGACTGAATCATGATATGATTCATTCTCCCTTCAATGTGACTCTGAGTTAAACTTGCTGATGGACTGTTCCTTTTTAAAACCCCTGGTTGGACCTTTTGTCTCAAAATGTAGATTAGTTAAATTCAGAGACCACTTTACTTCTTTCCATGAGACAGGAAACCAGATCAAAGCCCTTTTTACTCCAAGAATGATAAGTAAAGAAAATGATAACGGTAAATCAGCATCCACAACGGCAGACAATATCATTCTGCTTATTATAAGCGCATGCTGCAGCTTTTTCGTCTGCCACTTTAAATACTTGGGTTTTATCAGCTAAAAAAAAAAGAAAAAAAATCTTTCTGAAAGTGATTCTAGCGAAATCGTTTCTCTGTTCCGTTATTGTTACTGTATTTGTAGTGTAGACTCTATTCTTTTGTATTTAGAATGATTTTTAGAACTATATTTGTATTGTTATCCTTCCTGTTGTAAATGGCCTATAGGACTGGCTTAAACTTGTTTAACTCGTCTCTTTTTAACTTACAGTTAAATACTGAATAGTCCCCCCTTCAATATATATTGAGTTACTCTATACTTTTGTGACGCCGTATAAGCTTTATTGCATAATGTGAACTGGCCTGGGGCACAAATCTGACAGTGTATATGCCTTTAATAAACATTTTAAAATATTCCTTTTACATAATGAGACCAGGAAGTGTTGTGACCCTGTGTATTTGTTTTAACAGTTCAACCAATTAAAAAAGAGCTACAGGAGTGACATACATGGCATGGCAACATTTTGATGGCATAATACATTTACATTAAGCCATTTATAGATAATATATCTCTAAACTATACTTAAACTAAAATGTGCTACAACAACAAATGCTCCCCTCTCCTGCTAACTTTGAAATACACTGGAATGTTTTTGATTTATTTAAAAAAAAAGAAAAAGATAGTGAATGTAAAATTGTTAATTGCCCCCCTCTTAAACTATGTAAACCCACTTTAAACAGTCTAGTTCTGTTTTCTGCATTTCAGAGTCTGTGTAACTAGAAACCTACATCGATGATGCAACCAATTGCTTAGCTGTCTGTGAAAGAACAAAAAAAAGTACAGCACACTCAGTTCAGTTTATCTCATGAACGCCGTAACGCGTAGACCTAGTTTGGTTCACCGTGGCTGTGTAATAATTACTCCTGTTGTGACCTCTAGATGCCGCTAAGAGCACAATGAACATTTCCTGCAGCGCTCCTATACAGTGGCGTTCATGGATCTGAGAATTTCCCCCTCTCCCTCCTACTTAGTGCCCTCATGACAGCATGATAAACTACATAATATCATTTAACATGGTGTGTTGACGCAGCTGATCCCTTTAAACAAAGTCGAGAGTGATTGAAACCCGCGCCGAGTCGAAACATTTCGACGTGACTATGACTCAATCGTGCCTGCAATCGCAACTTTCATGCGCGACTATTGTGAATTTTGGTTTGAGTTTCGATGAAACGACTGAGACCCTCAATGGTAGATGGACAACACGTCTACCTGCATCCTTAATAATATATTTTAAAAGTTAGTCGTCATAAATTGGTCATAAAAATGTCTTCTAGATAAGGGGTATGAGAATTCCACCTGCACGGGGGATGCGCGCGCATGGTGTAAGGGGTTGAAAAGGGGACGGGAATAATTGTATTCCGTGGGGTTATAAGACACATTCCAAAGGTTTTCTGCCTGGAAAGAATCGGAGGTATCCCTCTTTGCAGTGTTGCCAGATCACAGAAAAGAAACACAAGCCCAAAGTGACTTTCCCCACCAAAATGAGAGGGGAGGGGGTTCAAAAATTAAATCCATATGTTGCATACAATTGTCCATTTAAATCAATTAATAAATCGCAGTGGTACATTAGTATGTGGTCGGGAACGTCTTGATTGTTGGTGAATCACATTCTGTGTGTGGTTTAAATACATTACATTGGCTATTGCATTGACCATGTTGCCATTGACCCGTGTAGGCTACTACTTTCTTGGTAGCACTAACACGTACAAACATCTGACATTTGGATAGCAGCCTATAGGCTTCATCTATTCAAGAATAGCATTCAGTGTTGTTGGACATCATTCATTTCCATATTATAAAGTAGCGAAGTATGCATATGTGGACGTGGGAATTATGAAGCTAGAGCAAGACTAAAACTGTAAATGACAGCTGCGATTAGCAGGCTAAGTAGTTGATAACACTTTAGTCAAAACGCTACTGTGTTCCATGGAGCCCCCAAAACACAACTTGTGACTACTCATTTTATTTACTGGCATTTTTATGACAAAGCAAGCCTAGTCGCTTATAATAAGCGGACATGGCAACACTGGGACTTGGTAATGTTTGGGTAAATACGAATGAGGTATTGTTGTGGAGTCCACACAAGCACGTCTCACAAAGCTCCGCCCTCGACGATTCAAAATGATGTTCTTGTATGAGGGACTCGGCGAGCGAGCGAGAGAGAGAGGGGGAGAGCGAGAGCGCAATCGGTCGGAAATCACTTCACTCTCACATAGGCTATCCACAGAATAGACGCGCGCGGTGAGCTGCGGCAAGAGCGCGAGCCCCGGCGTCCTCAACACTGAATGGTGAACTGATGATGAGAGCACGCGCACTGGACACTACCGGACATAGCCGTGGAAGATTGTTTCTGTTTTCACTTGTATGCACAGACAGTTGTTGACTGAAGGCTGAAGTTTTGGAGGATGCTGTCGTGTGGAATTGGACGTTTCGGGATGCTGTGAGCCCGGTCCGGAGTAGCGCTGGTTCGGGGTTTTCCTTTCGTGCGCAAGGAGAGGACACTTTCTCTCTGATGTGCGTAACCACCATCAGCCAAGTTACGCGCTCTTATTTTCTGACGTGACACTTTTTTCGATTCAATTTTAGTGAACCATCCGTGTTAAAAAAGAGGAATTTTAAAGAAAAAGAAAACAAGAGAGCTGACAGCGGAAAAGATTGCTGTTTTTGTATCGACAGGATTGCGGTGGTGCTGAATTTTGGATTTCCAAAGCACTTGATTTGTGGTGTGGAAAGGGAACACGGCTTTTGGTCCGACTCTATCAGCCAAGACTAACTAACTGAGAGGAGTAATATCATTCAAGGTATATGAGATTTTTTCTATTAATATTTACGCATTTCCACAGTTTCTCTCCTGCCAATGTATGCGCTCTCCTTTGATTCTTAACATAAAATGAGGTAGACTAACATTAGGAGTCATATAAAGATACTTTTCTTTGTAGAGGAGTAGTCTATGTGTGTGTCTGTGCATGTGTTTAAATTGTAATTGTGGCAGAAATATACCACTCGACATAGCCTACTATCACAAGGTTGTGTGATTATTTAATTTATCTTTACAATAAATGTTGAGCAAATCACTGTAAAGTGTTGCACGCCTCCGATTAAATATCACGAATGTATCGATACCTCAAGTTAACATCGACCGCGGTCGTTCTTAGAGCTGATTAGCGCTCATGTGACATGTTTTCCCTACACTACTGCTATTGATTTTTATTTATTTTTTTACAAGAAAAGATTTTTCTACCGAGCGCTCTAGTGGATTGACAATCTCGCTTTCTAGCCTATTGCATTTCCACATATAGAAAACTAGCCCTTGACCCATGAATTCACATAGGCTATAGCCTATAAATTCTTCATCTAGCTCAAGTTCCAGCCAGTGGATCTTCACGTAGATTTTAATCGATTCCTTGCTCTCAAATATTCAACTCTTTCTTGTGCGCTCGCGAACGTCCGTCCATAGTCCATGGAAAAAATCTCGGTCAGAAAACCCTCACATGAACTGCGCTTACTTGCGTAAACTTGTTCAACGCTTGGAAGCGCTGATTCTAATTAGTTTTTATATGTTTGTGAACTATTATGTGTAAAACCTTACATTTAGGCAACTATCTTATTTGTTTAGTCTATTCCTCGCTCCCACAACACCTGTTGCACTCGTTTTTGCGCATTTCTCACGTAGCTCTATTCCCGCCTCAGAGCGTGATGGTTGAAAAATGCTGCTGTTATTCCTATTAATTCTAACCCGCAGAATGCCAACTAGTCAACATTTCACGAGACGCACTCATTTCCTTCCTTGGTACTAGCCTGTCATCATAACAACGGAATCCGGTCTTTCTAGCCGCTCCCGCTGTCGGGTTACTCTTAAACCTGTTCGTCCGGTCCGGCCGGGAGAGACAGGTGTGAAAACACGAGAAGGCTTGGGCTTCATTCCGCCCATCTGTGATCGGACATCTCGAATCTTTCTGCGGTTCATATGTAGGCAAAGCGTTCAGACGGATGTAAACTTGTACAGAAGCCCACAATTGCTTGCAAATGATCTGGTCTAACTCGCAGGTAAAAGTCATTTCCTTTCCTCTCTCATCGAGATCGTGTTCTGTAGGCATCAGCACAAGCGCACACACACACACACACACACCGGCACTTGGAAGAGCTTCTCGTGCTGTTCCAGTAGATTATTGATCTGTGGATCTTATAAGCACGTTCTTTTATTTCCCCCCATCCATGCCTTTAATATAGCCTAATTCGTCACTCACCCCGGCGGTTATAGGTGAATGCGATTTGAATAGGGTAAAGACGTGTATTAAGACCACCAAACTTGGGTTCTGACTTGCTTTGGCAGTAGTAGGCTACATGTTTTACTAGTGTGAACGTTTCCGTGAGATTCAACTTTAGTGGCTTAACCCTTTTGTTGACGTTCGGACATTGGTTATGTGCTTTACCTCAACTAATTGCACCTTGTAGGCTATAGCCTATATTCTATGTTTTCATATATATAAAAAAAAAAGAAAGTTGCAAAACACCGAATGATTTGCATGATCGATTGTTGATCGTAAAACAACGAGTCGCGCCATTAAACTGTCCTTATATTGATGGGCGTCAGCGCTGCATAGAGTCCAGCAAAAAAAAAAAAAAAAAAAAAAAAAAAAAACCTGGAGAAAAGGAGAAGCTTCACAGCCACAGAGTAAAAAGAACCGAAAAAGACATAGGGATGTTTTCTTTGTGGTTAAAATGTGTTACCTCACTTTATTCAACATATCCTGGTGTAAATGTTTAAATTGGTCTTATTAGAAATTACATGCAGATTTGACAGCTTGCCATTTTAAATGTGAAAAAGACAACATGTCCATGCCATGAGGTACAAGTTTAATTAGCCATTTCTGTGTTCATGGGTCAGTTGTACATAATACAAATATCTTTCAGTTTCAGTGCTTCAACTTATAGAAAATAATAGGCATCGTCCTTCAACTGTCTATAGACAATGAATATACGCTACTGTACATTGTTCAAGGAAAAATAATTAATGTCTGTTGATCAAAAACAACTAAATAACAAGATAAGACCCATTGTTGAGCTTTACTGCCCATCATTATATTCCCATTTTTACAGTTACAAAACAAATATGCATACATCAAGTAAAAATGTTATGCCTATTTTATTGATTTTATTACAACATCTATGTCTGTGTAACCATAACAGTAGCAGTCCTCCAGTCTTTGTCTATGCTATCAGTGTGTGTGTGTGTGTGTGTGTTAGCTGTGTGTAATGGTGTGTGAGAGTTTGTGTGCCAGCCTTGTGACTGGCCAGCTCTCTCTGTGTAACAGACTGGTAGACAGCAGTGGGGCAGCAGTTCATCTCGTCTGAAAGCGGGCGCAGACTAATCTGGCCCCACAATGGCTGAATGAAATAATTAAAGTAATCCTCTGTGCCTCGCACTTGGCTAGGGAGGGGGGCCTTGGACCACCCATCCTGAACGGGTCACTGAGCGCCATGGAGCTGGTGGCCCGTAGAGCCTGGATGGCTGCAGCCGAGGATAAAAGCTCGCGTGAACTCAACTCTGTGGCTGTGGGTGCTGCAAGTCTTGAATCACAAAGCACTCAGTATTTAGGATGTGGTTGGTTAGTGTTTGTCGCCTGCTACTATTTATTTTAGCTCATTCTATTTTAGAATGAGTAAACATGAATGCATTTTATTCGAAGGAGCTCACTACACACTTTTTCGATTTCCTTGCTGATTAATCGGCAGCATTACTCAGTTGGTGAGTCTATCGGCTCACCTCATGTAACTGTAAGCAAATAATTCTTCAGCTTCTCTGCTATAGTTTTTGAAGACACTTCAGATGTGTACTAAAATGTCAGTTGAGCCGGTTGAGTTAACCATTAACCTGAGACAGATGCTGCACTCTTACTTCCTTCTGAGTCAATCATTATCTTGGCTTTAGACAAGAGCTGACTCCTGAACCCTCATAAATGTCAGCGCTTTAATTTAATTCTTTAATTATCACATCGAAACCGGGATGGGGAGGGGTTAGAACAATCATTGACTAAGGACTCAGTGCGTTACCATGACGCAGTGCCTCAACCAGGAATCCGACTCCTGCTACGGCGGTTACGTAAATGCTTTTATTGCTTATTTTCCCTAGAATCACCTTGCAGTTTCATGCTGAGCTGGATGCCACCTGGGGGGTGTCTTGGCAGAGGTATGCCATCCTCATATTCCCATGAGGGTCTTTTGCTGGCAGGGAAGGGTGAGCGTTGGTACAATGATGAATTCCTCCTTACAAGTCTCTAAAAAGGAAAAGAAGGAGCGCAAGACTGTGAGAGAGGGAGAGAGAAAATCATACAGCAATTTTAAAGCATGTCAGCGGGGGAGGCTTTAGAATAGTAATTAGCCCGTTAAATCTGTTAACCTCCCCCTGCGCTTACAACACAATGGCCTTCTCGACAGTGTATGAGCGCATCTCTGAGAGGGCACGGAAAGGCATAAAATGATG
Organism: Rutilus rutilus; assembly: GCF_951802725.1. NCBI lineage: Eukaryota > Metazoa > Chordata > Actinopteri > Cypriniformes > Leuciscidae > Rutilus > Rutilus rutilus. The sequence goes on along the minus strand of NC_140219.1, from coordinate 15,555,460 downwards.
GTGTGCATATGAAAGAGAAAGACAGAGAAATGTATGTGATGTTGTTTACAGAGACCAGGTGTGAAATGAACATAATATGGTTTTTGCAAACAGGAAATGAGAGGGGAACCATGTTCCCCTGAAGGCTAATGCAAAAATTCTTACCAAATGCACAGTGAATAATGCGCAAAGAGCCGATGGTGAGGCTCCATAAGGGAACTCCGATTGACACCTTCCCCTGCACTCACAGCTATTGATTGTATTAATGACATCCAGCTTATACACAGCAGTACAAGATGAATTAGGCTGCACAGCCTGAGAGCCAAGAATAAATTCTCACAGGATTATGACAGTAGTCATAAATACCGCACTCTGGCGACGCCTGTCTCCCTGTGAGGAGATGTTAGCCGTGGCTCGACAATGCCATATTTGAAGACGTTATTAGAGGATCGGACGCTGCATGTTGATTCAGGGCCTGTCATAAATCTGCTCTCTGACCATGTAAGGATGATGATCAAAACTCTGAGGTGAGGGAAAGCCCCACTGACGGCCCATTGTCATTGTAATGGCTAGGCTTATTGTGTACCTGTGTGAAGGCGAAGTGCTAACTCTCTGCAACTGAAAGGAAAGCTGTCTGCTAGGTAGCCGTGCTTGATTTGACTCTGTTAAGGCCTCCTGTGTCTTGTAAATATTGCTGTCATTAGGGCACACCACTCATATGCACTTTTGCATTTCCATTTCAAAGGAGAGTTCTTAGCCAAAAGCCTAAGCTGTTGCCACCTTTATATTTTATATACTCAAACACGTTCAGAAGTTTTTCTTTTTTTCATGACCTTCATGTTTTTCCCTAAGATTTTCCATTTGCCTGAGCGCCTGCTCACAGACACACACTGACATTCCTTTGCTGTGTTTGTTTTTAGATCTTGTGTGTAAGTTTTACACACCCACAGACATATACATATGTGCGCACATGCGTTCACATTCACAGAAGAGTGTGGGAAAGGATGTCTACAGCCCACATTAGGGTTCCCAGTGCACAGTGACCCTTTAACACAGACTCTTTACGCTGGGCCCTTGAGAGCGAATGTCGTGAGAGCTTCTCAAACTCTTCATCGCAACAAACAGATTCACACGCTTTTCATTTTGCCAGAAGGTTTTTGAACTTTTTTTTTACTTTTCCAGTGCATGATGAAGATGGTTTGGTTTAGTTTATATATAGATCTTGTTCTTTTTGTTTTATGTTTAAAAAAAAAAAAAGCATTTTAGTGCTATTTTTACTGCCCGGTTAATCCTTCACCCAGTGCTTCTGAGGTCCCTGCCCTGCTTTTTCCTGTTGACCTTTTTTCGTCAACACACAGTACAAAATTCAACACACACCTTCAGCGAAGGCTCTGACACATCTCTGTGAAATGCCAACTCCTTAAGACGGTCGTTCAAAACCACAATAAGGGATATGTTGCTTTAAAGGTGAGGTATTTTTCACCTCTCTAGCCCCTTTTCTGGTCCACACTGTTTAATTAGCCACATAAAAGTGTGCCAGAGTCGTCTGTCTCGACAGATTCAAAATTAGACTGTGAAATTAGTGAGAAACGAGTCAAGATCTCATCATATGTGTGAACAGGGTCACACATCCCACCCTTCATTTCAGCCTCATTAGTGCATTGTGCTCCCTGCAGTGTCATTGCCTTGTGGCTGCAGTTTTGCAAGTGTTTTTGTATTTGTTGGTGTCTAATTTGTGCATATTAAAACTGCATTTCCCATGTATAGGGGAGTGTGTGAGGTGCACAGTGTCTGATGCAGTTACATTAGCCATTTTTTGATGCTCTAACCACATGAATTTTCTTTGTAATGTGTTTGTGAGAGGCTCACCATGTCATGTGTTTGCTAATGGAAAAATATTGAATGGGACATGCACTAAACTACTACAACCAATCAATACTGATGAGAGTATGGAAGAACCCACTTCCTATTAGTCACAGTTGTACAATAATATACATTTTTTCCCAACCTCATAGAAAGTGACATGTAAAGACTTTGATTTAGATTCTTTAAGGTTTGGTATTCACAGGCAGGATGTGTACAGAACTGGTGGCAGCGCTCTCACATCCCCCATTGGTTCACCGCTGGGTCGAGTTGAGGTGTCTGTCTCCTCTGGACAGTAATCTAGCAGCCCTGCCTCATTAGCCATGGGGAGTGTGGTGGGATAACATTCCCCATATGTTAGAAGGGTCTGCAATTACCACAGTGGGAAACATCAAAGTAACATGACCTTAAACGTGATGGATTAATAGAAACTGATTTATTTATTATATTTTTTTATGTTCTTTTGTAGTTGCTCATACTGAAGTTGTTAATGTTTGGCAAGGTGGCAGGAGGGGGCCGTTGTCAATATGCCTTCTATAACCCTGTCTATTACTTCCTCATGGGTGTGTGATGTTGCCACAATTTGGGGGCCATTTGCTGTGAAGTGGCCATTGGAAGATTAGAAAACCACACTCTTCTACCATGTGTTCAATAACTTAAAGACTCGGACAGGAAAGGGAAGATTCACATGTAAATTTGTCTTCAAGAATGCTTTTGGTTTCTTTTCCCCATTAAATATCTTTTTTTTTCTTCTATGGTCCTAATATGATGGTAATCCTTCTTTGTCTGGCTACTATTCTGTCTCTTTACACACCCTGTTTATGTATGGCATAAAACATATGTAAGAAGAAGAGCTAGAAGAAGAACATGGTGACAAGAAAAAGAGTGACAATACATTTGTGAAGGAAGTGGGCAGTGAACACTCAGAAATGAATGAATGAATGAATGACTGAAACCAAATATTCACTTTCTAATCTTTGTTTTTTTGCCACTAATTTCTACTTTGTTGTTTTGCCCTCCATTTTTCACTGTGTTCTGGAAATAATTAAATTACAGAATAAATTAGTGAGAATAAAAGAATAATACAGAATAAAAGAGGGAGAATTGACCTAAAAGGTAAATATAATAACTAGCCATTAATAAAATGAAGAACAGATTTATTTCTATAAGCTGAAAATAGCATGAGCCAAAAGCTCATTTTAATTGTACTGCCTTAGATATTAGATTTTTTTGGTTTTGGCCAAAAAATATGTTGGGCTTGGAGAGATGGGGAAAATCATGCAGGTTGATTTTGATGGATTTCACCCTTTCGTTGTCCCCTAGGCATGATTCTAGAAATTAGAGCTGAGACAGTGTATCAATAGCTTGGGAAAGGTAGATCAAGTAGTGTAGAAATTATTATTTGAATGGACATCACTTGTCTGCTAGCTTCCTCCTTTCTTAGGGTACATCAGCCAATACATCTCTTAGGAATATGGACATATGTTGTTTTTACGAATTAGACTTGACACAAAGTTTGCAGAATCAAGGTCAAACACAAGTAACTGTTTTTGACACATTTACTGCCTCTAAAATGGAGAGGTTTACAACACATGAAGGGACGATCAATCATAAATCCCAGGGAATCAGTACCATAAAACTCTGGCTGCCATCGCTTTACAGGGTTCTTGGCTCTGTCAGATACTTTAAAGGATTGTGTCTGAAGAATGAACGTTTCATTAATCTTATTTGTTTGTTTGCTTGATCTTTTGCAGCAACAGACTGACGATGTGCCAGAGTGCCAATGCGATGTGGTCACGGTGGAGTGCCATGCTAGTGTGGATTTTGCTTCTCCTCTGTTGCTCTGCAAATGTAGTCAACACCATCATCTACCAGGTGACCGAGGAGCAGCCGCCCAACACCCTGATTGGCAGCTTGGCATCTGATCAGGGCCTGCCAGACACAGGTCACCTTTACAAGCTTGAGGTGGGCGCTCCTTACCTCCGTGTGGATGGCAAAACAGGGGAAATCTACACCACGGAGACCCCGATCGATCGTGAGACTCTCAAGGACTGTCGCAACCTTTTTGAGGGTGATCCTTGTTTCCTAGAATTTGAGGTGTCTATTACAGATCTGATGAAAGGCACAGGACCTCGGCTCATCGAAGGCCGCATAGAGATCTTGGATGAGAACGACAACACTCCACAGTTCTCTTCACCTGTCTTGACATTATCGATCCCTGAGAACACGCATGTGGGTGTGCTATTCGCAATTCCTGTGGCCACCGACAAGGATTCTGGAAGCAATGGCATCGCCGATTATGCGCTAACGACTGGCCCTGAAGCTGCCAACCTTTTCAGCCTGCAGGTGGCGCAAGACTCAGATGAGAAATTGCCACAACTCATAGTATTGGGTAACCTGGATAGAGAGCAGCGAGATTCATATGACCTCAACATAAAAGTGATCGACGGCGGCTCTCCACCTCGCCAGAGTAGTGCCCTGCTCAGGATCACCATTACAGATGCCAATGACAATGTGCCCAAATTTGAGAAGACTCACTACGAGGGTGAGCTGCCAGAAAACAGCCCACCGGGTCACTCTGTTCTACAAGTAAGTCATCTTTTTTATATATATATATATATATATATATATATCTATATCTATCTATATATCTATATATATATATATATATATATATATATATATATATATAAACTTTCGATCTAAAACTAAACAAATAGAATAGCATGATGCCAGCAAGGGGGTCAGTTCTCTCAGAACACACATACTGGCAAAATGTATATACCTTAAATACATTTATTTTACATTATTATTATTATTTCCCTTTCTTATAAGGTCATGATGTAAGTTTCGCATTGAACTCACCTATAAGCAAGTATATGTTATGCTAAACCTTAAGAAGATTGGGCAATAAGTAATATAGGAGCTGATTTGACAGCCTGGAGATAGAAGTGCACTCAAGCCCAACATACAGAGTCTGACAAGCGCTTGTAAATGGAAGTCTCAGTTATCCCAATGGGCTTTAGCCTCGGTTCCCACACAACAGGGTTAAAGCGGAAGAAATGGGAAAGCCAAATCATATTTTCACGGGCAATCGATTGATCCCTCATGGTCCCTTTAAACACAAGCTTTACAAAACAGGAGAGAGGTATTGACTGGTGGTGAGAATTACATTTTGAACTGTTGTGGAAACGAATGTGCTGCTAAGATTAGGATAGCCGTGAATGCTGGAAGCTTTCCAAGATCAATCTGAGGCAAGTGTCCACGCAAAACAAAAAAATGTAATGACTGTCAACAATTAATCCATGCAACCAAGTTGTATTCAAAAAGCATGTCAGAAGACTTTATTTTCCTCTAAGTCCTCATAAGCATCCTTTGAAGCCAAAGTAAATAAGCAGTAGTGGTATTAAAACAGCTTAATTTTATGATTTCAGAGGGTTGTAAGTGTTGATGGAGTGTTTTAGCTTGTTCAGAGAAATGCTCTTCAAATACATTAAATAAAATGAATTCCCAGTTTTCATGGCGGATGAAATGGAGTGACTCATATAGAGCAATAATAACTTAAGCACCATGAATAATCTTATGACTGACTCAGATTAAGGCTGTTCTCTGTAATACATGGGCTGAAACACCATGCATGTTTCATACACACCCAAGGACAAAAAGAGGAGAGGAACAAGGAAATCTTGATTATTTGAAAACTTTAATCAAGTCACACTTTGATTTATAGTAGTTTAAAATTATTCCCAATTTCACAATAGACCTGAAGGATGTATACAGTAGAAATATTTGCCAAGACTGAGTAAATCAAATTGACTTCATCTAGCAAACTACAGCTAATTTTGGATAATTTGACTCAGTCTAATCATGATTAATCCCACTGAGTAAATACATTTCTCATTTCTCTTCTTATATTGAATATTGAATAATAATAAATTGTTTATGCATAATTGTATCACTAATTAGTGAAAGCACAAACTGCCTTCTAAAATCAATTGAGGTGTGCTTGATATTAAATTCCTAGAAGATTCAGTATATTTATTAATTAGACTAAATTAGTCTTGTGGTTGGATGAGCTTCTGGGTCTTTTTTTTCCCAGTTAATAAAGCATGTTTTTGCCATGCTTATTTTTTGCAGCTTACAATGAGCTACACCTAGTTCTGATATTCCTGACTACGCATTTTAACCCCTGTATTGACTCTGATGTGTAAACCTGTGATTATATAATTTGTTTTGTAAACTGATGTTTCAGTGCTTTGCTTAGTTTCATTTTGTGTTTTGTGGATTTAGGTGAAGGCCAATGACTCTGACATGGGGCCCAATGGAGAGGTGACCTACAGCCTTCATCAGGCACCACCAGCAGTACAAAGGCTTCTTAGCATTGACCGCAACACAGGCACCATTTTTGTCAAAGGCTCAGTGGATCGTGAAGAAATCAGCATTCTCAAGTTCTATGTCCAAGCTAAAGACAATGGTCCCCAATCAAAAAGCTCCAAATCCCTTGTGACTATCACAGTGAAGGACCAGAATGACAATGCACCCTTAATCAGGATCCGGGGCATTGGTCTTGTGACACATGAAGATGGTGTCGCTAACATATCGGAGGACATGCCTGTGGGCACAGCTGTGGCTCTGGTGGAGGTATTAGATAATGATGAGGGCGAAAATGCAGTTGTGACCTGTGTGGTTGCAGGGGACGTCCCATTTCAGCTGCGTTCAGCTAGCGAAACTGGCAATGACCGCAAGAGGAAGTACTTCCTCCAGACAACCACACTACTAGACTATGAACGGATCAAAGACTACAGGATTGAAATTGTGGCAGTGGACTCTGGCAATCCTGCACTATCCAGCACAAATTCCCTGAGGGTGCAAGTGACAGACATGAATGACAACTCCCCGGTCTTCTCACCATCCTTGTACCAGGTGGAATTTGCTGAGGAGAACCAGCCAGGTGACAAGGTTCTGGATGTGTTAGCCACAGATGCTGACAGTGGGACTAATGCAGAGCTGACATACAGTATAACTGGTGGATCAGTCCCTGAGGGACTGTTTGAAATTAACCCTAACACAGGAGAAGTGCGTGTCATGAGCCAGTTGGACCGTGAACAATTAGATCACTATCAGTTTCTAGTTGCAGCAGCTGATAAAGGTGTACCAAGCTTGAGAGGAACTGCCACTGTTGTTGTTAAGGTGCTCGACAGAAACGACAATGACCCCAAATTTATGCTCAATGGTTACAGCTTCTCAGTCCAAGAGAATATGCCACCCCTTAGTCCTGTTGGAATGGTAACAGTCACCGATCATGATGAGGGTGACAATGCTCGTGTTCAACTCTCTGTAGAACCAGACAATGGCAAGTTTATGATTCAAAATGGAACGTACACCATCCTTTCAACTATTTCCTTTGACAGGGAAAAGGAGAGTACCTACAGTTTCCGACTTAAAGCTGTTGATGGAGGGGACCCACCACGTTCCTCCTACGTTGGCATTACTATTAATGTTCTTGACGAGAATGACAATGCTCCTTATGTCACCAAGCCCTCGAACTCCTCATACAAGTTCTTGAATCCCCGCACCAGCCCAGAAACCCATGTAGAACACGTTGAGGCGGAGGACATTGATATTGGTTTAAATTCTGAGCTGGAGTTCAGTATTGTAGGGGGTAACCCTCATGGCTTGTTCCGCATCTCTTCAGAAGGTGAGGTTACGTTGGCTAAAGAGTTCACACCCAAACACATTGGTCTCCACCGTCTGGTAGTAAAAGTTAGGGACAGAGGCACACCGCCACGCCATACGACTGCACTGGTTCACATCTATGTCAATGAGACCATCGGCAATGTCTCACATGTCGAAGGACTTGTTGGACACAGTCTTTATACGCCACTTGAAATGGACATTGCAGGAGATCCAGATTATTCTCATGACCAGCATAGTAACATTCTCTTTGGAGTCTTGGGTGGCCTTTTTGTGGTCATTCTAATCATTGTGGTGGCAGTGATCATCAGGCATGTGCTGAAGGAGAATAAAAGTGGCTACCAAGCAGGCAAGAAGGAGACCAAAGACCTCTATGCTCCCAAACCAGGACCTAAGAGTAATAAGAACAAGAAGGCAAAGAAAAGCAAAGCTCCAAAGCCTGCCAACCCATCTGAAGAGGACGAGGGGGGAAGTCTTCAAAAAGGCCTAAAGTTCAACCTCATGGATGATAACGTCAACGATAGCCCTAGGATTCACCTGCCGCTCAACTACCCCCCTGGGAGCCCAGACCTGGGGCGACACTATCGGTCTAATTCTCCTCTGCCATCCATTCAGCTCCAACCTCAGTCACCTTCTGCCTCAAAGAAACACCAGGCAGTGCAGGACCTGCCGGCCACCAACACCTTTGTAGGAACCGGGGACAACAACTCAACAGGCTCAGACCAGTATTCGGATTACAGCTACAAGGCCAACTCTTCAAAATATAGCACCAAACAGGTAGGAGACGACTTCGAAAGCATGGCAGGGTACCACAGTCCAGAGAACCACAGAGGGTACCACAGCCCAGAGTACCATAGAGGGTACCACAGCCCAGAGTACCATAGAGGGTACCACAGCCCAGAGTACCTCAGCCCAGGGTATCAAAGCAACGGGTATCACAGCAACATGGTGTGGACTAAGGGCATGTATTAGGCGGGAACTGAATGAATGTCAAACCAAAGCTGCACTGATCACAAAGCATGCTCATCACTTGATTGAAAGAAATTTGTTTTTATTTGTCAATTTTTTTTTTTTTTTTTTTTTTTGTTCTGTAGTAGCATTTATATCCTGAAGGAAACATATGATTTAATTTAATTATGAATCATTTAAATGAAGGAGACAATACCGCACATTCTTATTTTTATTTTCTTAGAGAGCCGTTTTCATTTGGACAGTGTTTATTGCTGCCCCTCAAAAGATGAACATAACTACTTCTAATACCCTTTGAAACACATTTGTGGTGTAATAACCTTCAGACCAGAGTGATGTGCCTTTTTTTCTTTTCTTTTTTTGCCCTGAAATACAACAAATAATAGCCGTCATTTTGATATCTTTTGTTAGGCTAGCTTCAGGAATTTGCACACTTGTTAATGTGTCAAAATTACTCTAAAAAGCAAAACTTTCACGTTGTATTTTTGCATAAAAAAGAAAGTGTGCTGAATAGAATAAAATACACAGGAAGGCCGGTCAATTAAACTGAACGTATTTGAACGTTTCCATGGCACATTTTGACAGACCTTTAAAAATGTCTTTAATTATTTGGACCTTGTTATTTATACAGATTAATGACTGGTATTTCCCACCTTCTTTCTCAAGCTTCATTGATTGTGCATGCAAAAAGTGCCTTCTTTTTGTTATGTTCATAAATGAAATGGCTTAATGCAGATACATTAGCTACTGATGTCAAAGTGTGCCATCGAGCATTTTTGAATTAACTGCGGGATTTTCAGTCAGGCTGTGAATAATTCACATTCATTGTAAATAGAAAGCTACTTGACATTTAAACTAGATCACTTTTCTATAATACTGAACAAGAAAACCAAAAAATGAGTATAGTTTGTCTTGGATTTTATTAGCAAACCTTTGGAGACAATCATTGGAAAAGGTTTTTTGTTATGCAAGTTGTATATTGTGAATATTAATAACAACCTGTGTGTGTGTGTGTGTGTGTGTGTGTGTGTGTGTGTGTGTGTGTGTGTGTGTGTGTGTGTGTGTGTTCATCCCTTATTATGTTTATTTTGTGGAATGGCGATGAACAACTTAAATAGCTTTATACAGAAAAATGTACTTAATTCGTTCTTAACACACCAAAAAAAATTTTATACCAAATTTGTAAATATACAGTTTAGAACCAACTAGATAGATAATTGATCTCAGCTGCTTTGATAGTGGCTCCATCTTAAAAATTTTGTACATTTGATGTTCAAAGTGAGACGCGTGTTCATATTTAAAGCAATAATCACTTGTGTGGAAAGATGCAATGTTAAAATGATGTCCTGCAGGAGCAGCACGTTTATACAACGCAGCACACGCATCATACAAGTTGAATATGACACAACACTTCGCATTCTGTGTAGAGCGTGTACCATCTGTGGAACTGTTTAAAGCTGCAGACATCCCCAATTCTGTTTAATTTCTGTCATGTGTTATTTTGTTTCTGTTGATTTGCAATTTGTATTTTGTATTTTTTACAAGTAAAGAAGTTGGCTTTCAATAAAACTTTTGTGAAGGTTTTACATTGTGGATTTAATGTTAAACAGAATCAGTGCATTGAAATTACTCACCAGGGGACACTAATTCTTAAGGTACAGTATTTCATTTCCATATTCCCATATTTATTTATGACATTGCCCTTTCAATGCATCACATTTTACCTGTAAACATTCACTTTTTATTTATTATCTGACACCATAAAATGTCTACTTCGAAAGCTTTTTAAAATTCTCACAGTACCAGTGAGCACAGGTCGATGTGGTTGCATTACCGCAGCTTTTATTTTAAGCTGATATCTAGACAAATGGATTGATTTTGCTTTACTTCTCAGCAAGTTATGTTTTATAGTATTCACAAAATGTCCGTTTTGAGTGTTCCATATCTTAACACAATTAATACGACACATTTACAACATCACTCCTCTGGGATTGAGCCAAACATGTAGTCATGTGCTTTTTTTGTGTATTTCTGTGTTTTTGTTTTTCTCATTCCTACTGCACATCACAGGAACAAAATCATGTTCCAAGAGGATTTGAACAGTGCAGACTTGGCGTATCCGAATGACCCTAGAGGAAAGTGAGGTGTTTTGTACAGGTCCTGTCAATCAAAGCCCATTTTTTTGGGCCCCATCTTTAGATTCAAGGAATAGGATCAAGGGATGGTTGTCAGAGGTCTTGTTACGTTTTTTTGTACAATTCGATTGGCTCCTTGTATGCCGGCAGCTAATCTGGGCCACGAAAAAAGACACACACACACACACACACACACACACACACACACACACACACACACACACACACACACACACAAGCCTTTCCTGCCACTGCTGAACATTTAAATTCTAGCAGCGTCTGCGCTTCTTAAAAGCTGGACGATTTTGCCCTCAGCTTGCACCGTCACCATGGCAACGGACTGACCAGTGTGTGTTGTATGCTGACTCACAGACTGCTCTGAGTGCAGGTGGAGAGAGAGAGAGAGAGAGAGAGAGAGAGAGAAAGAGAGAGAGAGAGAGAGAGAGAGAGAGAGAGAGAGAGAGAGAGAGAGAAAATGTATAAAAAAAAAAAAAATTCATTCCACACCATTATTCCATGTACTCCGTTCATGACACCCTAGGTGCTTCATGCAAATGGAAGAAACAGGTCATTCATTCATTCATTTGGTCACATTCCCTTCTATCGTCCACTTTACATTTCATTAAAATTAACTTTGAATGTGGTCATATATTGAATATTGGACTCTACTGTACCTTAAGATTGTCATTGTCCCTGTGATCTGCTTTCAATGACAGAAATCAAAGAAGAGGGGGTAATGCAGCCTTAAACCAGTTCCTGTATGTGCTTGCATAGCATTTCATTTCTATACATTGTTTGGTATTAAAAATCATACAAAATATAGCATACAGTGTTATTTAACTAGTCCGCAAAGTCTTATATACACATTTATAAATCCTACCTTTTACCTTCATAAGAGTTTCATCCTATTGTGCTTGTTTAGCCTCCACTCAGTTCTCCCAGTTGTAAAAACTTCAGTCAGAGCGTGATTGAGAATTAGTGGATGTCGCTTTGATGTCGGTCCCTTTCATTTTAGGAAAACATGAATTAAAAGATAAAACAAGAAGCTGTCCATTTGTTCCCGCTTTTTCTCGCTCTCGTGTGGTGTGGTCTTGTGACTGTACCCGTTATAGAGCAAAAATCTATTTTTTGAAATGTAAAGTCAATTATGCAAAACAGTTCTGTGGTCTGGGCTGCGGTAGGCTACAGCAGCTGCGAGTCACCCTTTAGCAGCTTCAGTAGTATCTTTATCTCAGCAGTCTGTCCACCTTTCTTTCCTTTAAATAAGCAAATAAGTGCCTACCATTGCTTAGCGCTTAATCAGGCAGAACAAACTCGCCAGTAATAATCGTGACTCATACGGAGACAATATAGCTGAAGGGGGAAAGAGGAAAACAAAATTGTTTCAAAGGAACTCTGACGGAATATTAAGCAACCAGCTTCATTTGCATTATTCAAGTGTTTTAGTTGACAATGCAGCTAATTAAAATAAAGAGCTGTTAATTGCGATGAAGCCCCTTTTCCTCCATTCACCTTGACTTTAATTTTTGAACACATAGAGAATATGGAGAATCATTAGCTTTGCTGTGCCTAACACCAGCAAGAAGCACCAGACTGATAGCATCCTTTGTATGCATTTTACAAGGGAAATTACACCATTTGGAGTGATGCCGCTAAATTGCACTCTTTGCCCGCCACACTGACTGTTTTACATGTGCTATTTAATGCATGTGCATTTCAAGTCATTATCTCAAAATGATGAGCTACTAAGTCCTAATTATTTGATGAAAAATATACATTGACAGTTAAAAAAAAAAAAAAAAACTGAGAAAATTAACAATTCTTTATAAGATAAAAATACATGACATAAAAAGTTTATCAAAGTTGTCATATTTGACTTTTTATGTAATAGTTATGTTTTTTTTATGTCATAATTATCTCAATTTTGACTTTCAGACTCGTACTTTCCCAAAGCATGACTTTTTCTAATGTTGCAGAAATGTGCTCCCACATTTTCTGTCACTGCATCCATTCTTTTGAGTTTTGTTTTAAGAAGAGAAGGAAGGATAGATAAGAAATGAAGACAGTAACAGTGACATATCTGTGTTTTGAGCTTTCCTTCACGTTTTGTTTAGGGAAGGAAACAGGAGAGGAAAGAAGTGGAAGGAAGTGACAGTGGCATCTGTGCCAGTGCATTGCCATTAAAAAAGAACGGAATGGAAGGAATAAATGAAAAAATAAAGGGCACTGATATTTCTGCCTTTTGAGGTTTACAAGTTTGTTGAGAAAAGAAAGGAATGAGTTCTGGATAGCCTTGTTGCTTCATAGCATTTGAGGTGTGAACTTAATGAGACACATAACTAAGCTTGTCTTTTTGTTTGTGTTGGGCCATGTTGACACTCTGTTGTAATATGCTAATTAGTTGCCAGTGCCTTTCATAACATGCTTTTTGTAAGTCTTCATGTGCTGTACTCCTAAAATTTGAACGTGGTACTGCCATAAAGATGTCTCTCTTTCCATGGCTTAAAATTCTGTCCCCTTAGCACCTCTATGTTATTACTGTACTTGTTTCACAAGATATGTTGCTGTCCTGTGGGCTTAAATCTGGGACAACAGTGGCAGACAGGTAGATGGCCATCTTGACGCACACACAAAGGAGTGTTTTTGCCTCTCTGTAATCAGTGAATTCCTGAGAGTACAAATCACTCAGCGAAGGAGAATTACTCTAGCCTTGCTGGTGTGTGAGTGAGTCACAGCGAAGGCACGTGTGCAAGCCCTTCCAGCTCTCTGGGGGAAAGATAAGGGGACACGCATGCACAAAGGTGAGCAAGAACACAAAGGTTCCTCTATGTGGAACTCTGACATTCACTGTCAGAGCCTCTCTCATTAAGGAGCCTGTCTCTGGGCTCACACTACAACCCGACATCAAGGTCGAACACATTAGCTTTCATTTAGCTCTATTATCTAGATTATCTGAGCTGATCTAATGATAAGTATTAGCAAAGTTCAGCTCTGTGGTCAATGTTAAAGAACTAGTCGACTGTCAGTTGCTGCTCAGTTGGGATTGAGGCCATATGGCTCTCTCTGGGCATATGTGTACCATTATTTGAATGGCCTCTGATTAGTGATTAGTGTGTTAGGACACGCTAATTGGAAAATGTTTCCGGTTAGCCTTTAGGGTTTAAGGCTTGGGCAGCTGGGTGGAGACCAAAGGACATGTCAGATTTTTAACCAAAAGTACATAGAACTTTTTCCTAAAACAGAGAGCCAATATACCAATATATATATATACATTTCTCACATTTCTTGTCAAATACTTAAAGGTGCAATAGGCGATCTGGGAAATTCTAACTTTAGTCTGCTAGAATTGAAAGCATTCGATCCCACCCTCCCTGCAAATCGCTGTCCAAAGCCACGCCTCCTCCAAAACAAATGAACGCGCACAGAACAGAAGCAGGCGAGACGACCAGAGTATATGTGTATTTCAGCTTTAATCACATGCGAAAAATGGACAAACCAGGACAAAAAATGTTTCTGTAGAGAATCACCTATTGCACCTTTTTAAGTCTAAAAGCTAAAAAAGCTGAATTTTCAGCAGCCATAACTCCAGTCTGCAGTGTCACGTGATCCTTCTAGAAAGCATTCTAATAAGATGATTTTGTGGTCAATTATTACTGGAGTTCAATTATTAATAATTCTCATTATTATCAATGTTCTAATAAAATGTTTTGTTTCTTAATACTTTTGAGGAAACCATGATATATCTTTTTTCAGGATTCCTTCATTAATAGAATGTTTAAAAGCACAGTATTTTTTTTCTAAATGGAAATCCTTTATGACATTATGTATTTACTGCCACTTTTGATCAATTTAATGCAGTGTTCTCAACTGGTTTGGCTATGAAACCCACATTTTCCATGGTCATTCCCAAATTTTTGGGAATTTGAACCAAGCTAATTTAATCCTCAAATTGCCACCAGAAGTGCCATCCTTTTTTACTTAACATACACATAAATCGTAAGAATATAACGCTGATGAATAACAGTATAAGGACGTACAGTATAAGGAAGTTTATAAGGTATAAGGAATATTATAATATTTTTAATTATAATAAACACTTTTTGTTATAGGCTACTGGTATGAACTCTCCTCATATCCTGATAGCAATCAATAATAGAAGTGGTCTAAATATAAAAAAAATGCACTTATATCTTCGGTCCAAATGCAGTGATAAAATGTCTTACTGTCACCACACATGTATTTTCATACCAGTCCGTGCACCCTGCTCGCGTACACATCACACGTCATCAGCGTTTTCCGATATAGGCGGCTATATATGAAAAAAAAAAAAAAAAAAAAAAAAAAAGGTTTTCTCAAGTTTTTTTTTTTTTTGTAGTAGTAGTAGTAGTAGTAGTAGTAGTAGTAGTATTAGGTGTCCTTTAATAGCATACTAAAAGTTTACCAAAGTTTGACCACTAGAAAGGTGTAATTTTCAAGATGGCGTCCAAGATAGGTAGGAAGCCCTTAAAATATCCTAACTCCTTCATTATTTGACCTAACCAAGTAATCTTGGTGCCTAACTCCATGTTTTCTGGGTCTATGAATCCATTGGACTTGTCTAAATTGCACTGACATGATTACATACTTATGGAATACATCATTTTGTGAGATTACTGTAAGGTTTTATCTTTGTTTGGGGTGAACCAGAGATGTAAACGTTTTAGCCAATGTCATGTAACTCCTACTCTGTCAGTACGTGTTTTTGGACACATGCCCTTTTTTTGCTAAAACACAGACTTGACATTCAATGTAAAAGTTATTGCACCCAAAAGTAACTTAACTTTGATCATAAAGAACTCTGAATTAGCCCAAACAGAGACGTGTGTGAACCCTCTAAAATGGTCAATCATTTAAATTTGAATAAGATAATACATATGTAATGCATATAATTATAAAGGTGGCAATATACTAAACCTCAGGTTAAACCTCAGGTTTATACTAAACCTCAGGTAAAATTCAGGTAAACCTTCAGACTTGAACCGCGGTTTCTTCAGCCGCTACTTCCTAGTCCCAAAGAAGGATGGGGTCTGCGCCCCAATTTGGACCTGCGTCTTCTGAATTTTTTCCTTTACAAAGGGAAGTTCAAGATACTGACGTTGAAAACTATCCTGGCGCAGATTCGAACAGGGGACTGGTTCGTCACCGTGGACCTGAAGGACGCCTATTACCACATCCAGGTCATTCCACGGCACAGGAAGTTCCTCCGGTTCACCTTTGGGGGAAAGACGTATCAGTATCGGGTCCTTCCATTTGGTCTAGCTCTGCCTCCGTGGACGTTCTCTAAGTGCATGGATGCAGCTCTGGCCCCCTTGAGGCTCCAGGGCATCCGTGTGCTAAATTATATAGACGACTGGCTCATTCTGGCTCATTCCAGAGAGTTGGTGTGTCGTCACAGGGACATCCTTCTCCACCACCTCCGGTCTCTTGGTCTCAGGTTGAATGCTCAGAAGAGTGTCTTAAATCCTCAGCAGACCACTTTCCTGGGTGTCTAACTCGATTCTCTCTCAATGTAGGCCCGTCTGGCCCCTGCTTGAGTTTCCAGTCTCCGTGCGTGCTTGGCCCGTTTCATGCTCGGCCGTCATGTAGCGGTGGGCATATGTCGTAGGATTCTTGGGCTCATGGCAGCAGCCTCTCCTGTGCTGCCCTTGGGTCTCCTTCATATGAGACCATTCCTGTGGTGGATGAAACTCAGGGGCATCCGCCATTCTTGGTCTGCCTTCCGCCTGCTGAGATTGTCGCACAGTTGCCTTTGCGCTCTTTCGAGGTGGAAAGACTCCCCCTTTTTACTTCAGGGGGTCAAGATGGGTGTAGTTTGCCGTCGCCAGGTTGTCACGACAGACGCTTCTTTGGTTGGGGTGCGGTCTTTGAGGGCAGACCAGCGTGCGGTGTTTGGACGGGCGAGCTTCTCTCGTAGCACATAAATTGCCTCGAGTTGCAAGCCGTCTCTCTGGCCCTGGATCATTTTTTCCCGGCCCTGATGGGCTGTCATGTCATTGTCAGGACGGACAACATGGCAGTGGTGGCCCATTTAAATTGCCAGGGAGGCTCGCGGTCGCGCAACCTCGACAGGCATGCTCACCGCCTCCTCCTTTGGGCTCAAGACAGGTCTTTCGCTGAGAGCAGTTCACGTTCCAGGGGACCTGAACATCGCAGCGGACTTTCTGTCGAGATAGAAGCTCAAGTCGGGGGAATGGATGTTGCACTGCCAAACAGTGGCTCAAATTTGGAGCATGTTCAGCGAGGCAGAGGTGGACCTCTTTGCATCGCAGAGCTCAACACAGTGCCCCCTGTTGTTTTCCGTGTCTCATCCGACACCTCTGGGGATAGATGCCCTCGCTCATCTGTGGCCGGAGTTGAGACTGTATGCATTCCCTCCGGTCAAGCTAATCCCTGCAGTCCTTTGCAGAGTGAAGGAGTGTGGAATCCGCCTCCTTCTGGTAGCCCCATTCTGTCCATCCCAGACGTGGTTCTCGGAACTGAGCTCCCTGGTGGAAGGGTCCCCTTGGCAGATTCCTATCAGGAGAGCTCTGCTGTCTCAGCTCCAGGGCAGGATTTGGCATCCTTAACTTGAGATATATTAATAAGAGGCAATCGCTAGCGACAGTGGCGTGTGGTCTTCCCGCTGATGTTCAGGAGAACATTGATAATGCTCGTGCGCCTTCTACTAGACGGCTGTATTACTCTAAGTGGAAGGTTTTTGAGTCTTGGTGTTCGGCTCATGCAGTGGACCGCGTCAGCTGCCTGGTCTGTTCAGTGCTGGAATTCCTGCAGGATAAATTTGTGGCTGGAGCTGCTGCTACCACCTTGAGAGATTATGTTGCGGCTATCGCTGTGGCGCATGTCGTCTCAGTTGTTCGTATGCTTTGGGGCTGGCCGCCGAGGGCTCGCCGCCTCTAAGCACAGGATATCTCACTGGGTGAGAGACGCAATTTCCCTGGCTTATGAGGTGCAGAAGCTCGCTCTACTAGGAATATCGTGTCCTCCCAGGCTCTTTTCAAGGGAGTTACTTTAGAGGATATTTGTGGCAGGTTGGTCCTCTCCGCACACTTTTATTTAGTTGTACTTAGGTTTTACAACTTGGATTTAGATGCGGCCCCTGGTTCCCGGGTTCTTTCTGTATGAACTGGTCGTCTAGGTCCTAGTTGAGTCTGGTCTGGCAAAAAAAAAAAAAAACAATTATAGGAAAGTTCCTTGTTGGGCCAGATCCGGCAGCGGTTAGCTTGGCTTGTGTGGTATATCGTTCCCATTGCGTCATCTCTACGCAGCGTCGAGTGAACCTATGAAAGAGAACGTCTCGGGTTACTTGCGTAACCCATGTTGTCTGAATAGGGAACGAGACGCTGCATTAACTGCCAAGCTCCTCTTGCTGCCGAAGGAGCTTCTTTTTCATTGGTGGAAAATCTGAGGAGCAGATGGCACGTTCACTGTATAAGAGTGAGTGAAGTAGCCCTGCCGAGGAGGCGCCCACGCCATCAGCCAATGAATTGGCATAATTCTATACGGGTTCATATAATCAGCACATGCCTTCACGTGGCAGCCCTGTTTTGACTAATTTTACAGTACCACACATGTTCTAATGAATTCATTCTTTATTGGAATCAAACGAATGGTTATGAACCACAGAATCCACCAACACTAGGCAAAATGATATGAGTAAGTAGAAATATGCAATTACTTAAGGGAAATTGTACTTATTTTTCGCATAAATATGCTTGTAACCAATTGCTTTAATATATAATTGTACTTGTAATCACTTATCCATCTTGCAAATATGTTAATTAGAATCTTACATGGCCCAAACATGTAGCAGGCACCAGTATTCCTGGTCTAGGAGGAATACAAAGGAGTAATGGTCATTTTAAGGACCCGACGGCCGCCATTTTGAAAATGAGGCCTTTCTTGGAGTCAAACTTTGGTAAACTTTTAGTATGTTTTTAAGTACATATGATACTACTGTAAACCACTGAGAAACCTTTTGTTAGAATTTTTTTGGGGTCAAGCCATATTTGCAGCTGACTATTAAGGCTATGCAGAGTTGTAGACTGAGCGCCACAAACAAACAGCAGCCGCCGTTTACAGTTCCTCCTGAACCAATGCAACAAGTTTATGCTGTGTTCATGCCATGTCATAACCGTAATTACGAGATATGACAACCCGTGACATTGCACCTGGAGCTGCTCATGTCCTCAGACCTCGGAATTAGCGTTTCAATGTCAACGCTATCAACACAGAAATGCAACTGCAGCAGTCAGGTGGAACAACTAACTAGAGCTCTGTAAGTCGTTTAAGTTCATTATTATTGTAATGTTATGTGCTTTGTGACATTGAGGTAATTTAACGTAACATAGTCTCTTGTGACGCGTTGCAGACTGGGGTTGGATCTTATGCTTTCAAAGCTAGCTTGCTATTATTAGCCTCTCTTTAAATAGCTAACTACCCCAAACTAGTATTTGTTAATACAATGAAGTTTGTAAGTTAGTATGAACCACCACAGTCATCAAAAATATAGGAAATAACAAACCAAGTGGAAAATAAAATGGTATTCTGGAAACTACAGTTAACTTACCATGGTAAACACAATATAACATAAACTAATAATAAAACATATCAAATCCATCCCAGCCAACACACAACGTAGGCTACAACTTATGTAATTTATTAGTACCTTATGGTTATTTCACGACTTGCAAAAAATGAAAACGTAAACGACGTTGCATGCTCATAATTTCATTATCTCTTTGTTATAGTGAAGTGAAACTATCTAGCGCATGGCTCCACATTTATCCTACGTGAGCAATTGAGTGGATGGACGGGAAAGTTAATTTTTCTGAGGTCAGAGACACTTTCTATTTCGTTAAGAAAAAAAACGGAAAAAAAACGTAAGAGCAATGACACACAGCCTGACAACATCTCATCTGACAGATAGCAGATCTGCAGATACTGAATCAGGACAACGCGTTTTTCTCAGGCACTCTTTACTTAAACTGCTTCGGACAGAAGTGTCCACACTCCTCAGATTTCACTTGCGTCTTTTAAAATAAAAGTCTTGGATCAGAAAAACATACAATTACACTTGTTTCTGCTGTTGTTTCTTTAACTAGCATTTTTGTGTTGCGACCCACCGGTGGAGAAACACTGATATAATGCGTCTTTGCTGAATAATAGTTGTGTAATGGCTGCAGAAAATTCAGCTTTGCCATCACTGGAAGGAATTACATACATTACATTGTATTATTTAACTATATTACTGTTTTATTGTATATATCATCAAATAACCTCATAGTGAGCATAGAAGACTTATTTGAAAAACATTTAAAAATATAATTATATATATATATATATTACTTAATTATTCCTGTCTCGGTAGTAGCTTATGTGTACACACTTAATTTTATGTCTGAATTGTTTCTATTTGTATTTCTATTGAGGGATTTTAGAGATTACATTTGAGACAAAGTTGACATGTAGCCTATTGGTTCTCCTGAGCTATAAACTGAGCATATAAAGTTGTCCTCTGGGGTCTTTCTCAGGTTGATAAAGGCCCAAGCGGTGCATAAAACGTTTCTCTTTATCTCCCTCTCTTGTTCTCTCCCCTGTCACTTTACTCTTGTGGGCTGTCATTGTTTCTGGGCGAGGTGTCGTGTGCCGTGTGGTGACTGCACTCTTTGCCTGTGCAACTGCAGAATCCGACTGCTACTCCACTTCTCTCCTCCCCGGAGGCCCATCCACACACCCTGGCATTGTCAGGCAACATCTGCTGAAATTACGCCTGGCTGTCCCCCTCCTGCGCACACACACATACTCGCTCTCCGCACAGACGCTGACAGCGTCCATCTTTATAGCTCCTGACAGCGGATGAATGAACTCGCTTGCGCTTGCTCAACTACTCGCTCAGACAAAAACACACACCCAGATGCGCTCGGCTGCATGGACAGAAATTAGCCTCATAATCGTAAAAACGAACATGAAATCCAATCAAACCCTTCATGTGCACAGTCAACAGAGTTTAATCCCTTTATTTATGCATTTGCTAGCTCTAAATTAAAACAAAAAAACAAACAAAACAGAATTCACTTTGCATAGCCATTAAGAGAATTTTAGTCCAATGATGTTACAGAGATTTGCATGGTGCGTGTTTATGGAACATTTAGCGTTCTGCCTCACTGCTCTGCTCTTCTGCCTCATAAGGCACTTGCTGTCCGCTGTGTCTACAGATCTGCTTTTAATTTCACAATAAGGACACAGAGAGAAACGTAGAGATCCTTCAAAAATCATTCTAGTTTAGTGCACAAAACAAAAAAAATATTATTATCAATGTTGAAAATGGTTGTTCTGCTTAATATTTTTGTGGAAACTGATATTTTTTTTCTTCACTTTTGATCAGATGCATCCTTGCTGAATAAAAGCATTATTTCTTTTAAGTAAAAGAATAAATTTTATTGTCCCCACACTTTTGAACGGTCATTTGCAATTGTGTACATTTTTAGGAGGACCCTAGCATGTAGGATAGCAGTTAACGCACGTTGACTTAAAGCCCCACAACTTTAAGTCTACTAACCCAATATTTAGAGCAAACCAAGAAGCCATACGGACAGAGCCTAAATGGCCGTAGGTGATTTGGCTTGTATTGCTAGTAAACGGCAGTGACAGAACAGATGTTTTTTTTAGCATAATGGCACACACACTTACATACATACTCTCTCGCATTAAGATGGAACAATCTGGACCCGCATAGAAAGGAGTAAACACGTTGCAGACAGGTTAATGGATTTTGCTGCGGTGAATGTAGATGCGTGTAATGTGAATTGCTTTGTTGTTTAGTCCTCTGAGCACAGGGTGGGGCCTTGATGATCTTTGACCTGTGCAGTAGTCTCCGGTATGTTGCAGACATCTCTTGTGCCTGTGCCAGGCTGTTAGCAGGTGGCACGGATCTGCCAAGGCGTGCGCACTGACCTGTGCTACAACCACCAACACTCGCCGTCTGTGTGTGGGTGTTTTTGCGAGACTGATACACAAGGAATCTGCTGCCCTTTTGTGCTCCTCATAATGATTTTTTCCAGGTCTTTAGTGTGATTGATGTTGAAGAGAGATTCTACTACTGTCTAAAGCATGTGGTTCAGTTAAGGCAAACTATAAGGCCAGAAGCATAGTAACACTTACAGGATGTGGCTATGCTGACACATGATACTTGTGGTGTTTACATTTTCCTGATGGTCACACTAGTATTATTTCCTTTTTGTCCTCCTATTTTTGTTTCCATTTTCGATAAGGCAGTAAGCACTAAAATCTATTCTATATTAATTCGTTAAATTAATTATTAAATAAATAATTGTTTATTTTTGTTCCAACCAGCCATGACTGCAACTAGCAACAAGACATTTGATTGGTCACTTTGTTTGTTGCACTTTTCTGGGTACTATGGGAATTTATTTCTTAATCAGTATTTTTGTCTGGTTTCCTCTAAAAATATTAATAAAACAAGGTGTGCAATACAATATTTTCAGAATAATAAAATAATTATTTTTAAATGACTTTCCTTGTTTTAAGCAATTATTTGATCAAGTTATATATAAAAATGCAAATCAGTGGTTCTTGTTTCTTTTTTTTTCTTTTTTTTTTTTCTTTGTTTGCTGTGTAGCCACACCCACAGCAAATCCTAGTTGGCTCAAAATTCCTTTCCACGTCAAATACTTCAAAAAACTGGATGTGATTTTGTCTTAATTTTGTCTTTTTTTTCGACTGTGGACATATCTATAACTTGATGCTGCAAACTTGTTGCATTTCTCCTAGTCAGGATGTGGTTTAAAGGATATAGTAAACTGGCCATAGACATTTGTAAACACTTCCTTTCACATCCCCCTCATGTTTTACCCCCAAGATGAAACCATACAGCTCATCTCTGATTTCATGTCTCTTTCTGTCTGTCGCACACAAGTAGACACTCACTTCAACTCCCTTCATCTCGAATCAACTTTTGAGTGACAAACGACTGGGCTCGGGCATCAGGGCATGTGATTTCGTTGGCATACCTTAGGAGCCATTAGTCATGTCTATATTTAACCTAGCTCTGCACTGGTGCCCACCTTTCATGTGCCAACTTGGCAGAGAAAAGAGAAGAGATTGGAGAAAAACGAGAGATTGGAGAAAGAAAGTCTCATAGATAGGATGGAGAGTATTCAACTGCCATCACTGCTGCCTTCATCTGCAGGGTGAGAATTGGTCTTGCGTTCGGCTGGCGTGAGGCAGGCGTTGCTGCATACTGGTGTGTGATTGCAGTCAACGGGGGGTTTGTTAGAGGAATGAGGAAACGGGAAGGGAATCAGAGAAAGGGGGACTGTGATGGGGTAAAGGTTTTTTTTTTTTTTTTTTTTTAAAGGAAAATGCATTTGGAGAGTGAATGAAAGGAGCGGGTGAGAGAAATGAGAAGGTAATGATAAAGAAAGAAGGATTTAACTGGAAGAGCTCGGTGAGAATATTCATCTCAGCATCTGAAAGGGATAAGTTACCCCCCCCCCCCACCCCACCCCCACCCCTGCAAAAAAAAAAAAAAAAAGGCCACTTTTCTCAGTCTTCTAAAGCTATATGATGATTATACAAATAAATGATGTTTTAAGATGTCTAAGGCCCCTATCATACACCCGACGCAATGCAGCGCTAGGCACGACGCAAGGTTTTTTTTTGCTAGTTTCAGCGTGCCAACCATTTTACCCATTGTTAAACTAGCAAAAATGGATTCGGACACACCCTAAGTGCACTTGTGCCGTGCGTTTTAGACCATGCGCTTAGATCGTTAAAATAGGGCCTTTATTCATTGATAATCTATTATGCTAGTGTTGTGACAGGATAGAGATATTCTATGGCTTAATTGATGTGTTGGAATATAGTCCATGAGTCCGACAGATCACTTATATGGTACATGCTTTTTTGGTATTTTGGAGCTTGACAGTTATTGTACTCATTCACATTTATTGCACTGAAAAAATTGCTAGCATATTTTTCAATGAAAATCACCTTCTCTGTTCCGTAGAACAAGGTCAAACACATTTAGAACAATATGGGATTGAGCAAATGATGAGCTATTCTTATAAGGTGTAAGAGAGATGGTGAGATGAGTAAAGGAATGGAAAATTAAGATGGGGTTTTAAATGAACACAAGAGGAAGTATCTCTTACTCATCTATCGATCTCTCAATCTATCGGTCAATCTTTACCAGTCCCTGTGGGGGTCTTTTTCAGCCTCATGGCAGCACCTATCGACGGTGAGAAAGCCACATACGCGACTAGCCACATAGAGCACAGTCAGGCTTGCAATTTTTGCCAGAGTCAGAATGATTATTATTATTCAGAGTCAGAGGTTATTTTTGGGGTAGAATTTTATACGCTACCGCTACCATTCAAAAGTTTGTGGTTTTTGTTTTTTATTGTTTTTGAGAGAATTTTCTTATGTTCGCCAAAGGCTGCATTTATTTGTTCACAAATGAAAACAGTAATATTGTGAATTCTTTTCTTTTTTTTAATTAAAATATCTGTTTTCTTTTTGAATATATTTTAAAATGTAATTTATTCCTGTGATGGCAAAGCTGAATTTTCAGCAGTACATGTGTGTGGAGCGAGGGATTGAGGGACAGCATCAGCACGGGTCCGTATGGGTCATGGTCAATCCACTCCTCCTTCTGCTTGACCAGACACCACTCTCAGAGAGGTCATTCGCTGTCTCACTACTTGCTCTGTCTTTCAGTCTCTTCTCAACTACTCAGAACTTACGTACTGCTAAAAGTCACTTTCACAGCATACCTTCTCAATTTGCTCTCTGTGGGCTCCATTTTATTCCTCGTTCCCTCCATTTCACCATTTCTGGCTGTTGGTCGGCTCCGTTTGTCCACCCCACACAACTCTGAGACTGTTGACTCTCTAAAACAAAGCACTTTTGTGTGGCTGGACACAGGAGAGGATGACAGAAGAGTGGGTATAGCCTTGGGTTGTTCTGAGTATGACTACAATGGTTATGATTATGAATCACTCTGACAGGTTAGCTTGAGGTTTTAGGCTGACGAGTTGGAGGTAATAAGTTGTGAGTGTGTAAATAAGGCGCAAGATGAATGTAGATGTTTTATCATTATAAACATTATCATTATATATTTATTCATCAATATTCCCCTTTTTCAGTTTCATATCTTGTATAATGAATATCCAAGTGCATTTAATGTTTCGTTTGTGGGTGTGTGTGTGTGTGTGTTTGCACAGTTGTATGTGTGTGTGTCGTGTTTGCCCCGGGTCTCTGCAGATCACTTGAGCATACACCTCCTCACTATAACCGCAAGAAGTAGACACTGTCCATCTGTTTATCCACAACAGATCCTCTCAGCTCCTGCTGCTACAAGCCCTGTCCTCTGCCTTCATATATGTGTGAGAGTATGTGTGCAAAGAGTGTACACTTTGCATTCTCTGTATCAAGTTTTCCCCTTTAACTTGCACCTCATAAGGTGTGCGTTTGCTTTGCTGTTCTTTAGAGTGTGTGTCAGATTTACTCAAATATCCAAGACCTCATTATATATATATAATATATGTATATATGAAGAGTTCAGATGCAAAAGTCTCTAAGTGCCATCTGAAATTTTCTTCTAGAATGATCATTTTTATAAACCTTGTATATTTAAGTTAAGTAATTTCACTTAAATGACAATTAATAGGTAATTTGCATTGCCATTTAAGTGAAATTATTAAACTTAAATATACGAGCTTGATAAAAATGGTCATTCTAGAAGAAAATTTCAGATGGCACTTAGAGGCTTTTGCATCTGAACTCTTCATATATATATATATATATATATATAAATTATCTTAAAATAATATTTTTATTACTAGGATGCATTTAATTGATCAAAAGTTATACAGTACAGTATTGTAGTATGGTATAATATAGTACATTTTGTGTCATATAATCACTTGTATATAACTTAACTCACTAGTTTACATTTTTTATTTAATAATTTACGATTGCACAGTAGTTTATGATTCTGTTTTCAGTTTGGTCTCCAGGGACACACTGCTTTTGTGCTTGCTTTTGCTCATAGCTGTGGTCAGTCCTCGCCCCAAACACACACATCCCATCTATCTCTGCACTCCTTACTTTATTTAATATTGCCACTGCTAGTCTCACCTTGAGCTTTCTTCCCTCAGCTGCAAACTGTTTGCCTGAGATAACACAATCTTACAGGAGAGATAAATAAAGAAATGAGAGAGAGAGAGAGAGAGAGAGAGAGAGAGAGAGAGAGAGAGAGAGAGAGAGAGAGAGAGAGAGAGAGAGAGAGAGAGATTATTTAGTGATGTTTCTTCACAGCCTCTTCTCACACGTAATCAAAATTCATTAGGCACATTAGTCTTTTCAGCAGGGCACGATGTGTCTTCCTGTAAAGCTGAATCATTATGACACTTTTGTTCTACCATCCTTCTCTCTCTCTCTTCTCCTCTCCCTCAAATTCTTTTTTTCCTCTCTGTCTTGAGGGCAGCAGACTGCTTGCATATGCGTGGTGATATGTCAGTCAGCCGTTAGTGGGGAGGTGTAATCTATTCTGTGGATAAAGAAAGAGCGATAGTGAGAGGTGTAGTGAAGAACACAGGGTGTCTCCGAGCTGTTTTACGCTAGTTTTTTCTCCCATCCTGGCTTTGAGTAATCTACACTTTCTGTCTCAAGGTCAGCATGCTCTTCAATGAGGTTTTAGTAAAGGGTATACACTTTGTCCACTTTCTGTCTGCTTGGCTGATCCAGGTACAAACCACCCATGCACTGTATGTCGCTTTGTAAAAAACCCTGAATATTCTTTGTCAGTTTCCTGTTGTCTTAAAAGGCCCCTTGACATGGTACGGCATAACCGGGGATTCCTAGTTTTCGTATTCATCAGGAGAGAGGCTGCAGAATGAGTGTGGAACTGAAAACATCACTACTTGTGAGGCTCGTTCATATGAATCCTGCTTTTCTTTTTTTTCCTTTTTTTACATACATGGCTGCTAACAGCACACCGGTTAAGATAAAGATTGTATCCTTTTACTGATAGTACTCATTGACCAATTGGTGGACTTGATAGATAGAACGATTGATTGATTGACCCATTTGGAGACCCCACCAATAATTGGTGGACATTTATTTATTTATTTATTTATTTATTCCATTCTTTTCTTTTTTTTTTCATGCAGCTATTACTTTGTGTACTGGAAAAAAAATGTGTTCCTCGCAAAATGTAAAAATTTATGAAGCCTAATGTCACCTATCATGTACTGTATAGAATGCCCTTAATTCACTGCGACAGCCACCCTCCATTTATTCACATTTTCTATTTGTAATAGAAATGCAATGTAAAACTGTGACAAGGGCATTTTTTTTCACCCTGAAAGAAGACCTACTGGTGACAACCTCCAGCCTTTTTGTGCTGGCCCTTGCCTGCTTTTTGGGCGATTCACAGCCTCAATGACCTGGCCATCCTTTAATCAGAGCCATGCAGAAAGCAGGGCACTAAGGCATATCTTTCTCTCCCTCTCGTCTACATCCCTCGGCTTTAATCTCTCAGCATTAGGCAGGGTTGAAGGCTAAATGTGTGCCTTGGTCTTAATCACTGCTCTGTCTATTCCTTTCTGCCAGAAATCTGCCAAAAGGCCTGAGCACGACAGAGAGAAACAGAAGAAAGGGAGTTAAAGGAGGTCTGAAGCTGTCAACTGGGCATTCAAATTGCACCCTTGTCTATATAATGCACAGAATTCTCCTGAAATCAGTTAAAAAAAAAGAATAAAAAAAAAACAACCCTGAATTGATTACATATGTAGACCTGGTACGTCTAGTCTACATGAACAGTACTGTAGTATTTGCTATGCTGAAATCAAGCAATGTCGTCTGTCGAGTCACATTCAGGTCTGAAGTCAAGCTAGTTGCCGGAAAGGGTGGCAGCTGCTGTTTACAATCGGATATCAGGCCAAACCAGGTACTAAAGCCCTTATTTACTGCCTGATCGTCTTAGCCACCGGTACACACCCATCTCACAAATGGAGCTTAGCAGGAGATTAAGGCATACAAGATCCTCTTTTCGATATTTAGCCAGTCTAATCGTTGCATTAAAACAGAGGGAGGGAGAAGCATCATAGTGTAGCTTCCACCCTTGTTAGGTTTGATCACTCAGGACAGGAGTTCGAGGGGGCGTCTTGCAGTTGGGGGATAGAGATATATACGATTACATGCCTACTTATGTGTGCGTTGGCGGTGGCTGCATGCTAGGTCTCGGCGTGTGTTTTTTGGGAGGCAAACGGACAGCTACTGTTTCCTATAAGCTCTACGACAGGGGTCCTAAGGGGCTTAATTAAGGCTGTCTTTAATGTAGTAACGCAGGAGATTAGACAGGACAAAGAGCTTATGGCTATTATCCCTGCTTCAGAAGACACTTCGGCAGCATCCTTTAATTAAGAGAGTGCCACATTCCTTTCCTCGTCCATCTTTCTCCCTAGTCCATCGTGCCTCACTCTTTCTGTCCGTGTTTCATAAAGGAGTGTGTCCACGCAACCGTGGGATTGGTGTGACAGATGAATGCGTCGCGGCTAAGCTTGCCGTTCTTTCCATCTCCGTCCTCGCTCCTCAGCAAGCAGCCTCTGTTTCCCCTGAGATACTCGTAAACACTCATCAAAAACGAGAAGGCAGAAAAAAGGACAAGAACAGAAGACAGAAGAGAGAGACAGATGAGGGGAAAAAAAGAGCAAAGCACTAAAGGAAATAATCATAGCCCAAAGAAAATTGAACCAACAGACAATTTAAATACCCCAACAACTTCAAAGTGTGAGTCATGCAGACTTCAAAACAGAAAATCTAATTTCCACAACAAAATCTGAAGCTTTTCTTGTAAGCATTGTTTTTGCTCTTTCGCTTTCCATTTCTCTCATTTTGGAGGGCAAGGGCAGAGGTCTGGGAACAAGAAGTGTGTCAGTCTGATTGCCTTACCCAAGTAATAAATGGAGAAATGAGTTCTGGCCTTGTTGCAGTGTGGTCTATGCCCCGTTCACACATACACTGATATAATCGTTGGAGGTCGCCAAGTTGCAGTATTAGGGACTTTAAAGGGTTAGTTCACCCAAAAATGAAGATTCTGTCAGTAATTACTCACCCTCATGTTGTTCCAACCCCGTAAGACTTTCGTTCATCTTCGGAACACAAATTAAGATATTTTTTATTAAATCTGAGAGCTCGATCACTCCTCCATAGGCTTCTAAGGCACTATAACTTGCTGGCCCAGAAAATGTATTAAAGACATCGTTAATATAGTCCAAGTGACTCCAGTGGCTCAATCTTAAGTTTATAAAGCGACGAGAATACTTTTTGTGCGCAAAAACAAACAAAAATAACGACTTTATTCCACTTTTCATTTCCTTCTCTCTGGGCCTTGAGTCTTTTTGCAACACAGACGCGCAACGCTTAAACACTACGTGAAAAGACTATTCTCGTCGCTTTATAAACTTTATAAAGAGGAGTGCTCGAGCTCTCAGATTTAATAAAAAATATCTTAATTTGTGTTCCGAAGATGAACGAAAGTCTTACGGGGTTGGAACAACATGAGGGTGAGTAATTACTGACAGAATTTTCATTTTTGGGTGAACTAACCCTTTAAGCAACAGCCTCTGGTGGAATGGCAATGGCATTCTGGCGTTCTATTGCGCATGCACAACTTTAACTGCTACTTCGCGACGTTCTACTGTAACCGTCTACTACGGGAGAACAGCTGATTTTCCGTAGTCGTTACTACGTGAAAGTTAATGTTATGTTTTAAGGTATGTGGCATTGTAATTGTTTATTTATATCATTAAACGCCCAAAGCAACCCTCTCCTGCTTTTTGAAATCACTTTCTTTATTTGTATTTTGTCAAATGATTAAATTATCCCCTACGCCATAGTCTTTACTGTTGCTTAGTGATTTTTGCATCCTTTAGCTACGGCAGTTAACCGTTTACTTCCGGCTGCCGTTGCCATTCCTTCAGCAGCTGTTGATTAAAGTCCCTATTAGTGGTCATTGGTAGGTGTTCCCTAATGTTATTGGTGGTCAAGCAAAACTTTTCAAATGGAATGTGCTGACAATAAAAATAATGGTAACACTTTAAAATACGGATCCTTCGTTAATGAATAACTACACAGGAACAAATGAGTAACACAATATTAACAATCTAGTAACTACAATTAACTAACAAGTAACTCTGATTAACGAATTAGTAAGTAATAGCACACAGATTTAAGTGGTAGTTCACTATTAACTAATCAATAACTACTATTTTTTAATACTTCACAGAGAACTACTGATTTTTTTTTACAGATTTAAGTGGTAGTTCACTAATAACTAATCAATAACTACTATTTTTCAATACTTCCCAGAGAAATAATGAAAAAAATTCACAATTCATGCAAAACTAATTAATAACTAATGCAGGACAAATTACTAGCACTAGATTAACATTACTGCTAGATACTGTACACTAATTATAAATATGTAATAGCGTAGCAGACTTATGATTTGGGAAAGCTGTCAATAATTAGCCTATGCACTGCTGTCTTTTAGAGAACTATTCATAAACTAAATAATTTTTAAGAATTGTTTTTATAAATGCACTTGTCTGGAACACTTACCCTGTGGCCGATTTTCCGGCATTCCTCTGGACTGGCTTTGAATAACTAGACTCATCATGGTGAGTACTGGAACATACTGAGTCATCAGCCATCCAAATACCAGTTATTTTATTATAGCTTGAGTCATTTGAGACACTTGAGTCATTACTAGTTAGTTAACATGATCTTCACTTTAGAATACGGATCCAAATAGGGGTATGTAGTAACACTTGAGTCATTACTAGTTAGTTAACATGATCTTCACTTTAGAATACGGATCCAAATAATTAGTAGTTCCTATAGAGGTATGTAGTAACACTTGAGTCATTACTAGTTAGTTAACATGATCTTCACTTTAGAATACGGATCCAAATAATTAGTAGTTCCTATAGAGGTATGTAGTAACACTTGAGTCATTACTAGTTAGTTAACATGATCTTCACTTTAGAATACGGATCCAAATAATTAGTAGTTCCTATAGGGGTATGTAGTAACACTTGAGTCATTACTAGTTAGTTAACATGATCTTCACTTTAGAATACGGATCCAAATAATTTGTAAGTCCTATAAAAGTATGCATTAACACTTGAGTCATTACTAGTTATCATGATTCCATGCTGTAGTTACTAATGAAGAGCCAACCCGAAAGGGTAGAATCATCTAATCATTCACAGGATATATATACACACACATATTTATATATATATATATATATATATACATATGAACAAAGAGACATACATAAAAACAATTTTGAGAGGTAGGTTAAATAATAAAATAACTGGTATTTGGATGGCTGATGACTCAGTATGTTCCAGTACTCACCATGATCAAGTTATTCAAAGCCAGTCCAGAGGAATGCCGGAAAATCGGCCACAGGGTAAGTGTTCCAGACAAGTGCATTTATAAAAACAATTCTTAAAAATTATTTAGTTTATGAATAGTTCTCTAAAAGACAGCAGTGCATAGGCTAATTATTGACAGCTTTCCCAAATCATAAGTCTGCTACGCTACTACATATTGATAATTAGTGTACAGTATCTAGCAGTAATGTTAATCTAGTGCTAGTAATTTTTCCTGCATTAGTTATTAAGTTTTGCATGAATTGTGAATTTTTTTCATTATTTCTCTGGGAAGTATTAAAAAATTGTAGTTATTGATTAGTTATTAGTGACCTACCACTTAAATCTGTAAAAAATTCAGTAGTTCTCTGGGAAGTATTAAAAAATAGTAGTTATTGATTAGTTAATAGTGAACTACCACTTAAATCTGTGTGCTATTACTTACTAATTCGTTAATCAGAGTTACTTGTTAGTTAACTGTAGTTACTAGATTGTTAATATTGTGTTACTCATTTGTTCCTCTGTAGTTATTCATTAACGAAGGATCCGTATTTTAAAGTGTTACCAATAATAATGTCATTTGTAGAGGAAACAGAGTGTGTGTTGTACATAATACATAATATCTTGAACTTTTATCAAAGTCATGAGTCAAAATCATGATTTACTCTGGCTGAGTATAAATAGACATTTTCTGATTCACAAACTCTTGATCCAGTTCAATCTGTTTTGATTCATATCCAGTTAATTTGGATATATCAGTTACAATATCCATTTTACTTTCATATGAAAGGGGTATAACCTATGTAGCATATATGTTTCCATATTGCGTATATATGTGTAATATATATTTAAATCATTATTAAATCATGTAATATATTGAAATATGAAATTATTGTAACTTGGAAATAATGATATCTGGATGTTTATTTTGTAACTAATCGATGGAATGGGGCCCTATCTTGCACCCAGCGCAATTGACTTTGTACACCGACGCATGTATCATTCCTATTTTGCACCCGCGCAAAGCGGACTTTTCCCTCCACAGATGCACGTCGGTTAACTAAGAAATACACTTGCGCTCCCCGGGGCGGTTCAGCGCAAAGAGGAGGCGTGTTCCGGCGCAAATGTTCCCTCATGCTATTTTACAGGTTTAGAAAACAATTAGGCCACTAACCGAAAAAAAAACAGTTTAAAGTCAGTGGCGCGTTGCGCATGTTATTCATATGCTATTTTAAGGGCGCATGCTTGGCCTTAATCAATGTAGCGTGTGCACAACGCGCATACACTTTGATTCTCTCATCTACACACAGACGCAGCAGTTATTTTTGCAAATCATACATTATTAAGATAGATAGATAGATAGACATTTTATTATAAAAGCATACATCTAACCTAAGTTAATTTGGGTGTGTTTCTCCATCCCCAACGTCCCTGATGAGAACGTCGGTCTCCTCGGCCTTGAACCGCTCCTGTCGTGCGCCTGGCAAATCCGCCGTTATAATAGGAATCCGCTTTAGAACAAGCGCGCCTGCTCTTAAAGGGAATGTGAGATGTCGCTCTGATTGGTTTATTTCACGTTACGCCCAAACCACACCTATGAATAATGAAGCTACTTCAGACCAACCCCTTTTAGATTTGCGCCAGGCGCAAGAGTCATTTATCCCGCCGGGAAAATAGCAACAGCGCCAAGACCCGCCCACAAAGTTACTTGCGCTTTGCGCTTTGACACTTGCGTTTCAGATCGTTAAAATAGGGCCCTTGGTGTTCAAGAAACATTATTGAAAATAATTAAATAAAATAGCATGTTTACATTAGGTTACAGACAAATCATATAAAAGAATAACTTTAACATCCAGCCCGTTCTCATCCCAAGGCGTCATATACTGACGCTTTTGACATTTCGTCTACATCGAACGCACATGGCACCCTTTAGCGTCGATATGAGACGCAGATAGATATGGGCCAGAAGGCGCCTCCTATCGGTCTAACCCTAACTCTACCCCAGACCTAAACCTACCCATAACCGAACAAAGCTCTGTGCGTGTCATATTGACACTAAAGGGTGCCATGTGCGTTCGATGTAGACGAAATGTCAAAAGCGTCAGTATATGACGCCCTAGGATGAGAATGCGTTGTAACATCCTACCCACAGTATCTCACAGTCTTCTCTCCCATTTTAAGCCGTTAAATTCAACTTCCAGATCGATGCATGTACAGACACCCCTTTAGACATTGCAATGCAAGAGGTCAGAACGATTCGCATTTATCTCTCTCTCTCTCTCTCTCTCTCTTGCTTTATCACCCTTGATCAGCATGTCTTCAATGACTAAAGGCTAATTAAATGTAGCTCCTGTTTGTCACACACCAGAAGTCAATATGTGAAATAACCATCATGCCTTTATCTGCTGCATATAAATGAGTGTACAAGCGAGGAAAAGAGGATGACAGGGAGAAAGAATGAGATTTTTTTTTCCTTGAAAGAGGGTCAGTCTATTTGTATGAGTGACAGATTGACCTATTCCGCCTTTAAGGAGCTAATGGTGGAGTGTAAGGGGCATAAGTTTGATGTATCGAGCAGAGAAGGAAATTCTTTGAAGACTTCCACCCTTTCAATGAGGTTGTCATAGCATAATGAATTAGGCGAATTTGAAATTCAGTCCTCTATCCATAAATATCAGACGTGGGGTTTTTTTTTGAGCTATATTCATATTTGGCCCCTGAGCAAACCACCACATCATGATGACAGGTAGTGTCCTTGTGTTTGTTATTTGTCTCATCGTCATTGGGAAATAAGCCTGGGATGTCAATACCCACATCTGTCTTCTCTTCTAGAAGTGTGTTTCTTTTCTTCTGTCCATTGTTTTCGTGTTTATAAATAAGTTTGTCGCCTCTGTTGGGGAAAGGCAGTCCATTATTCAAGTGACTCTTTCAAACCCCACAAAACTGCTGGAGTCAGAGTTATTCATGGCCAGCTTTTGTTTCCCCCCATTCTCTCTCTCTCTTTTCTCAAACAGCCATTGACTTCCATCGACATCTCGTGTTGCGGGGAAAAAGCACAGGGTCTCGGGGTGAAAGAGATGTAGATTTTGAAGTAGATAAGATGTGTGTTAAGGAAAGAACGTGCACATACACACACACACCGTAAGGTCTCTTTTGGTTTATCTAGTGAGAGGCACCTTTAGAGCGCTCCGAAGGCTCAATGAAATGCCGCTGTGTGTGACATTTATCCGCACTCTCAGTGAAGCACACTGCTTTTTATGCCTGTTAACTCTGGGCCCTCTGTTCTTTACTCTGTCTCACATCATGTGTGGGCGCACGAGAGAGAGAGAGAAAGAGAGAGAGAGAGAGAGAGGTAGAGAGACTGTATGTTGTAGATGTGCTGGATATTCTCTGTTGGCCTGTGCGGGAGAGTCTCCGTCTCACCCCTGAATGATGATTTCCATGTCATTGGGCAAATTCCATTTCACAGTGATAAGGGGATAAGAGCGGACATTACACACATGTTTACATGTGGGTTACTTCTGTTTTCTCTTCTCTTTTCATCATGTCTCATCTCCTCTCTACTCGTCTTTTCTCTTTTCTTATCTATTTGTCTCTTCTCTGTTCACCTTTTTTTCTTTTCTTCACTACTTGTCTCATCACTTTGTATGCTCTACTCCTCTTCCCTTTTTTCTATACTCGTCTTTCTTCTCGTTTCTTCTCCACTCGTGTAAACACTTTATTTCGATGGTCCACTTTAGACATTTAGACACAACTATAAGTGACTTTGCAACTACATGTCAACTCATTCTTCTAACCTGAACCATAACACCCAATTCTCTGAGAGGTAGGCTAGTTGACATGTAGTTGCAAAATTACTTATAGGCCTAGTTAGTAATGTCTAAAATGTAACCCAACATTTTTTTTTTGTGCTTTTCTTGTATTTTCTTATCTCTTTATTTATTTTTTGTTTTAGTCTGTTCCTTTTTTTCCCCTGTCATTTTCATATAGTCTCTTCTCTGTTAATCTCTTCTAGTCTTTTCATTTGTTCTCTTTTCATCTTCATTTGTCTCAACATTGCATTTTTTTCTTCTTTGTTCATTTTATGTCTTAATTTTCCTCTTGTTGTTTCATCTCTTCTCTTTCTGTCTCTTTTCTTCATTTTTTTTTCTCATCTCTGCTCTTTTTTGTCACTCTCACTCTTCTCTGTCTCCTTTGCGCCTCCATTTCCAATCCTCTGCTTGACCTCCTCTGATCCTCATTTCTCGCTGCCCTCCTCCTCTCCTCCCCTCCTGCTCTGTCATTCCATCTCACTCTTCTTCGCCTCTTGCTGCCCTCCT
The DNA here is from genome assembly GCF_951802725.1 of Rutilus rutilus. Lineage (NCBI taxonomy): Eukaryota > Metazoa > Chordata > Actinopteri > Cypriniformes > Leuciscidae > Rutilus > Rutilus rutilus. The sequence continues at coordinate 15,519,994 of NC_140219.1, read as the reverse complement.
CTCCACTGCGTTTGTAAATCCCATAAATTTGCCGTGGCCTGTGAACGGGAAAAAGACTTTGGGAAGTCATGCGTTGGTCTCTGTGGGCCTGGTGGCTGGGTTGGGCTTCCCGTGACACTTGTTTCTAGAACATGTTTGTCAGCTACAAGGCAACACACATCTCCGGTGTTTTAGCATTTCAGCTGGAAAAATATATTGATGTCTTTTCTTTTTCAGTGTTGACAGTACATGAAAACTATTACATCGGATCTGACAAGAATAAAGAGATGAGACCATGGAAGCAGAACTGTGCAGTTAATAGTTAGTTAGCAGTTAACAAGGTGTATTACCAAACTTTGAACTGGCATGCTGCAGAATTTCCACACTCAAAAAATATCAGGGAATTTTAAAATTCCATGGGCCAGATTTACTAACAGCTTGCACCAGCGCAATACCCTCTTTTGGTGTCAAAAAACTACTGTCAGGATTTACTACAAGACACACTGTGAATAATTATCGCTTAAAAGGTGTGGACACAGTTATTTTTGCGGTTGACATTATTGCATATGCATTTGTAGGTGTTTCCCTTTCAGATGCAAAATTTATGGGAGGAGAGAAAATGTAGGTGATTTACTAAGGTTTGCCCTTGTCAATTTACTGATATTTTCGCCATTATTTACCTCCCAATCTTGGTAGATTGCGTTGGTCATTATGGAAACTATCCGGCTGCGTCTGTGTTCTTTAATTTGTGCATTGTCTGTAGACTAGATCACGCGCAGAACTTTCCACTCCCATCTGCACTTTTGTGGGATTGCGCTTTCAAACGAATGCCTTGTTTAGTAAATCGGTCATATGTCGGTAAACTCATTGGCATAAATAGTTATAATTAAATTCACAGTTCTTAAGTCAGCATTCTCACTTCAGTTACATTTCCAACTCTAGTGGTTTAGGTTGGAACTGCAGGTTCAGGAGATTTCTATAGAAACAAACATTTTAAAAATAAAATGTGTAATATTTGGTCAATAAATATAACATTTTTGATTTTGATCCATTATATACAAAAAACATTTATGCATAGAATAATGTACAGTCAGTTTGTTGTTGCAAAAAGATATTATAACTTATACTAATATTTTATTGTATTATACTATTTTGTTGTAGCTGACTGTCATTATGCTGCTTACACAGCTGCTTATCAATTATGTAAAGATCGCAGAGCAGTATGAGAGACATGAAACAGTGACAACCATCAAATATACAGTTAAGCGGTCTTTATATAAAATTATTTGACCACAGAATGTTATGATTGACCAATCAGGAATCAAATATTCCAGGGAGTCGTGATACAAATTGATTGAACATCCAAAACATTATTTAAAATCTCATCGGGTGCTTCAGTAAATAATTTAGGTCACAGAGGTTCAGCAGTCCAAAAAGGTTTCTAATCCCCGCCGTACGTCATGATGGTAAAAATGAAAGATTTGCAGAGATACTCTTATCTGTGATGTGGTTTGAAAGCTGTAAAAGGATTCAGGAAAAGCCGTGGAACTGCATGTACTTTCCTGAGCAGCGTCATTTTCGTCTCAAATGACGATAGAGCAGTGAGCATCCTGGTCCTGACTCCACTAAATGCAAAGCAGGCTAAATCGGAGACACGATTACTTCCCTCTCTTCCTCTCGCGCCCTACATCCCCTCCTCCTATGGGAAGGAACAGCAGCATATGCACTCTCCCAACTGAAAGTGATTTTTTTTTTTTTTTTTCATCAGATTTCCAATTTAGAGAGATTACTGGGTGAGGCCATCATTAATGGAACCCAAATAAGCCTTTGAGAGCAGATTCAGAACAGGCATATCTCAGCACAAATGTAGCATTAGCAGTGCCAGGGGATGCACTCTCTCTCACACACACACACACACACACACACACACACACTCGTGCTTCCAAAACACATCAACAGACTCTAATCCAGGATCGTCAGACAGCATGGATGTGTGTCAGTCCCAGCTTTGACCCTGAGAAACACACACACACACACACACTCTCTCTCTTTCTGGGTCCTGAATGACATGCCATTTGTGACGTATTTATGTAGGAGTGTGTTTCTAATCCCTATTTTCCCCAGCTGCATCTTCAGCCTCATATAACCCGAGAGAGATGGAGAGAGAGGAACGGACAGAGTAGAGGTGATCTGTGCAGATAAATAGGGGAAGAATGATAAAAAAGAGAGCAGAAACAGTGCAGGGAGGAGGAAAGAGGTTGAGGTTTTGATTTTCTTTCTCCTTAAAATGCCTAATCGAAACCTGGAGGTGATTTTATACCAACATCCACCCCAGCACCACTCCCATACCAGTGCCTTATTCATTGCTCACAGCTGAAGATAAGACCAGAGTGGATGTTTCTTGCACACATGAAACAGTGATAACGGCAGTTTTTAAGGCAAGAGGACTGCGCTGACGTTCCCCTCGGAGACACTCGTTCCCACAGTCTCCTCCTAAAAGCGCTGAACTTGTTAACATTGTCATTCAAAAAGGCTCAGTATTGACATTTCTACTGCTTTCTATTCTTGTTCTCCTGTTTTGCAGTTAATTCAGTGTGAACTGATTAATGTAATTAAGCAACCAATCACACTTGATTTTGTTGATAATTCAGTCTATTTTTTTGTTTACACTTTAAGGAATTGATTGAATTGAATTTTGAAAAACGGCATCTGTACTTCTGCATAAAGAGTTGAAGATGGTTTTCACTCTTAAAGGGATAGGTCATCAAAAAAAAAACAAAAAAACATTATTTAATCGCATTTCATACCAAAATTATATGTCTGCATAACACAAATTAAGATATTTTGAAGAATGTTTTTGGTAACAGTTTTGGTGATCACTGACTTTTGTCCATTGTAAGGACAAAAAAAACACCTAGATATTTCTTAAAATATCTTAATTTATGTTTCCAAGAAGAAAGAAACTCACACAGGTTTGTAACAACATGCTTTTTTAGCTCTAAACTGTATTAGTTCTGCTGTTATGGTCTTTGCCAAATTTTGCTTTTCTTATTCAAATGAGGTGGCACAATCCAGTCAAGCGTGTACTTCATCTCGGTGTCCTGTGGACTAACTGTCACTAAGACCCCACAAATCATAGTTTACTTCTTTTTGTTCTCTACATTTAAGTGTGGGAAACATGTATGCAGTACAATCATGTCTGTGTAGTTTTAGCACTGGGTTCACTAAAGGAATTATGCAAATTAGGAAATGGCAAAAACATGCAAGAAAACCTATTAGAATGCCTGTTTCGTTGTATATAGAATCTGGTCAAACTGGATTGTGAGTAGTTTCTGAATAATACTATGACTTTTTTTTAGTGAATTCACCTCTAAATACACTACCATTCAAAGGTTTGGGGTCCATATATATATATATATTTTTTTAAAGAAATCAATACTTTAACTTAGCAAAGACACACTGAACTGATCAAAAGTGACAGTAAAGAGTAAAGACATTTATTATGTTACAAAATATTTCTATTTCAAAGCTGTTCTTATGAACTTTCCATTCATCATAAAATCTTGGATTTAAAAAATAAGCAGCACAACTGTTTTTAACATTGATAAGACTAAGAAATGTTTATTGAGCAGCAAAACAGCATATTAGAATGATTTCTGATTTATATATGTTATTTTAAATTGTAATATTTCACAATATTACTGTTTTTTATTTATTTACTTGATCAATAAATGCAGCCTTAGTGAGCATAAGAGACTTCTTTCAAATACATTAAGAAAATCTTACTAACCCCAAGCTTAATGATGCTGAAGACTCAGCATGAAAAATAATGATAGAAAAGGATAGCCTACAAGAATATAGTTGGTAAACAGTAGTGATTGGCGTCCACTTACATCAATTGTTGTGCTATTGCTGGCTTAGTCTTTGAGGTTCTTATCTCAGCAGAGCTGTCAGCCTCTGTCAGAAGAGTTTAGTATTCTTAACAATATGATTCTCACTTCATCTTGCCTTCATAAGAACAGAATGACAGGATGACTCACTTTATTCTCCTAGTTTTCTTTTGATCTCAGGTCGAGATGTAGTCTGGCTATCACCAGACCAAGCTCAATCTTTTAAGACTGAACATTGGTCTGGGGAGTCTGCTCTGTATTTTTACTGCACAAGAGGCGTGATCAACGGGCATAGTTCAAATGACTCATACGCAATTGGATAGTCCTTCAACCAATAAGCGACGCGAAAACTCCAGGCAGGAAACGTGTCAACAAACGTGTTGGTTTGTAGCATTGATCAGCGGTTTGCAGAAGCAGCAATGGCACAGAGCAATTTTTGCAGGTTGTGAAAAAAACAACAAAAAAAAACATGAAAGTGAGTGATATTTACACCCACTCGAGCGATTTGTTTACTAAACTAAATAAGCCATTGAGCATCGTCGAGAGGTTAAATGGAATTGGATTGACGGTCGTGCGAGAGACGGGTAAATCAGAAAGAGTGTGCGCTTCTCTATCGTCATTGGGTTAAACCCGCCAATAGCGTGCCAGGTGGATAAGCCAGTTTGTGATTGGTTCCCGCAAATTTGTAACCGAAGCAGGAGAAATAAATGTACAGGTTTCCAGCCAGAGCTGCAGGGCGAAATCAAATCGCCGGCAGATCGGGCTGGGTTTACCCAGTCTAGTCGAGATGGACATTTTGTCTCTTCATATTTTATTTGTATTCAATCTTCTGTTTTTCTTCTTTAATATCTAACGTAGATGTTGCATACACTAAGGGTAATTAATATTTACTTGCAAACCGTGGGAAGATGGGAACGTGTGATAATGAACATGTCGTAGAACAGAAACAATCCCTGGGTTCCTGACGTAGATGACAATGTGAAATTGTGCAAGAGGTGCATTTGGCACCACAGCGAAACACAAAAGAGAATCATAATCACCTTTTCATGGATTGTTGACTTGTGATATGCTTTCTCCAAACTCTCGGGGAACATTATTAAGAATTTTTTTACTGATCTTGCTGACGTGCGGGCTCAGTGGGCTCTGGATATCTGCTGTGTCAGGAAGTTGAAAACTTGGTAACAATTGTGAGATTGCCCTGCAGGCCTGACAAAAAAGTGCTTAAACCAGAAATATCCTACACGAGGAGGAAAATCCAGCGAGGGAAACTGGGAAGGAGCAAATGATCCGATAAAGTGGAGATGGAGTGGACAGAGGTCAGAAAGGAAGCTGTAAGTGAGTTGGCGAGCGGCTGAGTTTGGGCTCATTTTTTGCAGAACATAAAAATGCGGCAGTGGCACCTGTCAAGACATGGTGAAAAGAGAGGAGTGAAGACAGAGGGAGAAGCCGAGTACTGCATCTGACATTTAACTTCACGGAGAGGAGCTGCCAGTCTGTCACCACTTAAAGAGAGGAAGAGAGAGAGAAAGAGAGAGGGAGAGAGAGGGTGTGTGTGAAGTTGTTAAGTGCTTTTGTGGTGCTGCTCTGTCAGCCTCCCACTCTCCTCTCCGTCTTTGTCTTTTTCACACCCCTCATTTAGCCGTAAACCTCTGTCGATCACACTAAAACAGACACACACACACACACACACAAGCTCTGTAGCAGCAGGATGCATGGTGACAATGGCAGTGTGTTGGTTATATTTGGGGAGGGGAACTCCTCAACAACTGCTTTGTGTGTGAGACAGAGTGAGGTAAATAAAAGGAAACGCGGGCTGTCCTGTCCGGACAGAAGGATGGACATGGGGACAAAGGCAGAGGCAGTTTCAGACCAAACCAATCTACAGCAGGCAGGGTATTTTTTTTGTGTGGTGTGTACGTGTTTGATTTGATGAGCTGCTACGAGCAGTACTGATATTGTCTAGGTAAGTGTTTGCCTACTTAGGAGAGAAAGTCATCGACTTGTATGTGTGGTTACACTACCTCCAGAAACACAATTATACTCTATTCTGTGCTATTTTGTATTATGAGCAGTGTAAGTAGTGTATTCACTTTGAAAAAATGCAATGCGGCATAGTATGTGCATGATGTAGCCTATGTTTAAGCGAAAGCAAAGTGGAATATTAACAGTCACAGTTTTTTTCTGTGGCAGAACGGGAGGTTTAAAAACTAGAGATGGGACGGTATGAAAATTTCATATCACGATAATAGTGACCAAAATTATCGTGATTATCAATATTAGCACGGTTTTGTTAAAACGAGATGAAAGTGTTCAAAAATAACTGATGCTCAGACTGAAAACATTTCAACAAGTTTTATATTTGAAAATCAACAAACAACAAATAAAACAAGCAGCTCTATGCAATTTTTAAGCAAGATTATATTCTGTGGCATTTCCTTCCTTAAAATGACCGTCATCAATAACAACGCATTACAGCGCACATGTATCACAACGGACGCACACGCGCTCTCTCGTTTCATTCAAATACAACTTGCCGTCTTGCGTCTTCATTTTCGATTGTATTGAAAATGAAATCAGAGTTGATTTATTGTTTACTGAGTTTGATAATATTTTTGTGATCATGTAAGATTTAAAACATTAATCTGCCTTCCGCCATTCCTTCTCGAATAAAAACAACATTGCGCGCTGCGCCTGCGTCAGCCTGTTGCTGGCTGGACAGGATTTACAGTGAGTTATTAAAATCGCGATAATCAAACACGGTTTTATTGATAATTAAATTTTAAACGATAATACTAACCGTCAGTACATTTTATTGTGGTTTATAGTGAAACTGGTAATCGTCCCATCCCTATTAAAAACCATTTAAAAAAAAACAGTTTTTTCTGTGGTGGAACGGGAGGAGCTAACATGTTAAATCTATCAATTACACAACCACATTTTTATGGTTTTTAAACCATGTTTTAATCACATTAGATTTTTAAAACAATTTATGCATACACGCATACATCAGTTCAAAAGGCTGTTTAAAAAAAAAAAAGTATCTTATGCTCACCAAGACTGCATTTATCTGATCCACAATACACAGCAATACTGTGAATTATGAATACAATTTAAAATATCTGTTTTATATCTTAATATATAAAAAAAAAATGTATTCCTGTGATAGCAAAGCTGAATTTTCAGCAGCCATTACACCAGCCTTTAGTGTCACATTATCCTTCAAAAATGTTACTGACTGCAAACTTTTGAACAGTAATGTATATATAAAAGTTTGCTTACATAATTTTACCGTTCATGTGCTGACCATTTTTTCAAGTACATAGTCTAAGTACACACACCCTTTTCTGCGCTTCATTAGCATCTGGCTTGTCTTCACGTGTGTGGTCCTTGTTGCTCTGACGCATTACGATCCCTCTGAATACCGTCCCACTGACGTGTGTGTCATTAATTGTGTGTGTGTGTGTGTTGTGCACATTGTCCTTAGTTAGATTGTTGGGAGGTCCAAATTAATGTCTTAATGGCACTCGTACCTATTTGCAGAGCTGATGAGTAAAAGCACTTGTCTGATCAGGTCAGGCCCGGGTCAGTGTTTACTGTGCAACAGCCCATCAAGAGAATGGATCCATCCCTCCAGCCCTGTTCATTTAGACCCAGTTAACGGCTTCAGTGAACACCTGCTGACTTGTGTCCGCAGATAACAGCCATTTAGCATGAGGCAGTGATCGTGCATTAAACGCACCAAAAGGCGAGAAATTTACATCACGCCCATTTACCATCTAAAAATAAATGCACAAAACCTATTACCGTTCAGTTTGGTTGGTTTATGCATCTGACAAGGGGGGGGGGGTAACTGTTATATTGGATAAAATCATCTCTGAATGGGAGATTTAATTTAGCAAAAAATCTTTGTTGGTTATGTACAAACCCCTTCGCCCACGTATACACACACAGCAAAATCTTGGTCTTCCTCGATTGGGTGTAGAAGCAACATCCGGTCTCCATCATTCTGACAGACTTTGAATCAAGCCTCGGCAAACAGACTACCCCAAACCTCAATTAGACTAACACACATCAGTATGGAGGTCTTCATATATATATATATATATATTTTTTTTTTTGTGTGTGTTCCCTTTTGTCACTACCAAAACAATGATGACATGTTTCGGTCATGACTGTTTCGGTAATGACAATTTAAGATACTTTTGAGCCTAGTTCAAAGATGCTAATCAGCACATGGTTAACTAGCACAATTCTGAACAGTTGTACACACACAAAAACAAAATTTTATCGAATAACACTAAAAGAAGCCATGATGTCACAACCGAAACTTCACCACATGTTTCGGTAGTGACAATTTAAGATACTTTTGAGCCTAGTTCAAAGATGATAGCTAGCACATGGTTACTTAGCACAGTTCTGAACAGTTGTGCACACACATAAAAACTACATTTTATGGAATAACATCCCAAAAAGTTTGCTTAATTGCAGAAAAATGGTGTTTGGTAGTGACATCCCTTAAAGTTACACACAGATTTTCAGACTTTTTAACACATTTCCCTCAAAATGATGGCACCTATCTATAATGAAAGAGAGGCTATGAGAGAGAGAGAGGCACACAGGAATATTTCCTGATCAAAAATGTAGGGGTGTGGTTAAAGTCAGTCTCAACCAATGGAATAATACACACACTGTTTTGGTAGTAATATGAAAATGCGGGACACATTTTTTTACATAGTTTCATGATTTAAAAATATAATATAAAATATATAAAAAAAAAAAAGATGATAATAATAATAATAATAATAATATTATATATATATATATATATATATATATATATATATATATATATATATATATATATATATATATAAAAAAAATTAGAATATCATGGAAAAGTTTATTTATTTCCATAATTCCATTCAAAACATTAAACTTCCATAGATTATAGATTCAGGGCCCACAACTTAAACGATTTCAAGTATTTAGTTGTTTATTTGTACATAATTTGGGCTTCCAGCTCATAAAACCCACGAAAACAGGATTTCAAAAAATTAGAATATTACATGAAATCACACAGTAATTACACAGTGATACCATGGTCATTGAACCAGGTTTTGGTTCTTTTGGCAGTGTGGGCAGGTGCAAATCCTGCTGGAAAATGAAGTCAGCATCTCCATAAAGCTTGTCTGCTGAAGGAAGCATGAAGTGCTCTGAAAATGTCCTGGTAGACGGCTGCGTTGAGTGGACAGCACAGTGGACCAACACCAGCCGATGACATGGCTCCCCAAACCAACACAGACTGTGGAAACTTCACACTGGACTTGGATTGTGTGCCTCTCCATTCTTCCTCCAGACTCTGGGACCTTGGTTTCCAAATGAGATGCAAAATTTGCTCTCATCAGAAAAGAGGACTTTGGTCCACTGTGCTTTATTAAATCCAGAGTCAACGCAGCCGTCTACCAGGACATTTTCAGAGCACTTCATGCTTCCTTCATTTTCCAGCAGGATTTGCATGGATGGGTGGGTGGGTGGGTTATAAAGATTGAATGTTCAAAAAACACCTTATTTCTTCATATTTTACATTATTGCAGCACCTCTCTTCCTAGTCAGAGATACTCTGTTTAGTTTTTGTCTCTATGAAGCCCCTCCTTCTAAAAAGCACAATGTGCTCTGATTGGTCAGCTAGACCAGTGTGTTGTGATTGGTCAAATGCTGTTTCGGTAATGTCACGCCCCTTTTTTATAATCATGCATTTCAGCTTCTCACATCCGTCCGTCCGTCCATCCGCCCGTTTGTTAATACATTGAAAACAATCATACGCAAGTTGTACAACTAAGTGAATTTGCCCAGAGTGTCTTTTCATTAAATGCCACAGACCAAAACCGCCCCAGGAACGGGCCACTAAACACAAATCCTCCTCAAATTCAGCTTGAGCCAGATATATCAAGCTCTGTGTCTTCTGCCATCCACCTGCCATTGAAATATTCTAAGTGTTTTAGATCAAAAACACAACACAGTCCCTCATACATGGGGGAAAAAATAATACAGGACTAGACTTTATTCACACTAGAGTCACGGCGTCAGGGACACACCACTTCCCCAGCAAAGCCTCACAATACCGGCTCTCTCCTGAATTATAACCATGAAATTCATTCCTGTCCACGCTCTTTCCTTTCACTCAGCCCTCTTTCACACTTTTATGTCACGTCTAAAGAGAGAACGAGAGGGAGCGGCGTGTGAAAGGACCCCAGTGTGTGTGGCTAACTGTGCTCTTACATTCACATTTGATGATAATGTGCCTTAATAAGGAAAATGCACAGACTTACTTAGCTAACAGAGCGTTAATGGCCATGTAAGATGCATGAGTGACTTGAGTGGAACTTTTTCAAAATGATTTCCTTGTTTTTAATGAGATTCTATTTGCGTGTGCGGTGGTGTTGTATGTTGTTGAATCCTAATGAGTTTGCATTTGCCGCGGTGTACGAGGTGCCACTGTAAATTGGTTGGTTAACGTGTGATCGCCCTGAGGCAGATTGGCTGTCTGTTTATGGCAAGTGTGGCGTGGAATACTTCAGCGGTAGCTTCAGGAAATGTGTGTGTGTGTGTGTGTATGTGTGTGTGTTAGAAAGAGAGAGGGTGTGTCATTTTATGTGTGTTGGTTAAAGTCAGCCACATCCAATCACATTCAATCACTCCAGATTACAGTATGACAGCCCATGAGTCGCTATGAGGTCTTGTCGCTATATCTTTTGTACGCTGAAGGGACACACTGCAAAGAAGAAGAGTAGTATGTCAATTGTACAATTATATTTATATAATGCATTATCATTATTATTAAGCAGTGTGTAATAATAATGATAAATACACTGTAACAATTATATGATCAATATGATCAAAAATATGAACAAAATATGTTTTTACATTGCTTTAATTCATAAAAATAAGTTATATGTTCTTTTTTTTATATGTTCTAGACAAGATTCAACACATTTTTTAAGTCAATTTAATGTCATTTAAGTTGAAATGACTTAAACATCCAAGTTGATTGTACTTAAAAATTTAAGGCAACTTTTTTTTTGACAGTGTACAATTTATTTGTTAAGACCCTTGCATATACTAAAAGCAATACAACAATAACTTAATACAAAAAAAAAAAAAAAAAACTTTACTTGCTATTTTTGTTAGCAGATATTTTACTGCACTAGTCACTGATTATGAATTCATGAAATGGAACTATAGTTTTCCCTGTTGCTTTTCATGATACTTCTGTTGTCACATTATCATTCGTAATGTTTACATTTCCCTCACAAATTTGAACACAAACACCCATCAACACACTGAGTGACAAATGTCCTTGCCAGGACATTTTCTTCCTACCCCCACACTTCAGCTCCACTTTACACACCCTCTCACCTCCACATGCTTACTTCTGTTGATTACCTGACCCTAATATTATTGTTACCAATGAAGTTGTCTTGAGTCAAATACTGGTTTGACCTGCTTCTTGTCACCAGTAACATGATACGTGTGTCCTGACTCACCCGAGTCAACTGGTGACTTCACCCCATTGCCAAACAAATGGTATTTTGTCGCTGCTATTTAGCCTGAAGCTTTGGGCTATATCCTTTTAAAACACATTACTCGTTTGTCTCTGTCACACAGACATAGTTAGTGCTCAGTACAGTCCTGAGGGAAGCACAAGAGTGCTAATGAGAAAGAATTCACATTTAGCTATTGTGCGACACATTGAATGGAATGAGTTTTAAATAATGCATTTTAAGGATGCTGTATTACATCCCTCCATCTCTTAGCTTGGTTTCTTCCCTGTAAATATTCCTGTTTCGACCCATCTATGTGGGCTGAGGCGTTTATTGACTGTAGATGTTGTGTAAAGTGGGAAAGAGTGGATTGGTTAACCCTTCTCTCTAAGTGGCTGGACGGCCTCAGTTAACATCTTTAGTAATAATGCTCTTTGCTCTGTTTTTATTGAACACTGCAAGTCATACATGCTCTACGCTCCGATCCGGTGTACTAGTGAATATTGAATGGTGCAGCAGTCAACTGCTTGTCTTGTGTAAACTCGGTCGCCCCCATGGCTCATTACGCTCAATAACTCGAACAAACTCTTTGTCTCACAGATGAATATGAAATATGAGAATAAACCATGGTAGTATTGCAAATATCAATACTCTGTGATCAGCATTTGAATGTGTCTCTTGTTTAACCGTGCCCGCGATCAATCACTCTGTGTTGCCGGATTCACGTCCTGACAAAAGGAAGGGGTGCATGTCTGGCAAATGAGTGTAAGTAGTAACCATGTTTTAAATTGATTCTACCTTCCCTTTTGGCTCCCATCACACACATTTATTAAAGATGTCAACTTTAAACACTGATAAAATGAATGGCTAGATCGAATGACTTCCTCTTATTAAAAAAAAAAAGAAAAAAAGAAAAAGTTTCTTTAGAGAGTGATAGAAAGAGACAGAGATACAGAGACAGAAAGATAGAGGTGAGTCATTAGCCATTTTCATTTACCCAGAGGTCTCCTCTCCTTCTACCCTCCGTCTCTTTATTTGATCGACACGGTTGTCTGAGGCATAATTTGACTGCTAGGCAACTGGTGCGGACTTTGAAACCCAGATCCCAGTGTAATTGCATGGTGTAATGAGAAGGGTGATATTTAATGATATTTAATTCTCCAGTCCCTCCATTTATGACAGTAAGAGGGGATGGTGCTCTATGAAAATATAACTCTTGACATCAGTAAGTACTTTTATTCTGAGGGCCAATCTATTTCAGTGAAAACTCTTTACCCACCGGTGACATTTAATGACATCACAGTGACTTTGTGCATGGATACAAAAATGTATTAGAGAGGGAGATAATTTTAATCGGCAGAGAATATGGTAATGGTCGCTTTGAAACAGGTCTTTTGCAGTTTAATGCCATATGTATTTCAAAAGATATCTGACAAATATCCCCTATCATCCGTGCGCATAGCCGTTCTATTGTCCTGTGCAAACCCGACGCCAAACTAATTTCACTGCCTTGGCCGGGCAAATCTCATTGTTATGCTAACTGCCTGGCCAGTTTAATTTCTAGCTAACTATTTGCCAAACTAATCATATCCAGACTAGCCTTTAGACCACACTACAATGTCAAGGATGCAGCGTACCTATCTGTCTTTCTGTCCGTACATTATATTTACAGACATGTAGTTATATTGCATTATATTTATATTGCTTTATTTAATCTAGGCTTTACTATATAGATTTGATGTGATGTATTGCATTACATATATTAAATACATATTTCACAAAATTTGTATATGTTTGTGTGTACTATTAGTATAATTACTATATATATATAATTTAGCTTAACCCAGTTAGCCCCTGTTGGTATGTTGTGGTAAGTACACCTTTCTGTTGCAACAAGCTTTCAAATGTCCAAGTGTGCATTGGTGAATGAAATCTGCCTCTGTGGTGTGGTCATCTCTGTGGCTTGTGGTTTTGAGGGCCCAGCAGGTGCAGTAATTGGGTCCTGATAGAGTCTGGAGGGGTTTACTGCCTTACCGCCCGTCTCTCTCGCTCTCTCTCTCTCTCTCTCTCTCTCTCTCTCTCTCTCTATCTCTCTCACACACACAATGTTGTCTTCGTCCTCTGTGGTCACACTCCATTTGCTGTCATACATCACTCTTTTTCTCTCTGCTTCCTCTCAAACACAATCCTAGTCTACTGGAAGCACAGGTGTCACTGCTGCTTTAGTAAGAAACGTTCTCGCTATTAAACCCGGGCCGTTCGACCACACTCAATGTCCCTGCTGACCCGAAGAACATCTTTCTTCATTCTGTATTTTCGAACACCCTTGCTTCCGTTCACTCCATCTGTTAGGGCTTAGGTGTGTCCTTCCAGGCAATCGGGGTACAAAATGTTGATGGCGTTGCAGTGACTCACTGTGCTCGGGTCTCCTAGTGTAATAGTTTCCCTGGCTCTCTTACTTTTTTGCTGTTGGTGGTCACAGTAGGGTTTCTGTGCACTGCTCCATTCCCCATGGCCTCCCCAGAGTCTCTGCCCAGGGCTGGGACCCAAGGCTCCCCCAGGCTCTCCGATGACTGACAGACAATTCCCCAATTCAGATTTGCCAGAGTCCAACTCCCCCGCTCGACATACAAGCCCCACAGCTGATCATTTCCTCAGATTAAGAAATGAATCATTCAGTGTTTAAAGAGTCACATGACTTCCCTCAAGACTGTCAGTGAAGTTTAAACAGTAAGTTGTGAGAAATAATACTTTTTATTTTATTTAAATCTCATCTAAACCTCAATGAAGATGCTTCCTGAAAGCCACAGCTGGAACAGGAACTAGGTCACACCCCCAGGCCGTCAAGTTATGGTCATTTTAAGAGCTGAAATTAATGGCTTTTTTCCATTCTTTAGTGAAGTCATGGCCCTATTTTAACGATCAGAAACGCAAGTGTCAAAGCGCAAAGTGCAAGTAACTTTGTGGGCGGGTCTTGGCGCTGTTGCTATTTTCCCGGCGGGATAAATGACTCTTGCGCCTGGCGCAAATCTAAAAGGGGTTGGTCTGAAGTAGCTTCATTATTCATAGGTGTGGTTTGGGCGTAACTTGAAATAAACCAATCAGAGCGACATCTCACATTCCCTTTAAGAGCAGGCACGCTTGTTCTAAAGCGGATTCCTATTATAACGGCGGATTTGCCAGGCGCACGACAGGAGCGGTTCAAGGCCGAGGAGACCGACGTTCTCGTCAGGGACGTTGGGGATGGAGAAACACACCCAAATTAACTTCGGTTAAACAGGCGTATGATAATTTGGGTAAATGTGTAAGCTAGATGTATGCTTTTATAATAAAATATCTATCTATCTATCTATCTATCTATCTATCTATCTATCTATCTATCTATCTATCTATCTATCTATCTATCTATCTATCTATCGTAATAATGTATGATTTGCAAAAATAACTGCTGCGTCTGTGTGTAGATGAGAGTGTAGATTAAGGGCATGCGCCCTTAAAATAGCATATGAATAACATGCGCAACGCGCCACTGACTTTAAACTGTTTTTTTTTTTTGGTCAGTGGCGCAATTGTTTTCTAAACCTGTAAAATAGCATGAGGGAACGTTTGCACCGGAACACGCCTCGTCTTTGCGCTGAACCGCCACGGGGAGCGCAAGTGTATTTCTTAGTTAACCGACGTGCATCTGTGGAGGGAAAAGTCCGCTTTGCGCGGGTGCAAAATAGGAATGATACATGCGTCGGTGTACAAAGTCAATTGCGCTGGGTGCAAGATAGGGCCCCAAATGTCAAACATGTATTGTCTTTCAGCTGAGTTTGTCAGTCCATCTAGGGTAAATGTAACATGAATTCTTAATTTTTAAGCCTATTCAGTTTTGACTATTGTCAATGTCATGTTTTCCGGAAGACTTTTACTTGTAATCAATACACAATGCATTTCATACAGATGGAAAGTGTGTTAAATATGCATATTTAATATCAGCAAAATATCTGAACAAGCATAAGACCAAGACAGACAAAGAAAAACACAGGAAAAAACAATAGCAAGAACAATACAAAGACAGCCGTCCTCTAAACTCTCCTATTTTTGGACTTCCTCTAGCATGGATGAAACAATGGATAATGCGGACGCTCAGCTGTTTTAATGTATGATTGCTCTTCATTAAGTTTCCTTTAGCTTCTGATCTGAGCCAATCCATTTCCCAATAATCTCCTGCGTCTGTGCTTGTATTCTTCATCGATCCCTTTGTTCTTAGGCTGTAATTACTTTCTTTTGGCCGTAGCTGCGCATGATTAGACGATGTTTATGGAGGATAACACTTCGGGTAACACGCCAGCCGTCTCCGCAGACGATCAATGGCAGTGCATGCAAAAATTATCAATCAGTGCCTACTTGGGTTAGAGGGACGAATGTGTCTGATTGGACAGACCTGAGAGAGACAAAGTAACTGCAAGCTAGAGGGCTTCAGGGTACAACACACCCATCATTCCTGTGTATTTTATGTTTGTAAGAGTATTGTGAATTAGTTTAGCAACATGCTAATGTGCCAACATGCATCAATTTACGAATCAAGTATACTTCAAGTGCAATCTAATGCTGCATCTGAAATTCTCTCTCTCCGAGTAATTACTTCTGACGGATTTGGTAACACTTCATTACTGTCCCTAGTCATTATTAGGGAGTTACCATGTTCTTCACTTTGGAATACTGTTCCAAATAATTAGTAATTCCATTAGAAGGATGCAGTAACACTTGAGTCATTGTTATCCAAAACCTTACAAAACTGAATGACTTCAGTGACGTTCATTATTAGGGAGTCATTACTAGTGGGTTACCATGATCTTCACTCTAGAATTAATTATACATTATGCATTATTCACATTAATTATGAACCTGTAGTAGTTTGGTCACACTTTAGATTGGGGTCCAGTTCTTACTATCAAGCAATTATTAACTACGACTTTTGTGTTAATAAACTATAAACTAATTACTGCTTAATAGTAAGGTAGTTGTTAAGTTTAGGTATTGGGTAGGAATAGGAATATGGTCATGCAGAATAAGGCATTAATTATGTGCTTTATAAGTACTAATAAAAAGCCAATATAATATGCATGCTTATAAGAAACTAGTTAATAGTGAAAATTGGACATTAAACTAGTACGATTAATTCTTATTATTTCTCCAAGAGGTATGAAAAAATAGTAGCTGATTAGCTAATAGTGAACTACCTCATTCAACTGAGTGCTATTACTCACTAATTCGTTAATCAGAGTTTGATTAGTTTATAGTAGTTAATAGTAGTTACTAGAATGTTAATTGTGTTACTCATTTGTTCCTGTGTAGTTATTCATTAATGACGGAATAAGTAGTTTGCAACCTTTAACAAATACTGTATGCTCTATGTAGTATGAATGTGTGCAGTATATAGGGATGTACTACATTTGTCATGTGACCTATGGTGTCACTTAACTGCCATTCATAAATCCTCTCCTGTGGCCTCATGGGATAGTTATTAGTCTACTGGATGCACACTTCAGAATCTTATGGAAGTAGTACTGTAGGTCATCCGGGTACTTGGATGCAGCCTAATATCTTTAGTCAGTTCACTTTGCGGCCATCTTGGCAATGATTCTGGCAGCTATTTAGTACAACTCATATCTATCTTAATGTAAAAAGACCAAAATCTCCCAAACTGTTTCTCATGATAATAGCCTATTTCAATAGCATCAGCAATTCAAATCTATTTCAATAGCATCAGCAATACAAATCACACAACTGTAATTTCAAGTGAGAAACTAGAGTAAACAAACTAAAGTGATTTTTTTTTTTAACTGAGTGATGGGACTAAGAATACAGCTTTTTATACGTTTATACAGCTTATTATCAATACAGCTCAGGTTTTTAGCATACATATTTATACAAGTGGTACATCTCTTCCTCATATTGTCTCTGGCTATTTGTAGAGTATTTCAAATCAGTTTCTTATGAGGTTTAACTTCAGTTAGTTCAGTTGATAGTTTTTCAGCTGTTGAGAAATGTGGTCTGTTCAATGGTCACTAATGACCTTTTTGTGTGAACCTAGTTCTGGGTGGCAAAGAAGGCAGAACGAAAGCCATGTTTGTGTCACACTGTGATATACATTTTTTTGTATTCTTTTTTACACGTTAGGAGTTGTTTCATTCATATGCGTTTAGGTATGATAACTTAGTGTGTCCGTGTCCTTAAAAGCCACAATAAACCTGTTCCCTGTCTTGTCAGTTTTTCAGCTGTTGAGACGGTGGTCTGTTCATTGGTGGTGCAGTTACTAATGACATTTATGTGTGAATCTAGTACCAGGTGGTAAACGTGTTTAAACTGTTGGGTTGTTGGCCTGTGTTTGTGTCCTCTTTGTGGGCAGTGTTATTGGTATGCATGCTCACATGCCTCAGGCACACACACACATATGCTTCCACCTGAATAGCTGTGTGTACAGAGCGGAGCATTGATCCTTCTGTGTGATAACCTGTTCTATTCTCTTACTGCCATGCCATGTCTGTGAATACAGAGGAAGGAGAATCTTTATCCAAACATTCCTCCTGTCATCTCCCCCGTCAGTTCATCATGCCCCGTCTTCTGTGCTTTCCCCCTCCCTCCTCCCCCTCTATCGTCCCCCCAGCCCTCCGCCGCTCTTCTTATCAGATGTGTGCACGCGAAAGAAAACAAAGAGTGTGGCGCTTTCATTTTTGCCTCATTATTTTGTAATTTCACAATCCAATAACTTTGCCTTTCCCCAAAGAGAGATACACGGCGCCGCGCTTCATATGCCGGGCCACGCTGAACAGAAAGAAAGAGAAAGAGAATAACTGAAGGAAGGAGGGAAGACTGTATTGTGGCTGCAGGTCGGAGTGCTCGGGGAGGAAGAGAGCTTTTTGTGACGACAGGGAAGGGAGTCAAATCACAACCGATACGGAGAAATGAATGCTGCATTAAAGGAGGCAGAACGAAAGCCGCATACTTGTCGCACTGTGATGTACATACATGCTTTTTTTTGTATTCTTTTGTACGTTAGGGGTTTGCAAGTTGTTTGCGTTTAGGTATGATAACTTACTGTGTCAGTGTCTTTAAAAGTCACAATAAACCTGTTCCCTCCATTTGTGCATACAAACTAGTGTTTGTCAGTGCCCAACCTCGAAAAAAATGACATACCATGTGTTTTTTGTTTTTCTTCTCTGTGGAGACTTGTGATCGTTTTTCACCCCTTTCATGCACTTTGCACATGGGGAGTTGTTTTTATTTTGTTTATTTATTTATTTACTTCTTTGTATCTCTGTGTGTGTCGTTTCATGTCTTCAGTTCCTGAGGGCAACCCAGAGGCTACTTCAGCCCTTCACAAACTACCTGTAGGTATCCCAGGTATATTCCACCTGTATGACTTCTGCCCTCCCAATCTGGTGTCTCACCAAGAATCTGCTAGACATATCAATAAAATATGATAGATCCAACGTGAACTGAAAACAAATCTGACTCAGTTTCCCACAAACAGATTCAGACCTACGTGCGTTCCATGTACGAAAACTTACAGATGTTAGCTAACGCGAATCTCTGCATTAATTCCAGATTTACTGTAAGTTTCACCCTTCGAATGTGTTTTCTGTGCTCTTTTGATGGTGAAATTGATTTTGTTTGGTGCCCCGAGGCAGATATCACGCTGTGTGAATCTGTCTGGATTCCGTGAGTCTGGAGTGTAAGAAATAAAAATGTAAATAGGCTCATTGGAGTGCTTGTGTAAACACTGTTAGGCCTATATAGCGCTAGTTTTGTAGCAGTGGAGACCGTTATTGGTGGGTTGAGGAGGATGGGAGTTTTCATATGCATGTGTGTCTAAGCACCTGTCCCATTAGTGTATATGTTTAGGACAGTCATATTTAATTTGAATGGCATCGCACACTTTCCTAAGCCAAACAGAACAGACTGCTGCATGGCTGTGCTACCAAGTGGAGTTTATTGAACCATGGCTGCCTGCCAAATCTCTGTCTTTCTCTTCATCTTTAACGAGCAAGAATGTGAGAGAGAGAGAGAATAGCTTATTCATTATCTCCTGTGTTTGAATTAATATTATGATGATGATAATAATAGAATAACAGTAATAAAGATTACAGCATCCATTTTGTATACACAGAGCGTTGCTTTGTGTTGTCATTTGTATTATTTAATGATGGGCTTTATCGCACATGCTAACTGCTGAACCTCCTCACTATCATCACGTCTGAGAAGAGATCTACAAACGCCCACGTTCAATTTCCCATTTTATTTCTCTTAAATTCAGGATCTCAAAATCTAATTTAATTTGTGCGCTCTGTAAATATAACAGATCATTTGTTCAAAATGAACTATGCCATAGAGCATTTGGAGTAATTATATCGCTTGTTATTGTATCAGAAGTGTCTAAAGCTCTTCTGATGGAAAGATGGTGCAGGAAATGAGGAGGTGAAAATGCACATGGGGTTGCGCCACTTTTGCCCAGCATAAAACCCTGTATAACCAGACACTAAATGTGCTGAAATAGCACTATACAGTGCTTAAATTGATTCAGTGTCATATTTTTTAAACACAAACACATCTCCTTTGTTTGCAAATTAGGCTTAATTGTTATAGAATGTGCCTTATGTACAAAACTAGCAATTAGCACTGTGCTATTAGCACCTGTAAGAAATCAAATGGAGACAAGCACTATAACAGAAATATATCCAGGTATACAGTGTATTGAACATACTTTCTGCAGTTTAAAGAGCGATATGTGTGCTTTTGGTTTGAGAGATGTTGTACAATCCCAGTGTAGTATGCCAAACTGCGGTGCAGTCTAATGGCGCTTTTCCATTACCAGTACCAGCTCGACTCGACTCGACTCGACTCGGCTTTCATTGCAGATAGTACCTCCACAATAGTACCTGGTCGTCATAGCGGCGCCGCAGGAAACTGCCATGACATAATCTTCTACGCGACACACACCCGCTACCCACACACACAGGACAATGGAGGAAATCGAGTGTATGCTGTTTTTGGATGTTTTTGTTTTTGTTTTTGCTGTTTTTTATTCAGGATACTCCGTCTGGCGCGTGCAATGATGACGCAGTGAATAGTGACGATTATCTCTGACCAATCAGCAGTCTGCCGTGTTTTCACGTCACATTTTAGTATCGCCTCAGCTTGCCTCAGCTCCTCGCCGGAGGTGATACGAAAAAAAGTACCTGGAAGCAGGTACAGGTACAACTTTTACACAGTGGAAAACCAAACAAAGGCGAGGCGAGGCGAGCTGGTACTGTGTAGTGGAAAAGCGCCATAAGTAAAGCTCTTAGAACTGACCTGCAAGATGGGAAATTGTTGTGAAAATTGCATTCAGAACAGATTTTGTTGCTGCATTTGGATCATTACATGATTTGCATGACTTTGTTTTAGTGAATTTGGTGCTAAAACCAAGCAGACATCATGTGCACATAAACAATGGCATCAGTAGATGCAATTCATTCTTTCTACTGCCACAATGTGTACGGAGTTAGTCACATTTTCTACTTTCATAATCACCAAAGGAAGGAGAAAAAAGAGAAAGAAAGGAAACGTGGTTTGTGTCGAAGAGATTAATGGGGAAATGGATAAAGAGACAATCTCACCTAGACCAAAAGAATAGCATGATGCCGTTGGCAAAGACATTCATAAACAGATGGGTTTATGCATATAGGAATTAGTGTGTTTTGGGTCAGATCAATGACCTACAAAGGTTGTGGTGTATTGACGTTTTTTTTGTTGGGCACATTTGAGGGAAATCTATTATTTGTAATTGATAAACCCACACACAAACATTTTAGCATTGAATGATCACAGATCAAGGTGTGTGTGTGTGTGTACGTGTACGTGTACGTGTACGTGTGTGTGTGTGTGTGTGTGTGTTGTGTGTGTTGTGCGTGTCTTGACTATTTGGATGCTATTCACAAACTGTATTGCATATGTGTGCATGCCTTTGAGACTTCACAAGCAAGTGTCTTGTATTTTTGCTGAAGGTATAGGTGATATATTTCTATAAACAGACGTGGAGAAGGACTCTAAAGGAGACAGAGGAGAAGGAAGCACTGTACTTACGTGCAAGAGGCAAGCATAGCTGACAGTGACAAATGTGTAATCCTCCGTTTTTCCCCAGCCATGACCATCTCTCACACATACACACACTGCATTGTGATAACCTTATTCTGTGTGGAGGTCTTTAGGGTAATATCTGAGCTCAACCTGTTCACATATCTAGGTTACAGTCACTGCCCTAGAGATAACAAGAGTAGCTCTAAGGTTCCTCAAGAGCAACCTCTGAACCACCAGCTTGCTACACTGCAACAAATCAAGCTCTTAATCAATAGTTTTCATTACAAACATCATCAAAACACAAATCTTATTGAGATAGAAATTTGAAACTGTATAAAGAATTGGTAAGAAAAAATATAAATTCAAGATCAACTCTAGATAAAATATTTTAAATTCTTTCAATATCTCAAGATTTACTTAAATGTATCATGTTTTAAGGATGATTTAAATGTTTTCTACTGGAAAACAAGATAACATACCAAGAAAGAACGTGACTTTTCGTAGTGCAAGTTCATACCAACCTAGATGGATTGTAAAACCTGCAGGATTGTATACAGTATGTTTATGTCTTCAAAATATATATCTGTGTCCAAATATACATACTTATATCCATATATGCACAGTGTGAAAAAGTCATACGTCAAATAAATAGGATGTCCGAATAGTTTATGATCCATTCTGCAGCCAGTTTATGCTTTGCTGTCCCATCAGGGAGTTGAGGAGCTGTCAGATTTGAAAAGACTGCTTTTTCAAGTATGGGCTTTTTCATCTATGTGTGCATGTCTAAAATACATTAACTTTTTTGGGGGTTAAAAATATGTAATGGTTTTTGTTTATGGCAGTATGCCAGATTGACAAATTGTCAAAATCTCAACCAATCATCCATCCCTGCTTGTTTATCCCTCCATTCACCCCTCCATCTGGACTTCTTTCTCTTTCGGCAAGCTAGTATGTGTCCCTATGACATCTCTGTGTGTATCACCAGACTCTGCGAATCTGCTCCCACACCAGCGCTTTGAAGAGAATGGTGATTTATTGCCCGCTCAGTGATTGATTGATTAGGACTGACAGAGCCTTAGAGTGAACGTAAACAGCTTCTTTCCCCCCTCCCACGTGCATCCCGTGGATATTGACAACCCTGGGTGGCCATCCATCCAACTATCCATTTCTTCATCCATCCATCCATCTGTCCATCTCCCCATCCATCCATCAGTCTGCAGATGCCTTCTTTTTTTCAATCTAGTGTCTGCTTAGCGAAGGCTAGTTGGTGAGAGATAGACAGGATCTTTGTTTGAAGGTCTTGTTGATGTTAGAAGTTGCGCTACTGAATGTGTTGATTGTGGCATATAAGGTATCATGCCTGACCTTAAGGACGCGCTGAAGTGGAAATGCTAACATGGTGAGCTGTATAACTTGATCTGTGACATGTCTCCATTTTCACACTGGGAACTGAATGCTGAATACACTGAATGTCAACATGGCTTTGCTCATGCAAATTTCAGTTCAAGTATTTTGGTACTTGAACTTTAAGATATGAGTGTATATTATCGTGTTTCTCTAAAAGAAATTGCCTGTGCCTGATTGTAATAATAGCTTGCTGTGGTCTTGTGAATGAAAATCAGCCAAATATTTGTACATAAAAGAAATCCTTTGTTTTGTTTTTTGTTTTCAGCATGTGTGTGTGTTTCATAGAGAACAGTCTGATTGATGACTAGCTCTCAGCTCTTAATTGACAGGAAATGGCCACCAGTGGCCTCTGACCTAATCAGGCTTTAAAACCCCCTACTTTTAATATGTGTGTCCATGCAGTAATAAAAAAGCTGGACTTTTAGGCACTTTACATAGCTTACTCTTTGTTCTAAAGACCCATTGACCAAAATTGCAGATATAGCCTAAATATCTGTGTGTGTATACTAAGTGCTATTTAGTCAAGCCCTTAAAGGCAGGGTAGGCAGGATTTTTCTAAAAAAAAAATTCCCAAATTTGTTTAAACTGTCTTTATATATCAATACATAATTCAAATGTAAGTACTCTCAAAAAGAGAGTATACAAATCGAGTGTCTGTAGTCCTCTCAGGGCTGCAATAAACACAGCTACTTATTTCCATTCGGAACGAATGAAATGATTGGCTGGGCGACTGTCACTCTCCCTCGCTACCATGGCTACCACCCCTGCTGCTACAGGAGCTGCCCACATGCACGCACCCGTTTGACTCGAGGAGGGGAAGAGGCATGGAGAGAGGCACGGAAGCTAGGAAGAATCACAATTATGGCAGAGAAAGGGCAGTCAAAATTCCAAAAGTCATATACAGTCAGCGAAGGCAAACAAGGCAAAAAAAGGAACTAGTAAGGTAGAAAGGTAGGCTACTTGTCTCCGGAGTGTAACGTTAGTCCTCATCAGAGCCAACAATGCTTTCATCTTGGAAGCTCTTACATGCAAAACACCGTATATGTTATGAATCTTACACAAAATTCACCTTCATCACAGTGTAACTGTGGGAAATGGGGAAACGTGTATCAATGCAACCTGTTTTTAGCTTTGCCTTATGTTACTAGCTCGTTACCGAATCAAACTCAATATATTTTTAACTTTACCAGTATCGATATGCTAGCTTGATAGTGAGTACTAACAGTCATGTTAGTTGTTTATATTCATAATGATAAAGTTAGGTATTTTATTACATGTGATTCTGACATGATGTCATTACATGCACTGCGCTCCTTTCCGCTCGGCGCTGGCAAACGCGTCCTCCTCCAGCTGAGCGGTCGGCATCATATGTGTTTTGGGGGCGTGGCTTTGGAAGGAGCCCAGAAGGGAGGGGGTGGGAGTGAATGGAATAAGTAGCTGTGTTTATTGCAGCCCTGAGAGGACTACAGACACTCGATTTTTATACTCTCTTTTTCAGAGTACTTACATTTTAATTATGTATTGTTATATAAAGACAGTTTAAAGGCACAATATGTAACTTTTTTGCTTTAAAAATAGCAAAAATCACTATATCCATGTTATATATATATTTTTAGTTGTGTACTTACATTATCCCGACTGTTTCCAACAACTTTCAAACCAGGAGAAATTTGTAATTTAATTCGAAGACATGTCCCGTTTCTTTATTTCCGTTTTGTCGCCGTCAATGTCGTCATATCTGCGTTGTCCCTGGTTTCCGCTCGTACTGCCATAGCAAACAGAGCTATGAACCAGAGCCCTCTGATAGTAACCAAAGCGACAGACGTGGACAACTGTTAGTTTGCAATGTCTATCTGCACGCTGTTGTTGTTTCGTTCAAACATTATGGACCATGGCAAGCAGACTTTGGATAAAAAAGGAGAACTAAAACGAGAATCAATATCAGCACGGTGTTTTCGAGATGCCGAGAGCTCCACGTCTGAGACTTCGACCGCTCCTACATGTACTTTATTAAACAGGTGAGCACATTTACATAAAAGACATACAGACAAACTAACACAAATTTCAACACATTTAAATGCAGTTTAGTGTGATAGTGTAATGTTAGACCAAGTGAAACAGCGCTGCGTTACCTCACAAGTTTAATTTGTCTAATAAACTGACCTGTGAGAAGTAATTCTGCACTTGCGTGTAGTTCGGTAGAATGAAATGTCCTTATTCCTTTTATATCCGCGGGACTCGCGCCGCGTGTGGAGCTGATAGCTGTCTCTTAGCAATCCCGACCTGCTTCATTTCACAGTCATGATAAAAACATCGATGTATTCACTCATCCATAAACATTATTAGATCGGTCGGCTTGACGTTGACGACAAGATCCATAATTCTTAGCAAATGTTGCATCATCAAACTACGCCTTTGTTATTGTAAGAGGTTAGCGACCCCTAGCGGCGAAAAAAAAAAATACATACTGTACGTTTAAACAAATTTGGGCGGGGAAAAGTTTTTAGAAAAATCCCGCCTACCCTGCCTTTAAACCTTTTAAATACACACACACACACACACACACACACACACGCACACACACACACACACACACACACACACACACATATATATATATATCTTTTTTTTTTTATATATGGAAAATGTGATCCAGACAGATTTTTTATTTTTTATTTTTTTAAATAGTTCCGCATGGACAAATGAAAGTTTAAAGTACTTTATTTTTTGCAATATTTGTTGGTAATATGTGAGTGAGTATTTTGTATCTGTTCAGTTTATACATTGTCTGGACTTTGTTCAATAGCACATTTCCCACAGCTGACTCTTTGTTACACTGTTCACCATTGCAGATGTAAATAAGCTTCATTGTGCCTCCATCTCAGCAGGTGGTTTTAGCCCAACAAGTCTCTCATTGTTAGTATTAAGAAAGTGGGTTGGATAAAATTATTTCAATTTTAGTTCGAATATATTTTGTTCACTGTCAGTATGACACAGCTTTTAGTTGGGTTGAGCATAACATATGCTTGGCTTTAGAAGATGTCACTCATATCATAGCCAATTACTTGAGACGCTAATGGTGTGGGTGGGCCCTGGAATCAATTGCCTTTAACTCCCACTTGTGTGATATTAATTACCTCAAGTCAAGTAAACAAGTTAGGGGGGTTTTCCAGGGTTCTCCCACAATGCTTTGTCTTAATTATCCCATTTCTTCTGATTAGATTGAAAAGTGAACCCCACAAATGAATTTATTAGTCGATGTAGTCCCCAGAAAGTGCGACCATTTGTTTCTCGTCAAGTGTTTTCATTGTTAAAAGGCTTCAAATCTGAATTTTTTTCACAAATCACATCATCTCTATGTCAATCAAAGGACATTCATGACAATCAACATGCTAAATGTCAAGAACGTCCTTTGATTGTCCCACACAGATTGATCTATTGATCCAAAACTGTAGTCATCAACCATAGAAGCACATATGGACGCTTAATGGTGCCATAATATTTCTGCGATATACCTCTGTGTTTAATGACGCAGGTTGAGAGGTCAGAGGTCAAATTGAGGTTATAATGTCAGCACAGTACTTCAGCTAAACCCTTGTGATTGGTTCAGCCCCGCTTACTTATATGAGGTGAAAGCGCGGCAAGCTGACATCCCTACCGCCCGAGAGAAAAATATCACTCATAAATCTGCATTCCCTCCATTTTTCACTCCTTTCTCATCTCTCTTCTGCTCTACACCCCCCCCCCTCCCTCCTCCCTCCTCCCCCTCCCCCTCCCTCCTCCCCCTCCCCCCATCCCCACTCCGTCCTCCCCCCATCCCCCCTCCCTCTTCCAGCCGCTTGTTCTCTTCTTGTTCCTTTAGCCATCGGTCTGCGGTTCTCCCTCCCAACCACTCTCGACTCACCTAATCAATCTGGCATGTACTTTTTCTTCTTTTTTCTCTTTTTTCCACCCTCGCTTCCCTCATTTATAGAGCATGTAAGACTGTGTTTCTCTTAATTAAATGCTGAGCTTGCGTTTCTACGCTCACGAGAGTCGCTTCTACAACACAGGCCGTTGTTTAAGGCGGTCCCCCACAGGGAAACTGAGCACTGGGGAACGGATGACAGGACGGATCTGTTGCTTTATTGGGCGAGCATATGACAGGACAGATCTGTTCTTATCAGAGCGACTTGTGCTTCGGTTTAATTATTCTCTTGTTTCGGTAATGGACTTTTGGAGCATCAGAGCCCAAATGAGATGTGAGAAGCAGGAGACAATTGATTGCGTTTTCTCCTCCCACACCGCACACTGAGACACGCAAACACTTGAGGATCCACCGAGAAATTAGGGGTTTCTCATTTTTATGTAACTCTAAAAGGGCAGATAAAGGACTGGGTGAATTGCTGAGAGAAAGAGAGAGGGAGAGAGTCCTCTGGTATTCAATGTAGTTAGGGCTGCACGTGCAGCTTTCCTCTCATCCATACTAATATCTCACTGCAGTGTTGAACGGGGCTAGTTTGTATGTGTGCCTGTTTGCACTTAGACTTTGAATCTTTTGCATGTAGATTACAAAGGGAAGAAAAACGGCACTCAAACACCTGCACTCAGTCATTTAGATAGACACAACAATTTTATACACATCCTAAATGACAAGCCATAGGTGTGGGACATCTATAATTCTCACTTGAACAGGTTTTTCCTAGTTAAGTCGGTGGGCTCTTGCTGTGGATATTTGTTTAAAGGGCTTGTCTTTGATTGAAGGGTCGCTAAACACACACGCACGCACTCACACACACACACACACACACACACACACACACACAAAACCCTTTTCAAAAGGTCGGACAATTGTAGACGGCTTGATTTGCTTGTGAAAGGCCTCTAAAATCGAGATCAGGGGCCAGGTAAACACACCCTCCCCCTCCCTCCCTCTTTTCCAAACCTCCCCGCTTCCCTCCATCCTCTCTGCCATCCTCGTGCCCTCTCTTTCCAGCCCACTCCTGAAGTGCCATCATCTGCATCTCATTAGCCATTATGTTGGGAGATAAAAGAGCCAGAGAAACGACAGACAAAAGGAAGCCATTGTGATCTGTTTTCCCATCTTTATTTATCCTTATTTGATTAATCAAAGCCAATAAATGGACATTTGGATGAGTAAACTTATGTATAATGTCTTTACCTGTGTGTGTGTGTGTGTGTGGGTGGGTGGGTGGATGGATGTGTGTGTGCGCAGTTTTCTGGATTCAGCAGCACTAATGAGGCATTTATCTGACGGGACTGAACTGCGCATTTAGAGGGTGATGGATGATGTTCTTACTGTTTTCTGCAAGTGTGTGTGTGGATCCATGAAAATGTGTGTCCATATGGGCATGTGTTTTATGTATTTTTAAAGGCACACTCAGTAATTGTTTTCCTCATTAAAAAGTTCTGCCCATAATGAAATCAACAGTACTTTAGGCGAATCTGTTTAAAAGGATATACGCTCACATGGGATGAAGACACTGGTGGTCATATCAGTATCTTAATAAAAGCTGATTAATTTATGGGTCAGATTAGATCACATGACCAGCCACTATTTATTTTATCTTAGTAACACCCTATTATTGGAGAATTTTGCTTGTGGAATAATTTAATAATGGCTGATGGTGAATAGTACTATGGCATTGGTTACGAAAAATGGTCAATTCTCTTTATAGTTCTCATCCTCTTCCTCATCTTACCCATGCCTTGAAAAGCTTTTGCAGTACATACATCAGTAAATTGTATTCAGCCTGTCCAGGTTAAATTGTATGTACAAAACAATAGTGTACAGTAAGTACAGTACTGTAAATGAGCAAAGACAGTAGGATTCCATTCTCAGTCTCAGCAGAAAACTTTTCTGCAGTAGTTAAGAGCCACCCGGTAATCCTTCACTTTTGTCATTTCACAGCTATATTTAGATCTTTCTATTGATCTGCAGAACCCTAAATTAAACACCTACGTTAAGGCAATATTAACCAATTAGGTCATGTGACTGCACCATGCCGTTCTGCTTCAATAACATGTAAGTCATAGCCTACTGCAATACCATAAATGAAACACAGGGATATTTAAGATATTTGGGCAGTTAATGTGAAATAATTATTCATTTATTAGTTGTGCCTGTATTTTTGTAATGGTCTCTTAAATATTAAATTACATACTATGAAATTATTATTTATTAATGTATTACTTACTTGAAGCCTTACCATCACAGCCTTTTATCTATACAATATTTGTATCCTAACATCTTGATATGGACGTCGACCTGCAATGCGTCAATTACCCATTTACACATTTGCAGTATCCCATCTCTTTTTACATGCTGTAACATGTTTCATTTTGATCAATCTCTTCGACCTTGTTTACATCAGCCTGTTCTTCAGGAGAAGTTGGCAACAAGCATTTTGACATCTCGTTGTCTGCATTTCTTTCAGACAAAACTTGTTCTACTGTCAGAGCTGGCTTGTTTCAATATTCCAGTCTGTTGAAATGTTAATGCTATTCAGATTCCGGTAGATGTCGGAGGCTTTTAAGATGTAAAGCCGAGACATGCGGGGGACCTCGTCTGCGGAATCAGCTGTTGATAGTCAACAATGTCTCTGCTTAGAATGATAAAGGCTTCGCTCCAGACCACTGCTTGTATGTGCAAGGAGGGGATTGAGACAGCTTTGTGTCTTAAGAGGGCCCGTCCCAGCAGGAAGCCCGGTTGAATGCAAGCGATCTGTGGGGGACTTGCAGCTCCGTCAGTGGGCTGTGAACTGCAAACCGGCCCCTGTGGTTCTTCTGAAGACCCAAACCTGCTTTTGGCCTGACTTAATGGCTGCCATTTAAAAAACGCAAGGACAAAGAATAAAAGGCCAGTCGGCAGGGAGAAAAAGATGCTAGGCTGACTGTATCTGTCTTTAATGGTCTGATATTTTTAGAGATAAATCTATTCATCACATTCATTTTAAACAAACAAAAATGTAACGGGAGATAAATGAGGTTGACTTCAGTAAAGCCACAGAAAGGCATTGAGATTTATAGTTTAGCGGAGGATGAAAGCCAGACCCAGCCTATCTCTGCCTATTGGGAATGGGTCACTATAGAACCGGTGGGAATTGTTGCATCTTGCTTTGTAGCTTCCTCCATTTCTCTCTCTCTCTCTCTCTCTCTCTCTCTCTCTCTCTCTCTCTCTCTCTCTCTCTCTCTCGATCCCATGGTTACTACAGGGCTTGTTGACAGGAAAAGGTGTTACCTTTGGGTCCCCCATCCCAAACATAACCTAATTAAATTAATTCTGCTTTATTGCACTAGCCAAAATAAGCCAAAAATAAACTAGTGCTTGATTTACATTTTAAATTACAAGAACTTCATAGTGATGCTTACTTTAAAGTGTAAAATATAATATATCTATATATATACACTGAACAAAATTATAAACGCAACACTTTTGTTTTTGCCCCCATTTTTAATGAGCTGAACTCAAAGATCTAAGACTTTTTCTATGTACACTAAAGGCCTATTTCTCTCAAATATTGTTCACAAATCTGTCTAAATCTGTGTTAGTGAGCACTTCTCCTTTGCCGAGATAATCCATCCACTTCACAGGTATGGCATATCAAGATGCTGATTAGACAGCATGATTATTGCACAGGTGTGCCTTAGGCTGGCCACAATAAAAGGCCACTCTAAAATGTGCAGTTTTATCACACAGCACAATGCCACAGATGTTGCAAGTTTTTGGAACGTGCAATTGGCATGCTGACTGCAGGAATGTCCACCAGAGCTGTTGAATTGAATGTTCATTTGAATGAATTGAATTCATCCGTGAATTGAATGTTAATTTCTCTACCATAAGCCATCTCCAAAGGCGTTTCAGAGAATTTGGCAGTACATCCAACCGGCCTCACAACCGCAGAGCACGTGTAACCACAACAGCCCAGGATCTCCACATCCAGCATCTTTACCTCCAAGATCGTCTGAGACCAGCCACCCGGACAGCTGCTGTAACAATCGGTTTGCATAACCAAAGAATTTCTGCACAAACTGTCAGAAACCGTCTCAGGGAATCTCATTTGCATGCTCGTCGTCCTCATTGGGGTCTCGACCTGACTGCAGTTCGTCGTCATAACTGACTTGAGTGGCCAAATGCTCACATTCGATGGCGTCTGGCACTTTGGAGAGGTGTTCTCTTCACGGATGAATCCTGGTTTTCACTGTAGAGGGTAGATGGCAGACAGCGTGTATGGCATCATGTGGGTGAGTGGTTTGCTGATGTCAACGTTGTGGATCGAGTGGCCCACGGTGGCGGTGGGGTTATGGTATGGGCAGGCGTATGTTATGGACAATGAACACAGGTGCATTTTATTGATGGCATTTTGAATGCACAGAGATACCGTGACGAGATCTTAAGGCCCATTGTTGTGCCATTCATCCATGACCATCACCTCATGTTGCAGCATGATAATGCACGGCCCCATGTTGCAAGGATCTGTACGCAATTCCTGGAAGCTGAAAACATCCCACTTCTTGCATGGCCAGCATACTCACTGGACATGTCACCCATTGAGCATATTTGGGATGCTCTGGATTGGCGTATACAACAGCGTGTTCCAGGTCCTGCCAATATCCAGCAACTTCACACAGCCATTGAAGAGGAGTGGACCAACATTCCACAGGCCACAATCAACAACCTGATCAACTCTATGCGAAGGAGATGTGTTGCACTGTGTGAGGCAAATGATGGTCACACCAGATACTGACTGGTTTTTGGACCCCCCCGGACCCCCCCCAATACAGTAAAACTGCACATTTTAGAGTGGCCTTTTATTGTGGCCAGCCTAAGGCACTCCTGTGCAATAACCATGCTGTCTTATCAGCATCTGGATATGCCATCCATACCTGTGAGGTTGATGGATTATCTCAGCAAAGGATAAGTGCTCACTAACACAGATTTAGACAGATTTGTGAACAATATTTGAGAGAAATAGGCCTTTTGTGTACATAGAAAAAGTCTTAGATCTTTGAGTTCAGCTCATGCAAAATGGAGGCAAAAACAAAAGTGTTGCGTTTATAATTGTATTCAGTGTGTGTATATATATATATATATATATATATATACAATTATTATTGTTATTTTGGCCCATTTTTTTACCCACTTGAAGCCTTATCATCATATCTAAGCTAACGACCTTGAAGCATTATAATCAAAAGTGATACCATCTGCTAGTGCTAAGCTTAGCTCCATTCATTAGCGCTGCTGTTGATGCTATGCCTAAATATACATTAAAAGCACTTTGGGATGTTTGGGGTCATGACAAGGGTAGCACTGAAATCGGGTGATGGATATTCCCATCTCTCCAGCACAGCAGTAGTCTTGTCCGTCCATTGTGTTCCCATCCCTTCACCCTCGACCCTGTGACATCCCACCTAAGGGGATTACACTTCACGGCTAGTGGCCAACGAAAGCATACTTTGTACTGTTTTGGACAATGGATATGTAGTGTATGCTGAGATTGACACCATTTGCTTCTAAAAGCCAAGATCTTTTTTTTTATTTTTTTTATGTGGTATTGATAAAAAAAAAGAAAAGGAATTAGAATCAACATCAACACCCAAGGACCATGTAGGTTAGAGTATCCACTTTAAAGCATGTCTACAACAACAAAAAGAGACAAGGATAAAGCATTCAGGCTAAAAATCATGCATAATTGAACAGGATGTGAGTGATTGGTGTAAATATCCTGACAGCAGATAATTGCACAGTTGCTCTGGGCTAATGGGTGGCCATTGGACATATGCTTCAAATAAGCTTCACGGGTGATGTTGAGATAAGCACAGCGAGATATAGACTAGGCTAGAAGATGTAAGAAGGTAAAGTGTTGCAAACGAGTATGTGGCATAAAACCTGTATTTGGATAAATATGTATGTGTGATATTTTAAGTCAGGTAAAGTGTTGTGCTATTGCACGTCTTCTCCACACACACATGCTCACACAGGCGTACATCCTCTCCTGCTGCTGCCTGTTTTTTTGCTCACACACCCCCTCTTGAGTAATTAATTTTCACCCTGGCTGTCGGCGCGTGGTGCTTGTGTAAGAGGGAAAAGGGGTTGCTGCCTGTCTGCCTACTTGCCCGCCTGCCTCCTTGCCTGCGTCAATAGTCATTTCTTGAGGAAGAAAACAAATGTATTTAAGGCCTGCTTGTCTTGTCCGCTTTTTGTATCCCATTCCTTCCTGTTCATATGCCCCAAATGGGAAGCTATGCTGAGACGGCACACCGAAGTTCCCTGTGACTTTTTTTGGACCAAATGAATGAAATCTGTCACTGATTAATGGGGTAAAGTATCAAGAAGCTGTTTGTTGTACTTGTTGGGGAAGTTTAGTTGATGTAAGGAAGAATTCAGGCACGGCTAGACACACGACAAATGTGCACAAGTCAAATAAATTGCAGAATAAATAGTGACAGAGCAGAGGGTGAAGGAAAGCGCTAGAGAGAGTTTATGGCATCAATAGGACACTGTGATGTCAAGCAATTTATTTTGCTGCATTGTTCTGGTGTTTTTTTGTATGTTAGCAGAGTGTTTGTCCCTGAGGTGGCACAATGAAGGTGAGGGAAATCTTCCTCTGCAAGCTTGAAAACCTTTTAGTGAACGCTTAGCTGTCAGAATCCATTCCAAATCTCAGCACAGCTCATGACTTCTGTTCTCCGTTTTCATTTAAAAAGGAGTCAAATGGGTGTCAACTGTTGCTCATTTTTTCAGTTTTTTTCTTTTCTTTTTTTCTCAATGTGGCTGTCTGCCTCTGTTTCTCACGCTCTCTCTTTCTCTCAATCTCGCTCTGTCGCTTTACAGGGAGGCAAACCATCTACAATTTTTTTTTTTTTTTTTGTGCCATATCTGTTCTCATTGCCACTGTGCCAGTCCAAAACAACACTATTTCACCTAATAGGTGCTATATTTATTCTCTCTTTCTCTTTATTGTAGCATGTTTGGGCTCTGCACTGGCCTGAAGCCTCTCCGGTGAGTGAACTAGGAACAGAACAGAATATAAAGAGGCACTTTTTTCTGGCTCGGCAGCTGTGAATCTTTTGTTTTGTTGGGGCAGAAAAGTATTTTAGTCCCCTCTTTGCTTCTCCAGAAGATAGAGGCCCACAAGACGAACAGGATACAGAAAGAGACAGGAAGTATATCCTCCTCCTTTACACTCTCCTTTCCTCTATATGTATAAAAACTCTAAAGATTGAGTTAAAGGTGAAAAGACCAGCTGCAGTGACTCACTGAACTGTGAGAGTAGACTTAGTCAGTGTCGAGAGAATTTGTAAAGATCATCCTGGTTTTAAACCAGCATAAGATGGTCTATCTGTTGTCCCAGTCTGATAAGTACTCGAAACTCTTCTAAAACCAGCAAACTTGAACATCATGACCAGCTAAACAAGCTTCAGCTAAGTTTTTCTGCAGGATTCTTCTCTTGTTTGCAGGTTTTAGAAAGGTTTTGAGCACAGTTCGAGGACCAACTCGACCACAAACTAGGCTGTGTAAAATTATTCTTATCACAGTTTCTGGTCTTATCTGGTCTCCCAGCCTTATTAGGCTGGTCTGGTTTACTCGTTTGGGGTTGTGGACACTTTGCCAGGCTGTGAGACCAGGTTGACCATCTTAAACCAGCAAAGACCTACTTTGGTTATAAAAAAGTTTTTGAAGCTGGGAGATCATCTTGAGCTGGTTCTTACCTGGTCTCCCGGGGGGGGGGGGGGGGGGGGCTGTGGACACTCATCAGGCCTAGAGGGGTTAGCGCACATGAAGTTTGTTAAATCAGCGTGGTGGCAATTATCAGACAAAACCCATTCAGTACCTGTCAAGTCAAAACATAAAACCGTCATCAAATTGACATTTCACTCTAGATGGGATTACAAAATGTGCACGGTGAAAAAAAGGCCAGTATAAATAAATAAATCAACAGACAGCGAGAAAGCGGAAGAGAAGCAACCACCCTTCTGAATAAAGGATGAGGTGGGCTTCATACTGGTTCCCTCATTGCATAACGGTAAACAGTGGAAGAAAGACAACCCGTGTCATGCATAACTGCGCTCATGTGCGTGCCTCTACCATGGGAACATCCCTAAATGAAGCCGCTTTGGAACCATGATTGGGAAATCGGCGGCCTATGAATAGGCAATTTATTGTTGCCATTGAGGCATTGATTGGACAGTGCCAATGACAGAATTTTCCATCATTAATGATACAACGCTTCCCCACCATTGACCGGCATTCCATGTTTTCACTGTTATATGGTAGGGGGAGCTATTACGGATCTTCTGAAAGAGTACTGCATCTGAAAAACACAGGTGAAATAGAAGCAGAAACAATCAAAATGAAACTATGTTTCTTATAAAACGTACACACTTTCAAGTGTTGATAAAAAAAGAATGCATGAAGGTAGGCATTTCTAAGCAGATCTGTTCTTTCTTTTGATATATTGCATGTCCAGATATTCATACAAAAAAAAAAATTCTGGGGGCCATGAAAATTTTGTGAAAATGTGGCTGGCAACTTAAGTAAAAAAAAAAAAAAGTGGGTAAAGTCATTTTAGTTACACACTTTTGTCATTTTTATTAGTTTTTTAATTTTTAATTTTTAATATGAAGAGTTCAGATGCAAAAGCCTCTAAGTGCCATCTGAAATGTTCTTCTAGAATGATCATTTTTATCAAGCTCGTATAGTTTAAGTTCAGTAATTTCACTTAAATGGCAATGAAGATTACCTATTAATTGCCATTTAAGTGAAATTACTGAACTTAAATATACAAGCTTGATAAAAATGATCATTCTATAAGAAATTTTCAGATGGCATTTAGAGGCTTTTGCATCTGAACTCTTCATATACAGTATAGCCTATATATATTTTTTTTTTTTATCTAGTTGTATTTTAAACTTATTTATTTCAGTTACTTTCCATGTTAACATTTCTATTTTTTTTTTAAGTTATGTTTTTCATCTAATATTTATATCTCATATAAGAGATTACTCATTTCTTTATTTCAGTCACTCTCTTATTGTCAGGAAGGGTTGTCGAGTCTGAGGGGCCAGTCTTACTCTCGTTGTCATAGTGACATACTTTTCATTTCCTCTGCAAGTTGTCGGAATGTTTCAGAAAGAAGGTCGGAATTTGAATTCTGCATGAATATTGTCAATTCTCGCAAAATACAGATTTTTTTTTTTTTATACTCTTGTTGTGGAGAACATTACCATAAAACATGGTGGCAAATTAAGGTGCATATTTGCTTTGTTTTTCATGGACAAATTAAACAGGCTCATTAAACGGCTGCTTTTTCCCTTCCACCTCTTCCAGTTATAGAAGAACTTTCATTGAGCCTTTACAGCCCACATAAAACATCATCTCCATTCGCAGCAGGATTTTGCTGACTCTGGAATTTTCTATAACGGCCTGTGATATGAGGTGCCCTACATTCAAAATAAACCAGTGAGCAATGTGCTCACAGTTCCCTCTCATTCTCTCCGCGCTACTTATAGCGCACCACAGTTAACTGTATGCTCCTTATGGCCCTTCACTCTTATAATCACCTGCTATTTCCTGCAGCTTTTCTTTTTTCTTTTTCTTCTATTCTATGTGAAATCCTACAAACACAATGATTCACTCCCATCTATCCATCTCATTTTGCATGCGAGGAGTCTTCATATCTCTTGCAGAGACCCTGTTCAAAACATATGTATCTCTCTGTGCCAGGCAAAGGGGACGTTATACACGTTCAGCCCAAAAATGTTCTTTCTTGCACACACACATGGTTGCACACAGATAATCTTGCAACAGACACAGACACACACAGCAACTTAAGAGTTTACCTCAGTTTAAAAGCTCCACACACCTGGACTCACAAACACACACATATGCACACTAATATTCTCATGATTTCAGCTGCAGCAGCAGATACTCTCTGTTCTCAGGCCTTTCATCTGTGCATTTTTAGAATAAATGAGAGAGAAAATCTCTCTCTCTCTCTCTCTCTCTCTCTCTCTCTCTCTCTCTCACTCACATACACACACCAACGTAGAGGTCCTTGTGGGACGTGAGTATGTGTATTTGTGCACTCACAGCTTTCATAGCACTTGGAAGAGTTTTTGTAGCTACAAGTCCCTCAGGCTAGACAAGTAGATCATCATGGAGGATGTGAGGGTGTCACCTTCCCTGTTCTGCAAGAGCAAAATGATTATTTTAGTCACTGATTATGAAAGAAACTCAAATCACCTCTAGAGAATCAGATGTGCAATTCTTTTGAATTAGGAATAGTTCATTTAAAGGGATCACCCAATCATGTACATTTTGTTATCGTTTACTTATACTATCATGTTATTCCAAACTGACTATAGCACTTGAAGACTGTTTGCCGTTCAATTACAATGAATGGGGTTTGAGGCTTTTGAGCAACAAAAAAACATCGGACAATGACCATAAACGTGGTCCATACAACTTTTGTCCCACATTGTCCCAGTCTTCTGAAATCATATGATAGCTTTGTGTGATGGACATATTTTACATGCAAGGTCATGTGTTACCCAACAATTCTTTTGATCTTTGGAGTCAGAACTTTTTAACTATGCGCTTCACAGAACTGGTCTGAATGATTCATTCATGAATCTGACTTATCCGTTACTCGAGTCCAACGCTCTGATTCAGTGATCCAGTCACAGTGGTTAACAGCTAACTAAAGGTGGTTATCAGTGAATTACAACATCATTTTGGCCTGTTTCTCACACAAAGCTACTATATGGCTTCAGATTTACAGTACCATTCAAAAGTCGGGTCTGTATTTTAACAGTATATTTTGAAATATTACTACAATTTAAAATAACTGTTTCTGTTTTAATATATTTAAGGTATTAATTTATTCCTGTGATGGCAAAGCTGAATTTTCAGCAGCCATTACTCCAGTTTTCAGTGTCACACACAAATTACATTTTCTTCTTATTGTCAATGTTGAAAACAGTTGTACTGCTTAATATTTGTAGTGTTATTTGATAATTATTATTGATAATTATTTAATGTTATTTTATAGAACGTTCAAAATAACATTCATTTGAAGTAAAAAATATTTTGTTACATTTTAAATATCTTTACTATCACTTTTGATCAAGTTAACGCATGATTAATTTCTTGAAAAATTATTACTGACCCAAACATTTGAACAGTGTATATGGTGTTTTTGCATCCTTTTTATGAAGTTTAAGACCTTCAGTCCATATTTATTGTATGTGAAAACAGCGATCAGCCGATCAGAATTTCTCCATTTGTCTTCCACAGAAGAAAGAAAGAAATTCATAACAGGTTTGGAACAACATGAGAAAAAAAAAAGAAAAAAAAAATGGGTGAACTATTCTTAAGCGACAGCCCTCATTATTATGCAAAATTCCCACAATTATTTGGAAATAAATAAATAAATAAAAGCTGAATTTGTTCAACCTGCCTTACATGAGGGGTCTTCTAGAGCGTTCCACCGCATGATCTCTTGCACTGACGCGGTATGATCATTTGTATCTCTCTACATACAACTGTTATCAGTGACCTTGTAAAACAGGAAGTGGAATCTCTCCTTCTCTCCTCCCAACAATTCTTTACTTTATGCAGTTTTTTAAGGGAGGACTGTAAAGAGTCAATTACACACTGCCAGTCTCAGTGACCAGCCACCTCATAAAAACTTTATACAGGACAGACGGCCGCTTCAGGCATTATTCATAGGATGTCCCTGATGCCTTCCTCTGATTGACACGAGCCATGATACCACAGCTACAAGCCTCTAGAGCCGTCAAACGCCTGTGAGCTTTTGTCTCCCGAATAGGATGCTGACCATTGGTCTGGTCTAAACTGGTTCAAAGGCAATCAGACACAAAATAAGACTTTGATTTATTGATCCTGTCTGCTGATGTTCTTGAAAGGCTCTGCTGGCTGTATCATCATCACACTCTGCAGAAATGTTTTTCTTCTTTTTTTCTTTTTTTTTTTAAGGCAGAAATGATCAGAGAAAATAGGTTGAAAATGAAAAGATGGAAATTAGCCAAAGTCGACAGACTTTTCATTTGAGCACAAAAAATAAATAAATATATATATATATATATATATATTGGCTTTTCCCATTAGAGATGGAGCTCTAAAATAAATGTAAATGCCCGGAGGATATAAGCACACCATTTCCGTCTTGTAATCTTCCCGCAAATATGCCCACACAGGCTGGATTTGTGTCTCGGTGTTATTTAAAGTTTGGTAACTGAATCTGTGGGGAAGTATCTTGTGGAAGTGTCTACTTTCCTGTCCGGTAAGGTGACTCTATCGTCTTTTACTGCTTTTTTGTGGGTCTTTGAGCAGCAAATGTTGAGTCATCTAATGCTATTCTTGAGATAGATTCCTTTCGGGCTATCGTGCGTTTGCCTAAAGAAACAACCTGAGCGTACCAAATATGACTCTGCTAGACAAAAGCCCGCCAGCAGACACTGGGATGGTGGCTATGAATGTGTGTGTGTCCGACAAGGATTTGTGTGGAAGCTAAGACTGGTGAAACACAAGCGTTCTGTCCCTTCTTTGTGTGACGTCACCACAGGAAATGAGGTTGTGGCCTCATTACTGAGGGCTGCCCTGTAAGCAAAGTAGCATGCCGCTGCGCTAATTAGGCTAACGAGCGTTCAGCACACTACCTGAAACAAAGACTCCCTGTTTCTTACCCAGCTGTACAATATCACACTGGACCAAACCAACACTGGGGGGCTTCATTCGCTGGCCTCTCACCTCTCTTTCATGAATTCACACCGACACATACAAATGCTCTCTCCATATATAATTAGATATGGGTCCTGATCCTACTGATTAAATAAAAATAGTTTTAAAAGAATAGTTCACCCAAGAGTGAAAATTATGACATAATTTACTCTCCCTCATGCAGTTCCAAACCTGTATGAATAGCGATATTTTGAATGACATATTCGGTTGTTGTTGTTTTTTCCCCCATGGAATTACAGTGAATGGGTGCTGAAGCTTTCAAGCTTCAAAGAGAACCTATATCGTAATGATACTACTATGGTTCTTTTTTTTGCTATTTTTAGAGCTTTACCACCCCAGCCCTTATTCACTTCCATTGTATTAAAAAACGAAAGAAGTCAAACGGGTTTGGAGCTACACTACCGTTCAAAAGTTTGGGATTTTTTTTAATGATTTTTTAATGTTTAATGTTTTAATTTTCAGCATCAGTACCCTCCAGTCTTCAGTGTCTCATGATCCTTCAGAAATTATTTTAATATGTTGATCTGGTGCTCAAGATTATTTATTTTTAGTATAGTCAATGTTGAAAGCAGGTGTGCTGCTTAATAGTTTTGTGGAAACCATGATATATTTTTCAGAATTATTTGAAGAATATAAATATTTGCCATATAAATATTTTGTATTATAAAGGTTTTTTTTTTTTTTTTTAAATAGACTATATCTTTACTGTCACTTTTGATCAATTTAATGGATCCTTGCGGAATTATTTTTTTTTTTCATAATTTTTTTTTAATAAAAACTTACTGACTCTGAACTTTTGAACAGTAATGTACATCAGAGTAATTAATAAAAAAGTTTAATTTGTTTTTTTAAATATCCCCATACGACATGATATAGAGTCATATAAATGCTACATTTGCTTTTTCTTTTCTTTTCTTTTTTTTTTTTTTTTTTTTTTTTTTTTTTTTTTTTTTTTTTTTTGCATTGTGTGGTAGTATTTATATGTTGGACTAGTCAGAAAATTAAGTGTCTCAAAATTCTCAGAACAGGCTCAATAAACTAAAAGAACGGTCTGATCAGAACTCCAGTGTACTGATGATCCAGTCCAAAGGGGTTTGATTTATAAATGCTGTATCTCTGTCCAAGTAAAGCAGATGTAAGATCTAAGGTCTGAGAAAGCTTTTGGCATCAAGTAGGCCTAAGAGTAATACATTATCCTGAGATCTGACCATTTATAGTGAAGAACACAAATTAATAGTTGAAAAATATTTAGCACAAGTTGTTCTTGGATTTTGTGCAGAAGGTGGGGGTTTTATGGAAAAGTGGGTGGGTGTATATATTTAGTGGATGCAGGCTGCACTTTACTTCTGTGAAATATGTGAACCATTAGAGCCCAATTCACCCATGGCATGACTAAATGTGTGTGTGTGTGCGTTTGAGGCTGAAAATGTGAACCAGGTGTTTAATATCACCACTGTTTGCTCTCTTCATGTCCTTTCATACTGTTTTGCTTTTTTTGGAAGCTTATCAGCTTTTACATGTGCTTGAACAAACACACATTCTCACACAAAAACTGACACACCTGTCTATCATTTTACCCACTCGCTTTATCACTTTCCTCTTCTCCTCTCCGCTCCTCTTCTCCATCATTCCAGGCCCGTGAGCTCACAAGAGTACCGTCACTGATGAATAATATTGATAAAGCAGGTTTGCTTAAACAAAAACACTCTGGCAGCCCACATACTTGGATATATTGATTCTGGAATACGGCACAGTCTTGGACAGGGTTCATCTTTGTCCGTGAATCAAAGATTAAACAGACAGCGAGAATGCTTTAAAGGAAATCACACCATGATGGTTGTTTACTTACAACAACGCCGCTTTATTCTATATTTACAAAATATAGACAGATGTGACAAGTTATGCATGCTATTATAATCACACAGAATCTTTTTTCTTGCCAGACATATTTTCCCACCAGTGTTGGGGAAGCTATTCTGTCATTTCAAAGTTGTTCATTTAAAGTAGATAAACTACCTTTTGAAAGGCAGTTAGCGTTTCAGGAGACTTTACCAAGTAGCAACTATATTAATGCTATTTAATGAGGCAATATATTTTTGAATATAGGTCTAAATGTCAGATTATGCAATTCATTTTTATATTAAAAGTTATGAGACCCAAAGAGAGTTTCCTTACATTTGTTGCAACCAGCCGCTGGGGTAAAAACAATGAAGATCTTAAAATAGGTACTTTTACACTGAATGATTATAGTAAAAAAAAAAAAAAAAAGCCTCATATGAACCAGTTAATTTTTATTATAATAATGTTTTTTCATTTTTTTTTTTTCATTTACATGAACTGAAGGAACCAGTTCACTAAAATGAATTTGACTTCCCAGCACCTCACATCAATCAGTGAATCATTTTTACGGAACACAAAATTATGTAAGAGAGAGCACGGTGAATGTGTTGTTGTGTCACTCTATGCATATTTTAGTTTGTCACTCCCAAACTGTAGTTCCCACAACAAAGTAAATATGTAACACCCTAGTTTATGATTTCACGACAGTCCATCTGTGAAATGTTGTCAATCTGTTTATGTTTGGAAGCATCCCTTCCTCTCACTGCATTTAGAAAGCAGGTCTAATGCGAAGTTAATATCCTACCCTGCTAAACCTAATGCTTAATCTCAACCAAACACACATCATTTTAAAACAGGAGCCAGTACACACACACTCCACCTGCTGGCTATTTGTGTGGGCTTGTGCTGTAGCGTAGTCTCTCCCCTCTTTTGTTACAGAATTTAATTTAATCGATTTACAGATTGGAAACTTTAATTAAGGAGAATTCTTTGCCTCTTTGTATTTTCCTTCTTCGTCTTTGT
This sequence comes from Rutilus rutilus, assembly GCF_951802725.1. NCBI lineage: Eukaryota > Metazoa > Chordata > Actinopteri > Cypriniformes > Leuciscidae > Rutilus > Rutilus rutilus. The sequence goes on along the minus strand of NC_140219.1, from coordinate 15,477,440 downwards.
TCCTAGTATAAAGGCAGCTGAAATGTGTGAGCGTAACTTTGTGGAAGAAAAAAAAAAAATCTCTTTGTGTCTGTGTTAGAATGTGTGTGGATGGGTGTGTGCGTCAGCAATCATCTACCAGCTAAATTCCTGCTAAGTAATGATGCAACGCGCAGCTATGTAAAGATAATTCAAGCTTGACCTACTTGACCCATGTAAATGTGTCGGACACACAAACTTTGCACTTCACTCAGGAAAATGCTAATCAATACTATGGTCTGGCATCATGATTATTGTAGATACGGTCCTTTAATTATTATTATTATTTTTTATTTTTTTTAAGTTGGCTATCATGTATGCTTAATGCTGACATTTGATTAGTGCATTAGATTAGGGTATCTGCTCCTTTTCAATTCCACCACAGCACACAGCCAGATGAAAGAGCGAGAAAGAGTGAAAGAGGCCACATCACATTTCTGTCCTGAATAATGATTTCGACCTGCTCCTGACGACTCTAACACCAGAATGCTAAAGACAGACATACTGAAGTGTCATCGAGAGCGAGAGAGAAAGAAAGACAGAGATAAAATGAAAATGAGAGGAAGAGAGAAGCAGATTGCTGTTTTAGATTCAGAGCCACTCAGTGCAGTCTTGCATCTAAATCTAGGGAGTAAATGGGAGAAATCTAGAGGAGGCAATATGGTATAATTAAAAGTGTTTTTGATGAATAGGAGTGAGAATTCCCCAGTCTCTCTGTCCCTCAGTCCCTCCTTCACTTCTTTCATGATCTCTCCTCTCTATCTCGCTCTTAGTGTCGTACGTGGCTGAGAGCTGGGATGGAATCTCTCTCTCTCTCTCTCTCTCTCTCTCTCTCTCTCTCTCTCTCTCTCTCTCTCTCTCTCTCTCTCTCTCTCTCTCTCTCTCTCTCTCTCTCTCTCTCCTTTTCTCTGAAGCGCAGAGCCCAGTCACATTAATCAGAGCACTGAGCTGTCAATCACCACTGCAGGCACAAACCCTCACGCACACACATATACATACTCATAGCATCTTAACTCAATTTAGCATTAGTGGGCAGATTCAACATTGTAGAAGGGAGAAAAACATGGAAAACTAAACATAAATTGTTGTTTTTTATTATTAAACAGTGGTTTAGTGAACAAATTGTGTCTCTGTCTTTAAATGAATTCAGTTATAATGAAAAGTTTCTTAAGGATTAATTTTAGTTTTATCTCTGCTATAATGCTGTAAACTATTTATGCAGCCATTACTTGCACATTAAAGGTTAACAACGTAGCCCAAACTATCAGCCTAAATTATTTTTTTTTTTACATAATAATCAACACTCAAATAACACATTGTATGCAAACATGTAAACTGTGCATAAGGCAGTTTTTGCATTAACTTCTAAATGTAATTAGGCTATATGTTTTTACTCCAATTCGTTGTTGAAATAATATAATCTACACATTGGCTGTCATTTTCATGACCGATAATAATCAAGACATCACTAACAGGTTAAGTAAAACATAATGAATGTATAGGCTAATACAGAGCATATATTTAGCAAAAGAGTCAATTTCTCTGACTAACTGTGGACAATGAATGACTTGCCTGAGGAAAATGATGTAATGCTACGTAACGTGGCATATTGTTTACAAGCTGTTTTACTGATGTTTTTCCGCCGTTGAAACACTGATTGAGCGATTACACGAGATATAATAGCCTACGTTTCAGTAAGTCAACATACCTTCAGATGCTCATTCATGTTTCTTAGGAAGAGATGATCGCGTCCACTGCTGCTATCTGTCACACCACATTAAAGAGCGTTAAAAACGGCAATTATTGTTTGAATTTCGTGATCAAATAATTTATGGATGGGACATATGGACATAATTTGAAAAATGACACATTGTTTCTTATCAAAAGTAACAAAACGCGGAGCTTATTGCGATTATTGGTGGTTAATGGTGGTCAGTTAAGACAGTTTGCAGGGATGAATACGTGTACCGTTACACCCCTAATTACTATTAGTAATCAAATGTCAAGGAAGAAAAATTAGTTTTGTGAGGTCAACCTCTACAGTAGACCAGAGTTGGGCGGGGCACGTTCGGTACGCCATGATATGTAACGTGGGTGGTGTGTGTGAGTGTGTTAGGGGTGAAATGTGACTTATACATGCTGCGTTCGAGGTGCTGTTTGCTAGCCTGCTAAATTGCTAAGCTCAAGTCCATTTAAATGAGGCAAAGTGGTCATTGCCTTCATAGCGAGAGAGAGAGAGAGAGAGAGACTGGCTGGCCTCACAGCCACTGTATCTCTATCTAATATTATTATACGTGCAAAGCCTCCACCCTCATTCCTTCTTCTGCATTTACTGGCATCAGAGATCCTTTCTGAACAGCGGGGGAGTTGATTTCTCCTTAAATGTTTTTTTCTCAGAAATCTCTTTCACTTTAAGTCAGAATTATGGCATGTGCCTGATGTTCGAGTGAGAAATGAAGGTTTAAATCAAGTTTAGGTCGTGCCTTGTGTCCTGCAGCAATCTCTTTAAATAATTTACTTTCATCTCTTTACTCTGCTTTCAGTGTCATTATCTTTAAAGAAACACCTACAGTATATCCTGCCATAAATGCTAGTTTAGTTTACTGTTCACCAGTGAACCTTAGCTAGTGAAGTTAGTCAGCCACTATTTTTTCCTGGTGAAGCTGGGAAGCACGCCAGCACCCAAAACACAATATATGACAAACTTTGTCAGTCTCTTCAGAAGGATCATTTCTCATTCAACTATCTGATTTGCAGTGGAATTCTATGCAAAATGTCTGGCTTCAGAAATCAAGCAGAATCAGTTCGGAAACAACGGCGAGATGAAAGGTTGTGGAATCGAGCTCCACTATCTCTTTCACACACCATCATCAATAACAGACACAGATTACAGATTGATCCGCTGTCACCCAACGCCAAGGTAACCATCTCCGTCAGCAACTGGCCCTGTCTGAGCCAACAATACAATGGCCCCTGGAACAGTTATGTGTGTGTGTTTGTCTCCTCTTTGAATGTCTCAAGAAGACACTGGGGAATAAGTGTTCCACGATATGAGTGTGTCTGTTAACGTGTGAATTATGGTGCATAAGTTATGATGAAAGAAAGATCTCCATGTAGTAAACGATGCATGTTGAAAGTGGATAAACACTGTTCACTGGACCTCAACCTGATCTATCTCCGGCGAGAGTGTGTGGTGCTGTCTGTGTGTGTGTGTGTGTGTATGTCTTTGCTGTGACTGATGGAACAGCTCTGTCAACTCTACTGCCCCCTGTCCAACTCATGATGAACGAGATGATGTTCGCAATGCATCCTCTCTCCCTGACCACTGGCCACTGGTGCCTGACAAAGTATGTGTGTGTTTGTGTGTTTGTGTGTGTGTGTGGGGGGGGGGGGAAATCAAGGAGACAAAATATAAAAGCCTCAAACTGAATTTAATCTAACAATGACAAATGTGAAAGTGCCCCAGGCATGTTTTAATCAAGCTGATATCCTTATTAACAATGCAACGCTGGCCACTTTGTACCGAAGTACAAGTAACGTATGCGCGTGTGAAGGTGCATGTGTCAAAACACAACCGTACAAAATGACTAAACAGTTGCACCTTATTGCCTACCGCAGATAACATTGAGCTATTAGTGCCTGCGCAAAGTCGGAGGTAAAAAGAGCTGTGACATAGTGGTTAGAACATGTGCATTGCTGCTTAAGTGAGAAATTCAAGGTTTGAAATTGGCCCATCTTGCAAAAAAAATTTCCCAAATTTTTTTATTTTTTTTTTAACAGAGGTGTAGCAGCAACAGTATGCAGAATAGCAACTTGAGATTGGATGTAAATATATAGAATTCAAAATAATTGAAATTCGAAGAAATTAATGTAATGTCATTTTATATAAGAAAAACAAGTTTTTCCAGAAAAATAAAATAAAAAAATCTAGAGAGCAAACACATTGTTCAAAATATTTGAAGAAAGAAAAAGAAAAAAAGCTTTAAAGTGAAAGTTTATTAGATGATAGATAATTTCTCATGAATTGTGTTCTTCCTCTCTTTCTGTTCCACCTATCCAATCCTAGCCTCTCCTCCCTCCCTTTTTATCCAATCCCAGCTATCACAGCAAGCAGCGGGCAAGCTTAATGAAATATCCTCGACATTCCGACCTCAATCGAACGCATATTTACATTTCCACCTGCAAACCCTCCCTCTTATCTGACTCTCTTATTTCACACTTTACCTGATCGTTTTACAAAGCCCAAATGAAGGTAATTGGAGATAACACTTCTCGGCGTCCAAATACATTACCACGTCTCTGTTAATAACGTATTAGCCACGTAATTATGCCTAAATTGTCACGCCACATTTAGAAGATGTATTGAGATTGAACGGACCGTTTAGCGAAGGCCAGACTTCAACAAGAAAATATACAGGCTGACAAGGGAATTGTTTTTGTTCCCTCAAGTCTGTTATTCTTATGTAAACACATTTGGTATGCAAACCGAATAATAATGACAAGGTAAACGATTGATTCACTCAGACAGAATGATGTTTATCTCTCTCTCTCTCTCTCTCTCTTTTTTGTCCTCTGATATGGAAAATACTGACTGCATTGTCAGTTGAATTTGCCAAAATGGCCACAGTGGAATAATCAGTTTTTGTACATTTGCATTAAATAGACAAAGTTTGACTTTGTACAGACATCATTTATCCTGCTCAGATAGAAAAGCTACTCTTAGAAATAGAATTATAAGGGGCTTGTGTGGTTAAACACACTCTTAAATTGCTGCTTTGATATGGACGAGCCCGTGGGTATTAGAATGTAGCGGTAGCCGAAGTTTGCCAATGCTTTTAAAAGCGTCTTAAAGCTATTGTGGTCTCCACCCTGTTTGATGAAGTCTGAAACAAACAAATGGTTGCGTCCAGCTTAAAGGTTGTTTCATGATCTGGCAGTGGCTGAGATTGTGATTGTAAGTGACCCTGTGTCGGTCACCTCTCTTCATTCTCAGGCCAGTGAGGTCTCAAATTGGAGCACAAAAGGCTCTCCGGCAGGGTGCTTGTTAGCAGACAGATGCGTAGTGAACTCTGTCCCTTTAACGCTGGCAAGTGAGCTCTTCATTTGGGTCATTTGTTTGGAGTTCTGGTGTTTCAGTGTCTCTGCCCTTGCCGCTGTTTATACACAAACAAACAGGGACAAAGACAGGGGTTGCGCTTGTCAACACACTCCTCTCCCACAGGCTGACAGGAGCCTAAGAGAGGAAGAAAGACACACCTACGTAGTCGATTTCGCTTAGTGGCTTTGTGTTGTGTGTTTGAACCAGGGTTGTGCAAAATTTTGAATTGAAGAAGTGGCTCCCTTTCAGTTCATGAGAATGAATTTGAATTGAACTGGAATGACAGGAAGAGGAAGAATTTACTGATTTGCAATTCAAAGAAATGTCATCTGTCTATTTATCTGTCTGTCTGTGTCTGTTTTTCTGCCCTATAACCCCCCACCCCCTCAAAAAAAAAAAAAAAAAGTCTTGGTTTGTCAAACCAAGATTTAGGTTTATATTGACCCAATTTCTTTTCTAGTTACTTTACTACAATTTTATTTTCTACAGTTACAGTTTCTTTACATTCAATTTTAATTTGCTATTCTTATTTTTCATACTTCAGTTCAAATTCTATTCAAGGTCATATACAAAAAAAAATAATACAAAAAGAAAGTCTTACTTTAAGGCTTTACTTTTGTTTCAAAACATTTAAAAAAAAGGCCTTTTCAAGTCAATATTAAAAGTTTGTCTTGAAAAGATTTCCTTTTTTAGTTAAAAAATAGTTTCAGATCATTTTAATTCTGCTTCCTTGCATTCAAATTCAAAAAGCAGCTATTGCTGCCTCAATTCAAATGTAATTGTAATTTAAAGGACATTCTCAATTGAATTCTGAATGGTGCACAAACCTGGTTTGAATGGATGATTTTATTGACATTTGTACTGTCGCATGGGGAAAAAAATGGTACAAAACACATGTAGGCGCACCCTCGCACTGTTAAACCAATTAACCCTATGTTTTCTTTCTGCCTATTGCCATTTAAAAGCCATGACAACCTGTGTTGACAATATCATTCTTTTCCGACACTAACCTCTCTCAAACCATCTCCATGCATGTTCTAACACGCCCGCCACAGGGGTCACCCAGAGCCCGCACCGCAGGAAACAGACGAGGTATCGGTGCTGGCAAGGGTCCAGAACTTGAATCATTCTCGTTCGACCGCACTCCCAGCATGGGTCTCCCAAAGAACGGCTGGTTGAACCTGTCTCGCGCAAGGCACGGCTGTTGTTTTACTTACTCGGAAAGCATTCGAAGTGTAAATTTGTGGCTCTCCATCACGACCTGCTCCCCTCGGGGGCATCTCGCAGCAAATGGCAGTCGTTGCGCACATAGCGTCTTTATCTCTCCATATCTCATTTTGGCTCTTTAATTCGCCTCTTTCCAGAGGCTGTATCAGGCTGATAAATGCTGCCCTAGTGTTGTTTTATGATTGTAAAGAAATGCAGATGGGTTCTAGAGAGAAGCCAAGATGCCCCTGCCAGGTCTGCTTACTTTCCATTTCCTGCCTTCCTATTTGTTTTTCTTTATTTATTATGTTATTATTTTTTTGTCCATTTTTTTCTAGCTGTGCCACAGCATGATAATGGGCTTTCACTGCTGTTAAGTCGCCAATTTCCCCTGCCCCATCCCTCTTATGTTTCCATCTCCTCTGGCCTTCGTGCCAGAAACGTGACACTTGCTCAGAGAGATAGAGGCGTTTTGATTGGCGGTCATCACTCACTCAGTTTTTCTCTCCCTCTTTTTTGTGTCCTTTCTCTCTTTCTATCTCTTTGGATGAGTTTTGTTTATACGGCACAGCCCTCAGCCCCTAGACTCCAGCCCGCTCTGCATGCCATGTGATACGACCATTAACATTGCTGTTGTAGCGCTCACACTCAAAATGGGCCAGCGGCCTAATGCAAATAAACACACACTCACAAACAGACTCAAATAGAACAGAAATGGAATACTGCTTTGATCTTGCTTATTGTCTTTGGCAGGCTGATCAGAGTCTCCAATTATTGAAGGATTGTTTTAGCGGAACGTAAGAAAAGTGACCATTCAACCTATTGTGTGCTGCGATCAACTGAAAGAGCCAAAATAAAGGCCCCTCCATCTGGGCTGACCACAGAGAACTAGGCCAAACGATGAGCCCAGTAGGGAGACTCGGGTACCACGCCATATGTGATGTTGGACTTGATGGCAACTACGTCCACTTTAACGCTTTAGCGTTTAGTCATAGTTATGGTAATTTCAGATACATATGCACAACTAGTCGATTCCCTCTGGGCCAGTTGAGAACATGCACTAATGCACAAGCCTGATATGAGAAAGCAGGCTTTGAAGTGCACTACTATGCAGACTTTCCATATCTTCAGTCAACTAGCGCTACACAACTCAGTTAGAAGCCACTCCTCGCTAAACTTCCTCTTATCAACAATAACATTAAAATATGTAAATGCAAAAACACATATGCAAGCGCAAGTCTTCCTCTCAGGATGCTCGGTGGTAGAACTCATCCATTGTTACTGGGGCCAGTTCCTGGTTTTCTCTTTGAAGTTGATGTTCCCCTTGGTGAACATGTGCATGTCGCAGACATTGCCTGGCTATTGACGTCAGCCATAAACAATTGAAATTAGGGTAATGACATGACACTTGTTAATTTATTCATACAATGACATGAATATATAAGCAGTCCAATTATTATTATTATTATTATTATTATTATTATTTTTATATATGAATTATAATATGTGATGCGATCTGGGAAAACCCACCACATGGTGAAATTTTTCTTATTACAGGTTTTGATATCATATGGATGCTGGTATCAAGCCCTTTCCAAATCTGTTTTTATTTTTATCATAGCTTGTTAGTAGCAGAAGTTATGTTTATCTGAAGTCGGCCGATCTCTATGATTTTCTGGAACGGAATTTTGAGAAAAACAGGTTTAAATAACTGTCACCATTGAGACGCGTCCATCTCGCGATTGTTATTGTTATGAAACTGCGTGACGTTATAGTTTAAACAGGATTATTGGCGCGAAATGCGCACTATACACATTCACTGTACATGTATGTGGTTTATTTTAAAGGTAAACTATCTTTGTAGTGTTACGAGACGGACAGGTGTATGGGATATACGGCGATTGTTTTGTTTTTTTCCCCTCTGCCGGGCGTTAATGGTCGCATAGAATGCATTAGAGAAAGAGAGTATTTTCAGCTTGACACTATAAATCGCTGTTTTTCTGCACTAAACAAGGGAATTTTGCCAAGATATTTTCAGAGATAAGAGAAAAGATGTTATAGAATAATAATTTAATAAAAAAAAAATTTGACAAAAAAACTGACATTCAAACTATTTTGGAATTTACTGAAAACGGCCCAGCGCGACATCCGACGGGTTTTCCCAGATCGCATCACATATAAGTAGCCTAGTTATAATAACTTTGATTATTAGAATAAACTTTTAAACTTTTTTTAATACATGAATCCTTTTTTATATATATAATTAATTATACTGTATCTATCTATCTATCTATCTATCTATCTATCTATCTATCTATCTATCTATCTATCTATCTATACACATTGATAAAAAAAAAAAAAAACATGATACAGTTTTTCTAAACCAATTGAAACCAACACGAATACACATAGGACATTTTAAGAACTTGCCACATGTTTTAAACTAAAATTTCCTAAAAATTTGACCAATTAGTGTATTTGTGTGTGCATCTGTGGTATGATGTCATTTGCAAACAAAAGCTCATGTGATGGGTTTGTTTGCCTGGACACACTGTGCATTTGCATGATTTCGTCTTTGCATGCTGGAGTTCGCTGTGTGAACTCTGAGTTTTTGTGTGTGTGTAAATGTGATAGCCAGCGCACACAGAGTGTGTAAACACTGCAACTTGTGCACAAACCCATAAGCAAACACAAGACATCACCTGTACAAGTTCAATCATTCGTGAACTGTTCTTCGGTTGACTCAAACTATTTATGTATAACAGCCTCCATGGATTGCCGAAAAACAGAGTCTGACAGTAAGACATGGAAATGACGAAGAGACTGTCATTTGTTTAAGTCTGAGAGCTTGCCTCACCACCACACTTGAATCCTAATGGGCAGTGCCGGTATGAAAGAGCTTGCTGTTCAATGAAAAAACGACGAAAGGCTGGGAAGGAGGGATGCAGGGAGAACAGAATAGGAAAAGAAGAGTATTGATCCGTGCCTCAGAGGTGTATAGACCTTTACTTGCATATTTCAGATCAAAGAACTCTCCAACGGTACCAATAACTTGGCTGTCTTTGATGGAACAAGATACGTTTTTGGTTCTGGCAAATGCTAATATATAGCTGGAATCTTATTCCCGAATTGTTGAAAGAGAACATCCATAAAGCTCACGTTAAAGGCAAAATGTAGCCTAGCATCTTTTTAAGTGGTGTACTATTTAACTAACTGAACGTTTGCACAAATAGTCATCATCACCAGGAGCTAATATCAAGGGTTCTTTACTAATTAACTGATTACTATCGCTAATTAAGATAGTCATGAGAAGGTTGTACCATTGTTTGTGCGAGGAAGTGGAAATGCAATCTGTCTAGTTTGTATTCTCATGCTTTTCCTGTTAAGTCATACTGATTTATAAAACATTGTCATTGCCAAAACAGACCATACAATGGCCAATGTCCTGGCCAGCTGTGGCTATTGTTCTGACTAGCATTCCTTAGAGTGTATGCGTCAAACACAAAAACCAAAGACAAAGACTGATAAAAAATAACAATATAAGTTATAAACATTCTCAACAGTGCCTCACCTCAGTTTGTGAATTCACACTATTGTTTTGTCTGTAACATAAAGGTATGCTTGTGTGTAGATAAGCATGGTGTGTTGATGCATTTTAATGCTAATAATTGACGTTGATGCCATCATTTTTCTGAGGGATGATTTGTGAATCATCCGTTCACAGCTGAACTATTCCTGTTGGTTGCATCAGATCAAATCATATTTAGTGTTGCTTGAAAGACTTGAAGGATGTTTGATTTGACCACAATTTGTTCACAGAGGAAGTCAGTAATATGCTACCGTTAAAAATGTTGGGGTTATAATAAAAAAATATTTCAAAACTTTTAATTCAGCAATTGCATATTGAATTGATCAAAGGTGAAAGTAAAGACATTTATCATTTCATAAAATATTTCTCTTTCAAATAATTGAATTTTATATTCATCAAATAATCATGAACAAAAACTGTTATTTTATATTGTAGTATATATATATATTACTACATAAGAGACTTATTTCAACAAAATTTACAAACGTTTTGAACGGTAGTCTATACAAGGATGATCTGGTAGTGATATTTATCACAGTATTTTCTCCATTTCTGCAATTAAAACTTGGCTAATACTCTGTACCAGAAATGTGGTGCATGATGTCTGCCCTGTCAATCACTGTGTTCAGAAATATCCCTCCTCCTCGATGAGGTGACCCTGTAACTTTTTGAAGTTTTGGTCTTGCCAGACTCTAGGAGGAAGTTTGAATGCTGGCAAGGGGGTTTACCATCTGTACTTCAAATGACGGCATCTTGTTTTCTAACCAAATGCTCTAAAACGAACAGGACTGAGTTCCATAATTTCCCTTTAGCAAATTAGAACCTCTTCAAAATATGAAACCAATAACTTCACTCCCTGTAACCCACTGGAGGCTTTGGAGACAAAAGCCAATAAATCACACAGCTCATAATTTGCACATAAACACGACTGTAAGACTCTGGCACATGAGAGCTGTTGGGAGTCGCTTCATAATTGTGCTAATTATCATTGAGGTTTTGCTGGTCACTTGTTTGTTCATTAATTTCAAGGCATTACGGGAAATGAGCAAATGTGCCTAATCAAGAAGTAGAAGCTCTAATACACTTCCTAACACATCATGTTTTCTGTGAAAACGCAGTCTGGCTTGATTAGCAAGAGCAGGTCGATATCGTTTGATTGTTGGGTTTGCAGTAGCGTGGTGTTTTGCTTGCTTATTCGTGATATGATTTCGATCTCTCTCTCTCTCTCTCTCTCTCTCTCTCTCTCTCTCTCTCTCTCTCTCTCTCTCTCTCTCCTTTTTTCATAACAGATGGTATGATGCATCCTGTCATCATTTTAGAAGTATTTAAAAGGGGCTTTTTCGTGACATTGCTTTTATAGACACACAAACACACACACACACACACACACACACACACACACACACACAGTTCTTTCAGTGCCACCTTGCATGACTAGTAATGTGCTTCAATCTTTAAGTCTTTTGAGGTAAAAAATAAGTTAAAAAAACAATACAGGCCCTCACTGAAAGCAGAAGTGGACACAACAGACATCAGTATCTCATACCAATGTGCTAACATTGGAAAATATAGCACTTAAAACAAACAAAAGGTGTACAAAGTGAGAGGAGCAGGCTTTGTGTGCTCATGGAAGAGACCGCCGCTTTGTCTGAGGTGCATAAAAGAGTGCTTTGTATTCTTGGAAGAGGTCTTGAACTGTGGGTTCAAATCAGATGCTTGTCTAAGAACACAAAGAAGACTCACTCTTTTTTCTCTCTCTCTCTTTTATTTCTTATTTCTTTGCCACTTCATAGATCTACTTTTACCTTTGCTCACTATAGCCACATCTGGGAATAAAAAGTAAAAGTAAAACAACCAAACCAAAACTTCATTTATTTTTATGACCAGAGCAGTTTGTCATTGGGTTTACAGATTGTATAATCTTTTTGAGAGCACGAGTTCAGATAATTCCGTAAAATTAACAACTGTTAAATGTATGTCGTGTTTCGCAGCAACACGTTCATGGATGCCTGAAGTTCACTGATGCGTCTGAGCGTCTCGACATGAAACGTTTTTGTTTGTGGAAAAACTCAATTTCACTCTATTCTGATTTGTAGAGATTTTATCAGATTTATAGTTTTATATTGGTTGACAACATGATGTTCAGCTGAAAGCATTATGCTGCTGAAACTTTGTAGCAATCTAGATACAGATCTGAGATAGCAGTCAAAGATGACTGCTAAGGATTCAGGAATGACAAATACTTTGTTGTGTGTTCGTGCCATCAGGTTTACGGAGGGCTGAGATAAGGCTCAACAGAAGGCCGTAGTACAGTGAAACGATAGTGCCAATGCTGATGAAGTACTTTGAATGGTGCCAGTATTGTTTTGATCTCTCCATCTCCCATGAGAATGTTTATTTTTGTGCATTAGTGAGTATGAGTGTGTACACGTGGAGTTACAGCAGTGGCCCTGGTGAACAAACACAACATAGAGATGAAAAGCAGCTTTCATACTTTGAATGTGAGAGAGATTGTGTTTACATGTTTGTTTGTCGGAATGTTTGTTTGTCGTCCCCTGTTTCTGTGGAATTCTCTAGTGTCTCTTAGTTTCAGTATCTTATAGGCTAGCTGAGGAAGCCTTTTGCATACTGAAGTTTGTATTTTAGCCAGACATTTTGTACCCTGCGGCTGTCCAACATCAGAGTTCAGGCATTCCGAATAGTTTTGCACGTACAGTATGTAGCATTCCTTTGGGATTGTTTTGTTTTTTTTGTCCGAATTCCTTTTGGGATCATTGCATCTGTCATCACCCAGACAGCTTCCCATCCCATTGCTTTATTTAGCAGTTCTGTGTGTGTGTGTGTGTGTGTGATTGTGGCATTAGCCAGACTACCGTTCAAAAGTTAGGGGTCAGGTTTTTATTTTATTTTATTTTTATTAAGAAATGCATACTTCTGTTCAACAAGGATGAATTAAATTGACAAAAAAGTGACAGTAAAGCTATTTATGCTATTACAAAAGATTAATATTTCAAATTGTTTTATTGTCTTTTTGATCAAATAAATGCAGCCTTGGTGAGCATTAGAGACTTCGTTAAAAAAAAAAAAAAAAAAAAAAAAAAAAAAAAATTCCTGACCCAAACCTTTCACACTGGCCCAAACCTTTCACACTGGCCTAAGGATGACCTTAAGGGAGTGTTTTTTAATGCACATTTGGAGATTTTAATTTGTATTTATTTATGGTTTTATTTATTTGTAGTATTGTTTCCATCCAGCATTTGTATGGTAAAGTTTGCATAACAAATTGTGGCTGGAAAACAAGCTAATGGCTTCTTGGCTTTGGGTTCTTTTGACAGTAGCATGTCATCCCTCGATCCCTGCCAATGTCGCCCTCGCTCTCGTCGTCACCAAACCCTTGTGCTCTGTTAGACATGTTTAGACTGGTACAGTATTCCAAAAATGAACCAGTTGACATTATGTAATAGTCTGTGTGATCGTTAAGAAAACTTGACTTTTTTCCCCTCCTCACACAATCTGTGTTTCAGTATAAATACACCTTAGGCTACAGACACAAATTACTGTTAAGGTTTGAGCCTTCTCAAACTCTTTGAGCTTCATTTGTTCCGTGTCTATCGCTTTTGCATCTTTATGTGGCCATTTTGAAATGCAAACTAAAGCAGGCCTAGTTTGCATTCTGTCTGCTTAAATACATACACAGTCATTACGAATGGTGACGTCTGCCCTGCCATGTATTTTGTAAGCATAAAAAAAACATCAAGATGTCAGCAGTGGCTTGCAGTGACCTCACCATATCTCTCATTTGCCTATCCAAAAGAACACAGTCCTGTATTCATAATTCAGCTGGAGGAATAGAGAGTGGATGTCTGTAATTGCGTTGGGCTGCATTCGCCTGCCTATTGGCGTCCGCAACCTCTCCTCTGAGCGTAGAGCACCATCTGTTCCCCACTCTCTCTGACACCAGCACCATGTGTACAGATTCATCATTCTGCATGCAAGTGCACAGTGAGATACCGAGAGATAGAGAGAGAGAGACTTTGAGTCTCCACCAAAACCCACATCAGATATGTATGCAAAGTAACCAGGTCTTTAAGATCAGATATTCCCAGCCCTGGTCTGCAGAGTTTCACAAACAGACTGAGATAGTTTGCATTTGTGGAGGCAGAATGAGAAAGCTGACCAACTGAGGGATATATTAAGCATCGTGTCCCCTGGTATTGCTTAGATAACTTGGATAAGCACTTCTGCTGTTCTCTTTGGGGTTTAAACTGTTCACTGTCACACTCTTTATTGAGGATAATCTGAACTTGAATGGTTGTAATTCATGAATGCTTTGGAATACAGACCTAAGGTCTCTTTTTTTTAAGGAAAGCAGCTTCAAAAAATGAAAGTGTAAAATAATAAATATAATATAATATAAATAAATAAATAATATATTTAAAAGAAAATCAAAGCCTTGTGCATAACCAAGCTGTGTTTCAAATTTGAAGCAAGCTAAAAGGCATTAAGGTACAGTTTAACGCAATGTCCAGTTCCAAAATGGTTTTCACAGGATGAATTTGGGGTTTTTAAGCTTTTTAAGACCAAAGTCTGTGGGAGGGAAAAAAGGCAAGAGAAAGCATGCTGACAGTTAACAGGCTAACCAAGTTTGAATTTGAAAGTTGGTTTGGGAAAGGCCTTGCCTGGTAAAGCCCTTAAAATGTACGTACTTGTTTAAACTGGAGTCTCTGAACCCCCTTCACACAAGCAGTCAACATGGGCATCTGTTGTTGTTGCCGTCTCCAGTAGTTTGTTGTTGTTGTCTCCTGTTTATTTTGCGACTGTGAAACAACAGCCTGGGGCCTTGTGGACAAACTAATTAGTTTGAAAAAAATTTAGGCGCATGTGTGCCGATCTGCGCAAGTACTGTACGTGTGAACTGTGCTGATGATGCAATTTGCAGTGTTGCCACCTTGTGGACAAACGTATAAATAAATGCGGAAATATGTGGAAAAATGCGGTTTAAAAAGTCGTTCTGTGTAAGTACAGTATGCGTGTAATGTGCTGATAATGCAATTTGTGTCACATACTGTACGCATCACGTAGCATAAACCGAAGAATACTTTGGCGTGCGAATTCAAAACTTCTAGATTTGGCAGATTTTAAATTGCATAGGCTACTTCCAAGGGGGTCCTGCCCTAGCCAAGCAACTGCCTTTGAGATGAATGCTACTGCTAACCGTTAGCCTTCCCCAGGTTTTATAACACTCCTCGATGCAAACATGCATGCACACACTAAATCATTTGTAGACGCTCGCTCCCCTCCGGTCCGTGTGCACGAAGTGGGCTATATTTAGCGTGTACAGTGTGATAAAGACCAGCACTGCAGGCGGCGATGGAGTAGTCACCCGTCATCCTTCCTGCCGAGGCCACAAAGAGCGGCAACGGGAGAAAAAAAAAAATGAGGTGCCGGCAAGAAAGTGACAAAGAAGGAGAGCACCTTTAAAAAGACGCAGCAAGCATAAAATAATGAAAAGTGAAGTAGAGGGGAACACAAGGCATATACACACGTGCTGCTCCTTTTTCTGCTTCTTCACACGTACACATCGTCTCATCTGCCTTTCATTTCCTCCTTCCTTCAAACACCTTTCATCTTCCTCTCCATTTGTTTGATATCAGCACATTTGAAGGTATAAGAAAAATTGCACGGGGTGATGGGTAGGCAGTTGATTCCACTGATACATTGAAATTACAGTAAATTTAATATATATTCTGTCTGGGTTTTCCTTTAATTTTTTTTTTTTACTGCTTTGAATTTCACAACAACCCTTGAATGTCCCGGCGATGGCACAGTTCCCATAACAAGTGGATGCTGAAGACTTGCCAATGTGTTTTGTGAAGCCCATGAAGTCGTTCCACTGATTTACAGGCAGCAGAACACACACACGGCCGTCCACAGAACTGCCTGAAACCTATTGCTTCATTGCAGTAGAGGCCAAAGGAGCAATTACTGATGTTCACCTGCATTTTCTCAACTACTGTAGTGCCTTTCCTGACATGAGGTCTGTGTTGAGTCTATTCCAACCACTGAACCCTGAAGCTCTTAGGGGAAGCATCAGTGTTTAGGTCTGCTTGAGTGACGTCGCCAGTTACCTCATACATTTAAAAGTAATTTGACTTTGATTGTCACCGTGTAATAATCAAAGCGAGCACTAAATTTAAATCTGAAAATGTAAGATTAACTTCAAAGCACACCTGTGTTAGATTAAGTTTACATTTAACTTAGCCTTGGATGTAACATGATCTGTATAGAGCAGTTCTTTCTCACGGGAGCGTTGACGTTGACCACCATTGCAGTATGTGAAAGTGATTAACCTTGCTTGGTTTTTTTTGCACTTCTTTGCAGATTCCTAATGATAATCTAATATTGCTCTTACGAAGCAAAATGCTCACGTAATTAACTTTCGAACTCGCGCACACACACAAAAATGTAAGAATATTATTTAGAATAATGATTTTAGATATATTCTTACATTTTTGTGTGTGCATATGTATATATGTATGTATATATGCATGTGTGCGTGTGTGTATATATACAGTATGTCATTATTTTAAATAATAAATATTATTACATTTAGTTAAATTACAAAATCATGCTTGATAATTGTTATGCTGATATATTAAATTTGGAAAAAAGGGCTAAATAGAAACACTTAAACTGGTTTCAGACCTCACTGTCCATGAACCCAATCACAGGAAGAAGGCCCTTCATTAACCTCTAGATCAGAAGAGTACTGTAGTAATATCCATTCATATTATTATCCATTCTTGCTGCCATCTATTAGGCTATATATCAAACAGCAGTCATTTACAGTAGTTTTAGATCTCACACTATGTGTGTGTGTGTGTGTGTGTGTGTGTGAGAGAGAGAGAGAGAGAGAGAGAGAGAGAGAGAGAGAGAGAGAGAGAGAGAGAGAGTGAGTTAATCTGGTCTTATCTGTGTATTGCCAGCAGCTATCTGATAGCAGGATGTCTAGCTAACAGAGAGCGCCACTCAGCTCTTTCCCAAACACTTACCAACACACGCAGATACACATGCGCATCTCTAAAATGACCTCCCAATTTTCTTCAGAGAAATAAGAGGTTATAGTGTTGATTGTAAGTAGAGATAGAGGGAGAAAGAAAGAGATACTCACGGGTTTCTGGCTGATTAATGTCCTGCTCAGAAAGAGGGAAGGAAAAATGGAAGTGGAGAGGGAACCGGGGAAAGAGAGGACCATGGGGAGAGGACGACAGAAACACCAGAGGAGGTGACCTGCCTCCCAGGTCTATAGCACATTCTGTGAAAGTCACACACATTAACACAGCAGTGGCCATTGTGAAGGTGAAGCCACAGAGTCTAACTAGCTAAAGCCAAAAAGTGCTTACGATTCCCACATGAGGTCATTGTGAGAGAACAAAGCATTTAAGCACTAATGAACGATTTACACCTATTATTCATCATTTAGTAACCGTTACAAAGACGTTACCATGGTTACAACAGATTCAACCCAATGCTACTAATGTAAACGGGACTTTATTCGTGACCTGAGTATTTCATTCAAGCCAGCAAATTTCCGATGAAAAAGCCCATTCAACTTAAGAATGCACTTCAGGTGTCTTTCACTTATAACGTACCCATGTCTTAATGCCAGAGACACTGTGTTATTTCATCAGTCATCTCCATCTCCATCTCCGACTGCTGTATGGTTACAGTATTGACCGGTGTGGTTCCCTCAACATAACTCGTGGCCACGAGAAATAGATGTCGTTCTCTCACAATATGAAGTCGTGGCCACGAGAAAAATATATCGTTCCCTCAACATATGATCTCGAGGCCACTTTTTTCTATCGCGTGGCCATGACATAATGATGTCGTTACCTCAACAAAATGATCTTGTGGCATTTCTATTTCGACCTCAGACCAATTCTGTTTTTGAAATTTTATATTGGTTAAATATGGCTAATGACTGTTTGTGTGTTGCTAAGCACTAGTCAGAGACCTGTCGTTTGGTTGACTTTTCTCTACGACTCTGATGTCCTTCCATCAAGACTCTTTCTTCCCTTTCCCTCCAGAGAAAAAATCATTTACACGTACAAACACACACACATACATACCCGCACCAAACCTGGCTGAAAATACTGAGGGCCGTATAAACCGTCGGGAATAGATGACTCAATCGATGTCCTTCAAAGAGACACAGTGACTGACTGCTGCTCATCACTTTATCTCTGTCTCTTTCACTCTTCTTCCATCTTTATTTTCCTCTCTCTTCATCAGAAGAAGAGATGGGCTAAAGGAATGACAGAGATTGAGAAAGAGAATGTAAGAATTACTGAAGACTGAAGGTTGACCATGTTGGTAGAAACATTTTAACCAGCCTAAGCTGGTCTGCTGGTGTTCAGCGGGTTGGCCTAACCCGGAGATAATTGCAACACAGACTCATACCAAAAATGTGCCACTAGCTAAATTCATGCCAGATTCCAAAAACGTACCTATACGTACAATTCACTGCAATTTCCACCTGCAATTAACAGGAGTGGCAGTAAACACCAACAACTTTCACACAAATGATAATTGCGGGGAAGATAATCGGTTAATGAAGACTGTGAGGTTTTGTGAGGTTTCTTACAAAATTCGATCTTATAACCTTAACACACTTTTACCATTGTGCATGATTTGTAAACTAATGCATTTTGACATTTAGCTTCATATGTGTAAGCCTGGTGTGAAGTGCAAGAAGCAAACATATGGGCACATTTTACCATTGAGCCTGGGTTGGAAAATTGCCCTGAAACAAGATACTAGCAGACCATGACTTATCCTGTGTTTTAAGAAAGGTAGTGTGTGTTTGCAAAATAAAGAGGAAGATAGATAGGTTTCAATGCACAAATTTCCAATTTTAGTTGACATAACCATAAATTTGCATCAGCCAGCATCGTTTCCATGGCATTAATCGCCACAATCTGAGAAAAGGCTACAGTATGTATGCCTTTCGTATGCATCATTTCAATGTTTATATTACAGCCTCAAAGGGCCAATAGTCATCTAATGTAGCAATTGCTCAATTCTTTCAAACACAAAGAACATTGAGAGAGATTAACTGAGCCGTTACACTGTGGAATCATAGTATCGTTTAAAGAGAGGGAGCTATCAGGTTTTGTGAGTTTGTGTGTGTTTGTTTTCTGAAGTTTGCCTGAGGGAAAACATATATCTGAACAGCTTAAAAACTCCCCCTCTCTTTGTAAGTATATGCCTTTAAAAGAATTTACTTCAGCTGAAACTAGTGTATGCTAAAATATGTGTGTGTGTGGGGTGTGGGGTGGGGTGGGGTGGGGTGTGGGGTGTGGGGGGGGGGGAGCAAGGATTGTAAAACCTGAAATCACCTATTGTGGGGACGATAAACATACTAAGTAATTTAAATTTAAAAATGCAGAAAGGTTTCTGTGAGGGTAGTTTTATGGCATAGAAAATACTATAGCATTAACTCAGTATAGAAAATAATAGAAAGTCCCCAGCATGATAGAGTAGTAGTATTAGTTGTCTTTTTATGGGCCCACACAGTAGATTTTTTTTTTTTTTTTTTTTTCTCCCCACCTGCATTTGGTTTTAGCATTCCTTGGAGAGAGACAAAAAAAATGTAAGAGAGAGAAAGCTAACCCTAACCCTAAGTCTGAGTATACAGAAAAATGAATAAGATATGAGAGATAGAAGTGGATAATATCTTACATTTAAGACTATTGAACATTTGTATCATTTGGGATCCCCATTCACTTTCATCATATTGAAAATAGCTCAACGTTTTGCTAAATTTTTCTTTTGTGTTCCACAAAAGAAAGAGATATAAGCCTACGCTGGTTCAAAAGTTTAGGTATGGTAAGATCTTTTGAAAGAAGCTTTTTTTTTTTTTTTTTTTTTTTATCAGGATTCTTTGACGAATAAAAAAAAACAACAGCATTCATTTGAAATAGAAATCTTTTGTAACAATGTAAACTGTCACTTTTGATCAATTTGAATGCATTCGTGCTGAATAAAAGTGTTAATTTCTAAAAAAAATTATAATACTAAAAAAAAATATTCTTACTGACCCTAAACTTTTGAATGCTTGTGTAGGATTGGAACAAATGGAGGGTTAGTAAATGATGGCACAATTTAAATTTTTTGGGGTGAACCATCCCAGTAAACATGTTTTTTGTATCTGTTGGGAGGGGGATGACACTAGTGAAATGCATAATGCCAAAGTATTTACACATGACTTCTTGTAGCTTTCATTTTTGGGAGGGGATTTCAGTTTGCAGGGATATTGGAATGAAAATTTTCTGTAGCAGAGCTCAGGTGTTTTAATACCAGTTCACAGTTGTCCCCCAGATGCGTGTGTGTGTGTGTGTGCGCGCACTCGCTGATCGGAAATACCCTTGACACTGTAACTTCCAGAGTAATCTAAACTGAGCTGATAAGTGTGTGATTGGCATGCTGCCGTTGTGTTGCCAGCGATATCTAAGCATTTGAGAGCTGATATGTTTGGTGCATTGAGCCAGTAAATTGAAAATATATTCACAGACACTCTTGATGTTTTTAAAGTTGATTTGTTGTGTTGAAGCGAGATTTGGGGGTCTGTGTGCGTATGTGTGAAAATGCGAGCGTCGCTCTACCTCTGTCAGTACTGTAGTGTATCCATCACAGATCCCTGTTGCCATGGCAAACCTTCAGACCCGTCACTTCATGTTGCGTTTAGCTGCACCTCAGTTCATGTGAAAGGAATTCAAATGATAACACAACTGAATATTGGTGAATATTGTGTGTGTGTGTGCGTTTAAGTCAAAACAAGGCATTGTTAGATATGTATGTTTTTTTTTTTTTTTTTTTCTCCTCTAGTCTGACCACTCATTTCCATTTGAGTTATGTTTAGTAGGTCACACTTCATTTCCATTTAGAATTTACATAATGCCCATTTATTTAGCAAAACAGATGTGCCCCATCCGTGACAGTGACGAAAACATGCATTTGAAGGCATGATAAAATGAAGTTCTGTACAAATTCTTGTAGCTTTTGATAGCTAATTTAACATGGAAAAATGACAATCTGGCCGCCTCTTCATCACTAAGACACTAGCACCATCCGAAATGTGCCTTGGCGGAGCGTTTGCCGAGCATGTCTGTTTGAGGGCCTGTTAGAGGTTGTTAGTCTTAAGTCAGGTGATTGGGCAGCTGCTGTCTGCTCACATCTCATCTCTCTAATCCACAGGCAGACTTTAGACCTGGGCCTCTGGCTTCTAGTTGAATAAGACACACATGCTAATGTAGCATTAAGAGCCAGTGTCGGCGAGGCAGTGGATGGGAAGGGAGTGTGTGACACGGCTAGAGAGAGTGGAGTATTGTCTTCCTGCTCCTAAGGGGAGGATGTATCTGCTAAAAGCCTCCAAGAGTGCAAATGAGTCTTCACTCCATTAGAAATGATGGAGGGATACATATCTGTGAGTTTTGACAGCGCAATGCTGCCTTTCTGAAGAGAAACTAGTCACATTTGTATCTTGATTTTAAAACCACATACCCTCAGGTTGTAGTTTTAATTATATTATATTTTGTATTATATTTTTATATGATAAATATAAATAAACAAATGAGAATGATCACAGATTGCTAGCCTTACCCAGGTATTATAGACTTCCTTAGCAGGATGCGGCTTCAGTATGACAGATGGATTGGTGACGTCAAGAAATTCATTATAGAGGAGAATAAATGTTCTTCGTCCAATACTTCTTTGGAATTTATTTAAGAAATTAAATAGGCCAATTTTGACTTCACATTGTCTTTAAGAATCAGTTCAGTGTCATTCCCACCCAATCGCATTAATCACTCTCTCCATACTTTATTCTTCACCTTATCTGCTCATCTCACTCTCCTATTTGGCTTGCCGGCGCCTCGGCATTTCTATCCCTCATAGTCACAGAATTCACTCCCACTTTCGTCTCCCTGCACTCTTGTCTCTCTCTACACATCTCTCTGATGCTGTTAACAGGAATCAAAGCTTTTCTGCAGTCTGAGGACTGAGGCAGGTACCTGAGTCCCACAGGTGCATTTTCCCAGCTAACCAATCCCGTCCTCAGGCATAGCTGTCATTCCTTACATAACTCAACCCTGGCACCTACCCTCTAGCCTGGAACAGAGGGAGGGAGAGTAAGACCGACAGCACAAGGGAGGGAGAGGGGAGGTTAGTAGTGGGAGCTGGTTTTGTTTGTGAGTGAGTGCTGTCTTAGCTGGGGGCTAAAATAGTAGAAGTACCCCAAGAGGGGGAACAAAAGCAGCTTTTACAGAAAGTACAGCGAAAGAAACTCTTTCACACACACACACACACACACACACACACACTGCACTCAAAACCTTCTCTATATTCTGATCCACTTTTACTCATCTCAGTTTGAGAATGAGATACAGAAATCATATTATCATATCAGCGCATCCACGCTATCATCTCTGCATATGTGTCTGTGTGAGAGTATGGATTATAGTCTCACAAAATAGCCCTTCACTGTCTTATCCTCACAGAGAGAGAAAACTAATGAGGAACAGGATACAATGAAACACACACAGAAAGATACAGATGCACAAATCTAATAAGCTCAGAGCTGCTCGTCTGGTATTATCCACCTCCCTTCCTTCTGAACAGGGAGGACAATAGACCAGTGTGTTTGTGTATCCATCTATACACATCCACCGGACACTCTGCACACTCTTGTTTATCAGCGTAAGGGGATGGCAGGTTTCGTAGCAGACACAGCAAGAGGCTTAAAACGAATCCCTCAGCAAAAACTATTCACCCCTCTGAATAGAAGTGTTGTGCTTTACACAAATGTGACCCTGGACCACAAAACCAGTCATAAGGGTCGATTTTTTGAAATTGAGACTTATATATAATATGAAAGCTGAATAAATAAACTGTCCATTGATGTATTTATTTAAATGTATTTATTTATATTAAAGATACAACTATTTGAAAATCTGGAATCTGAGGGTGCAAAAAAATATTGAGAAAATCGCCTATTCGCCTTTAAAGTTGTCCAAATGAAGTCCTCGATGTTGCTGCATCCACTGACAAAAGTTAATTTGATATATTTTTGGTAGGAAATTTACAAAATATATTCAAGGAACATGATTTTTATGTAATATCCTAATGATTTTTGGCATAAAATAAAAATTGATCATTTTGACCCATTCATTGTATTGTGGCTACTGCCACAAATATACTCGTGCGACTTATGACTGGTTTTGTGGTCCAGAGTCACAAATGTGCACTGTCTGGCTTATCTTTATTTTATCTGGAACAGAGGAGATGAGCCATGTGTTAGGAGTGCTAAAAAAGTCAGGCCAAAGTGTGACATGCAGCAACCGAAGGTTTTGAAGCCTCCCTTGAGCCTTTGCATGCATCAAGATGGCTCAACTAACGCCCATCTTCTGTTACATCAGATGCACTTAAGGAGTGGCTAATTATCTCCAGCTATTCCTTTTCCATTCATTAAATTTAGCAAGTGCAACACAGATGCAATAAAGTTGATGTCTCCTCCTCATTTATTTACTTATGGAAGAATCTTTCTTGTTTGTGTGGTGAAAATTTCCATTCACCCATGCTGAAATCCTCAATGCTATGTTGCAGCATAGACATTCAGTTGAAAATAAAAGTTAGGTTCATTGCTTTTGCTTAATAAAGCAACAAACCACAGTTTTGTTCATTATATGATATGTTTTTTTATAGAAATGCTTCTATATATATATATATACCATTACACTGCCGTTCAAAAAGTTTGGTGTCAGTAAGATTTTTTTTTTTTAAGAAATTAATACTTTTTAATTAGCATGGACACATTAAATTGATTGCAAGTAAAGACTTAAAAAAATACTCATACTTAAAAATCATTATCATACTACATTCTAAAAAAATGCTAAACATCAATACAGATATATATATATATATATATATATATATATATAATTATTATTATTTTTTTTTTACTTTCTATTCATCAAAGACTTGCTAAAAAGTATCATGGTTTCCTTATATATATATATATATATATATATATATATATATATATATATATATATATATATATATATAAGGATCACATCACATACAGCGCAAACTGCACGTGATGTGGGCTACTTTCTATATGTGTGCATTAGTTTAGAACGGTGATTAACTTAAGCTGTTTAAAAAAACATGCATTCACCC
The DNA here is from genome assembly GCF_951802725.1 of Rutilus rutilus. Classification (NCBI taxonomy): domain Eukaryota; kingdom Metazoa; phylum Chordata; class Actinopteri; order Cypriniformes; family Leuciscidae; genus Rutilus; species Rutilus rutilus. The sequence goes on along the minus strand of NC_140219.1, from coordinate 15,453,288 downwards.
GATCAATTTTGAACATCCAGATGGTGTAATCAAACATGTCTTGTGGAGCGCTCTTGGAGAATGCATTTATTTGTCATTTTGACTGTTGGAAACGCAGCGTAAATTGGACTTCAAATATTTCTTGTCCTGTTCCGCCCTCTATAGGCCATGATCAGCGACTAGTCGACCAGTCAAGCTTAAAGCATCAGTCTGTGTAATCCCTAGCATAGTCACGCAGGTGCGCATACAAAAGTAACTAATTCAATCAGATTATCAGTCATCTGAGTTTTAGAAAGAGTCATTCTATTTACTTAAAGGTAATAAAGTCATAAAATCATATTGGAACAGCTGATGTTGCTCGAAATTGTGCTGAACTCTATACATCAATTACAAATGTGTAGAATTTACAGCACTTTAGAAAATTGCAATTACAGAAAAGCAGACCTACAGTAATGACTCCCCGCTGAACAATTGTCATTTCTTTCAGCAAATGTAAAAGCATCACATTCACAGTGGTATAGTCATTATCTGTCCTCTGATCAACATTTCTGAGATCTGATAACATATATTTAACCAATGGAAACACTTATGTTCTGAATGGCAGGGTCATCTGGCCTGTCTTGAGAAATGCTTTGTGTTTTCCAGGATTTCTTCATTGTCTCCAGCAGAAGTGTGAGATTTAAGAGAAGTGAGTTCTGTTATTTCTTTGTGTATTTCTTTAGGAGTTTCTCCTCGCACTCACAAATCATTTGCGTGTGACGCAAGCAGCTTTGTGTGTTCAGAGCGGAGTGCTGCACAAGAAAATGTTTACCTTGTAAAAATAACCAAAACAAACATCACAGCTTAGCTCTCAAACCGAATGTGTGGCGGGTGAAGAGGAGGCTGAGAAGTGGAAAGGGAGGGAGAAATGAACTGGTTGTGTATCCCTGTGGCAACTCCACATGGCACAAGGGAGAGAGAGAGAGAGAGAGAGAGAGAGTCAGAAAATAAAAAGAGAGATGTGGTTGAGGAGCATCTCTGTATTATTGAGAACAGTGAGAGGATGAGTAGATTTCTTTTTCCTGTTTTTACTTTCCAACTCCCTTTCTTTCGCTCTCTCTAAAGGTTTGTGTTTTGTGATTGGTATGTGGTGGGGTGGATGTGCCTCGGAGAGCTGGGTGGCTGACAGTGGTCTCCGTCTAGCTCCAAATGCCAATTTGCGAGCTGTCTCATTCCATCTTGACGAAATGTCCTATTCTCTCGCTGGTACTGCTTGAGGGAGGGGTGGGGTGTGAAGTGGGCTTCTCCTGTGGGAGAGCTGTGGCTTCTATCATCCTTATCAAACCTGGCTTCTGCAGTCACACTGGATTTAGCTAACACTTGCTTAATACACTCCTCACTGAGCCTTAGGTGTGTGTGTGTGTGTGTGTGTGTGTGTGTGTGTGTGTGTGTGAGAGAGAGAGAGTGTGTGTGTTTAGGGATCTGTGTGTATGACTCTGGGATGTACAACGAGTGTGTGCTGAGGGATTTGCTCATGTCAGGGATGTATTATGTAGATGTAGGGGAAATACCATATGTGCAATGGCTAACGGCTGTGGATCTTCATAAAGATGCAATTCGAGTTACTATATTAATACATAGATCAACATTGCCTATGCTGTTAGTGTATGTAAGTTAGGAATGCATGATATTTACTCTCGTTCAAAAGTTTGGGGTCAGTACGATTTTTAAAATGTATTTTTTAAGGATGTCTTTAACACACACCAAGTTTGAATTTCTTATTATTATCAGTGATGATAAACTGTTGTGCACTTAAAGTTATTATTCAGATCAAGTTTTATATGATTTGTAATTTGTTTATTTTAATATTTTAATTGTGATAATTGTATTTAATTTAATTGTAATATTATTACTTATTTATTTTTTCCTGAAGAAAATAGGATTGGTTATTGATTGAATGAGTTGCTTACTTGCCAAAAAGCCCATGGTCAAGTCTCTAATATTATGGTCTCTCAAAATATTATTTCGGTTAAAATTGTAATTCAGATCGCTTAGAAATTAACACTTTTTTTTATAATACACATAATTTATCATACATGTCTGTGGAACAAATGGTGCACTAGCAGCGCTAAATATGTGAGCTAAAAACTGATCAATACTGATTCTCTGTACAACAAAGTTGTTGTATATTAGATTGAAAATTATTCAGTCATTCACCAAGATACCTGATGATGTTATCAACATGCACGCTGACCTTTGACCTCTGTCTCTGTCAAATCACAGCTCCCGCATCGCCGAGTGACCTTCTCCACAGCCAATCAGGCGCAAGATCTGCAGGATCCTTCTCAGCACAGTTACTATGACAGCGGTCTGGAAGAGTCAGAGACACCCAGCAGTAAGAGTTCTTCAGGGCCGCGTATCGGGCCCCTCGCCCTACCTGAAGACCACTATGAACGCACCACCCCGGATGGCAGCATCGGAGAGATGGAACACCCCGAGAATGGTAAGAAGAAATGAACTCCTTCTACTCTCTTTCAGAAATTTCTCTTTAGATCTTCTACATCTTACAGCTTTTTTGTTGTTGTTTAAGTAACGGCTGGTAATGAGCTGCACTGCACGGTTTACTTGTATGCCCTTCACTCACGCTCGCTTTGCTTTAAAACAAAAAAAAATGTAAAATAAGGTCAATCTGAATTCTTAGGCACTGTGAACTAAGTGTCAGAATTTAAGCAAATTAACTACTGATTTGAATATGTTTTTCGTTGAAAACTGTATAGACCTCGTCAACAAAAAAGCATTAATTCTTGGCAAGATATTGCAATTACCCATTCATATTAGCACACACACAAACCAGGAAAACCTGATGTAATCCTCCTCTGTTGTAGCTGTAGGGATCAGCTAGTTCTCCTATAGTGAGGGATGCCGTCTCTCCTTTCCGCCCAGGCGAGGTGCTACAAACCAAGAATCCTCAGCAACAGCTTTTGAGAGGGTGGAAGTCATAGCCAAAAGGCAGGCTCACATTGAAAGCATTTAGTATTTCAATTACAGTGGAATTATTCAGTGCTGTGTATGTGTACACACAACACACACTCTTAAAGGAATATTTTGGGGTCAATACAAGTTGAGTTCAGTAAACAGCACTTGTGTCATAATGTTACTGTATGTCCTTCCTTTATTTTTTTTTATTTTTATTTTTTATAATAAAATAACAACAACCCTGGGTTACAATATGAGGGTTAATATGTTTTTGGTGTGGAAAGGAAAAATCACTTATTCATATTTTTTATTCAGCCAGAGTGCATTAAATGGATCAAAAGTGACAGTAAAGGCTTTTACATTTTTAAAACAGATTTGCTGTTATTCTGAACTTTCTATTCATAAAAAATGTTTCACAGTTTTCATAAAAATATTAAACAGCACAGCTGTTTTTAAATTTTACAGCTGCGCTTCCATAACACATTGCTCAAAATGACTTTAAAGGGAAAAGTTTGAGGAAACTAAGTTTAATTTATTTCAAATACTCTGTAGGTGCCATAACCTCGATACATTTTTTTTTTTTTTTTTTTTTTTTTTTTTGGGTGGATTGAACAGAATAGTCTGTGAAAGAGGTCAAGATGCATGGAAAGAGACTGAGAATACTGAGAATCAGCTGAAGGAAGTAGAATTGAAGAAAGAAAAAGAGAAGTATGACTAAGAAAGTGAGGTGGACTGAGGCCTAAATGTCATGGCTGTCTTCCCACATCAGTGCTTTTACTGCAGCTGCAGGACAGTGTGTGTGTGTGTGTGTGTGTGTGTGTGTGTCTGCAGGGAGGGTCACCCAGACAGGTCTCACTTATGGCATCTGTACACACACAGCTGGGCACAGAAGCCCCTGGCAGGTGCCACCAACCGCAGCCTCTCACACACACACTGAGAAGAAGGACAGTATGCATTTCTGTGCATGCAGAAATTAGGTCAGGTGCAATGGGGGTTTGGCGGGATATTCAACCGATATCCTGGTATTTCCTTAGGATGTGTATATATGGGCGTGTATGTATGCTTGCGTGTGTTATCATTGTAGACAGACTCTACTTGTGCCTGTTGACCCTGACTGTCTTCATGGATTGCTGCCAGCTTCCTGGGGTCGACATCGCTGATGCTGAGGGAAGAGTTTTACTGTACTCCCTTACATCACTATACACAATAGAGCTAATAAAAGAGCAGGGATCTTAAAATAAATAGTCCCAGCGCTCGAAATGACTTTAGCAGCTGCGCAACGCAGCAGTGCTAGTCTATAAATACTGCGCTGCCACAGCACTGCTCTTCAAATTAGCTCTGCTTCATATAGCCACTATAGATAATGCATGGATGTAATGTGTAAAAGAGGGCAGGGTGGGTGTGGAATGATACTGTGAAGCATGAAGGTGACAGGGCAACTGAGTTTGCACAAACACGTCTTGATGAGTCTGCCTGGCAACCCTTGATTTGGTTCTTTTTAAAAGAACATTGTCAAAACATGAGAAATGAGGCAACGTGCAAGACAAGGACTAATGTTGTGAAATATTTATGGTACATGGAATAAAGCCGCTGCCTTCTGATTCTTTAAAGGTGAAGTGTGTAATTTATGCGCCACTAGTAGCACCAAACAGACCTGTGAAAAAATGTGTATTTAAGCTTCGAACACCCATCTGCTATTGGTCAGGAAGTTCTGTTCTAAGCTCACCCCAGTCAGTCACTCAAAGAAACAGTTTGTTCTATTTGATGCCACTAGACAGAAATGACTCACTTCATATTCAATTTTATTTAAAAATGTACTGCATTAGAAATAATTAAGTATATGCTGACATGAAAACAGTACCCTTCATATCTCACTATTAAGATTTTACAAGTCAAAAGTTTGGGGTTGGTAACATTTTTTAATGGTTTTGAAAGAGGTATCTTATGCTCACAAAGGCTGCATTTATTTGATCAAAAATACAGTAAAAACAGCAATACTGTGAACTGTAACTGTTTTCTGTTTTAATATGTGTTTAAATGTCATTTATTTCAGCAGTCCAGTCTTCAGCCTCACATGATTCTTCAAAAATCATACTAAAATGTTGATTTGCTGCTTAAGAAACATTTCTTATCAGTGTTATCAACAGTTGTGCTGACTAATATTTTTGTGAAAACTGCGAGGCATTTTTTCCAGGATTCTTTGGTGAATAGAAAGTTCAAGAGAACTGCATTTTTTCCTAGAATTTTAAAATACTTAAAGGTGAAATGCTTCCTCCATCAGCCATTTGCACAAACAGGTTGCCCCGTCCCTGAGCTCACACCATTGGTTGAGAGGAGCCACATGCCAGACTTTTCAGACAAAAAGCATTTTTATGAAAATGCTATAAAACTAGAGTGTTTACGCTCTTTGGGGAAATCAACCCACGAATGGCTTACTTATAGTTGTCTCTGCACATTAAAAAGTAGTTTAACACTGAAAAAATTGCACACATCAAATTTAATTAGCTTCAGTGTGTCACTTCACAATGATGTGAACATGAATAATTTAAAGATGATGTGTGTAATGTCTTTTTTTTCCATGTTGAAATAGTTTCTCCAATCCCACTTTAATGTGCAGAGACAACTTTAAATAAGCTACTCGTAGGTTGATTTCCCTGAATAGAGTAAACACTGTGACTCTATGCTGATAAACCAAGATATTGTCCTGTTTATTTGACCTTCTTGACCAGCCCGAGGAGGTCTATACTATATAATACATGAAGAGCACTAAACAAATAAATGACAATCAGTCACTTGCAGAATATTTACTTTAATATAATAAAATACAGCATCTACTCCCAGGGACAAACTGGAGCATGGTAACCTGCCAATTTGGGGCGGGACTATTTGCTTGTTTGACCAATGGCAGACAGGGGGAGTGTTTAGGAGACATGTTATTTATTTATTTATCATTTATGCAATTCTGTTTGGTGTCACTAGTTGCACATAAATTACACACTTCACCTTTCAATAATTCATTATAAGAATATTTGCAGATTAAACCATGGTGCATTGTGCAAATATTCTTGTTAAACAAGATATTTAGTTTCCTGAATTTGCCAGATCCATTTTAGAAATCCACCTGTATTATACCTGAAGAAGAGAGGTGCAGATAAAAAGCACAATTTCAGATATCTTCATGTTTCCAACGGGAATCTTTTGCATTAGACCAGCAGGAGTCAGAACAGGCTCTGCTTGGTTCCTCTCTCTCTTCCAGAGACCCCTTACAAGACAAAGACTCGTCTCACTTTCAGTCTTTATTCTTTCTGTTCATTCCTCTGAGAACAGAAAGAACCAAAGTATATTCTGGGGGGTGACTTAGCAAAACTATCATCCAGTCGCTGTAGAAGACATGGGCCAGGTTGTCTTTGCTGAAGTAGATGTTGTCTCTGATGGGTTCTGCCTTACTCCTGAAACATAAAAAAACATCACTTCTGCTATAGCTATTGCTCATTTACCTATAGCTCATATTCCATGAGGAAATAAACAGGAGGAGCCTATATACTTTGAATAAGTACTATAGACTTCACTACAACTGTATAGCCAATGTTTGGTAAACCAGTATCGTTCTATCATTTTTTCTATCTATATCGTTCTTTCTATCTATCATTTTATCTGTCTGTCAAAGCTAAATTATAAAAATGAAAGCTAATTAAAAATATTAACAATACTATTGCAGTTAGTTTTGGTAACTTTCTTACACATTTAAGGCAACTTTTACATTTTCATTTAAATGTTGCTGCGCATCCAATCAAACTAAGCGAAATATTAAGGATATTTTTGTTGCCTTTGTATTTATGAACCATTTTGGTACCATTTTGTGTAAATCCTGTGTCCTGAAATGAAACCATTTAAGAACCACTGCATGGAGCTCAGTGAGCCCTTAGAAGTTGGCCTTGGAGAAATAGTGTGATATCCAACACACGGTGGCTGTTGTTTAGATTAGCTTAGATGAAGCAAAATGGACTGAACTCGCTCTCTTCCTCTCTCCATCCCTTTCTCTTACTCCATCTCTCCACCGTAGCTCGCTTCTCTCCAGCTAAATGGAATCATCTCCGTTTGATAATGGAGTGTAATTCCATTACCCCAGCTCAGCGTCCCAAGGGGGGGGGCATTTCCGCCCGACACCCCCTTCTCTTCCCTAATGTGCTCATTTCCCCTGCCTAATAGAAATGGATGGGTCTGTGGGTCTTCTCTGGGAAGAGTGGGATAAAGCAAGAGAGACAATGGAGAGAAAGAGATACACAGAAATAGGGGATGGTGTGAAATGTTTTGGAGAATAATTTGACGGAATGAGCCGAGATGGAAAAGATGAGACGAGCCCAAAGCAGAAAGTGATTATGCGGTAAAAGCCAGGAACGGCAGACGTGTGGTTTGATGTCATTCGTCTGAGCGAGATGCTGCCTGAGCATTTATGAGCAGTTATGGATCTATTTGAATTTCTGTCTCTCATCTCTCCTCTAAAGACAGACCTAGTGTTCTTATCAGCCGCCTGGTAATGGCTTCCTCAAACAAGCAAACAAACAAAAAACAAACGAACGGTCTACGCATCTAAACAGAAGAAAGGCCTTTTGAACATCTGTGCAGTTGTCAGGGTTCATTTCTCAAGAGCCTCTCAAAGGCAACCGCGAAGCGCTCTAACGTTGCACAAAGCGTCCATTACGCCCTCGTTTAGGAGAGCAAATAAGCTGCCGTTCTACCGCCATCACGCCCATATCAGGGGAAATGAAGGCAATCATTCGTCTCAAATGAGCAAACAAGCCATCTCCATAACGGCAACATCCAATCTGTCCCATACCATTCAATCAGGCCACTTCTTTAAGCTGGAAAACAGGAAAATTGTTTTGACGTTCCGATGCACTGAACCGGATGTACACACACAGAGGGAAAAAAACGAGAGAAATTTGAGCTGTTTTTAATGCTTCCAACTAACCACAGACAGCATTTCTACCGTTGACAATTTGCCCAGAGATTTTGAGATGGTAAACATAAATTACACAGAAATGCCACCGTTTTAGACGATTCTTGAAACAGGGTATTCAATCTCCATTCCACGTCTTTAAAAATAATTGCGTCTTTACAAGTCTTTAAAAAGAATTGCGCGATAATGTCTAGAACATTTATATTAAATGCAAACCTTGATTCGTGTAGACTGGGGTAATGCATTTATGATTATGTCTGTCATGCACATCCTTTAATTACAGACTTTATGTGGCTTTCCTTTAACGATCATGCAGACACCAGAGATTCTGAATCATTCCTCCCTCAGCCCACAATTCCACTCATATTTATTTAATCTTACACATCAAACCATACCATAATACCATAAAAAATGTACTAAACACAGAAAGGCTAGCTTAATCATGCTCCATGTTGCACAATGACTAATTGGTCAGATCCTTTTATGATGCCAGAAACATGCACCTTGCCACTTTCTCTCGAAGCTCAGAAGCGCTTTGTTATATGCCGAGGGCGCCATGGTAACCCTAATTAAAAGGCTAAAGCTGGAGTTAATGAAGCGGCTGGAGAGGATATAGACAAAGAGGAAGAGAATCCATGGTTTGGTCAGGAAGTATGCTTGAGTGTTCACCACTGTCTCTTCGTTCCTCTCGGGATGGCCTGTGAAAGTCTCGAAGGAGGTTTAACCCGCTGACCGCCCCCTGAATGTTGAACCTTAAGATGGATGGAAGAACAGAGTGAAAGAGAACTGCATGGGGTGCGTGTAAGCTAATCAAAAGCAGATGCACTGTGTTCTGGAAGTGTTTCCCACACACAGAGTCTCTGTTACTTCCTGTCCCCACTCACTAGTTTTCCCACCGTGACGTTCTTCCTAAATACAAAGTGATACAAAATTGTTTCTAAAACTCTCTCTTTGCGCTTGACCCCATCCTCAGCGTTCTCTCTCTCTATCATTTCCCCTTTATTGTGATGAGTGTGACTGTGATTATCTGTCATGGCTCCACTCTGACAGGCGCTTGTGGGGCAGCTTGGGGTCTTCACTAAAATGAGCAACCACAAAACATCCAGGCAATGGGTCATCTCGTCCTGATCAACCTCAACGGAGAGCACACATACATATGCAGCTGTGTTTTTCTGTCATGATGGACACTTTCCATTGACTCCTATTGTTTTATATTGATAAATAGTTTTTTTTTTTTTTATCTGTATTTTTAAAAATGAAAATGAGTAAATATAAGATCAAGTCTAATATATGAAATGGTTACATTGTGAGATATAAAATCACAACTGTGGAATATAAAGTTGTAATTGTGAGATATGAAGTTGCAGTTGTGACTTTATAAGTCATATATCACAATTGCAACTTCATATCAGATATGAATCCACATTATGATATATAAATTTGCAATTATTTTGAGATATCGGTTCACAATTATGAGGAAAAAATGTAATTTAAAAGACACAATTGTAAGTCACATTTTGAGATGAAGTCGAAATTATTAGAAATAAAGTTGCAATTGTGAGAGATAGTCACATTTTGAGAGAAAGTTGCAATAGTGAGAAAAAAATCGCAATTGTGAGCAATAAAGTCACATTTTGAGAGAAAGTGGCAATTGTGAGATATAAAGTCAAAATTACATTTTGATATCTTGTTATCTGAGGATGAAACAGGTACATATATGCACACAACTTAGTTGGAATTGTGGGATGCTTGTGAAAGCTCCGTAGACTTTGGAAGTAGATCTAATGCCTCTACAAATTGTATAATAAAGTGAGCAGCAGTGGACCTCTCTCTCTCTCTCTCTCTCTCTCTCTCTCTCTCTCTCTCTCTCTCTCTCTCTCTCTCTCTCTCTCTCTCTCTCTCTCTCTCTCTCTCTCTCTCTCTCTCTCTCTCTCTCTCTCTCCCTCCCTCCCTCCCTCCCTCAAACACAGACACACACACACACAGAGCTATCGTTAGACTTTTTAAGTAATGCTGAGCGCTTGTTTCCAAGCTGAATTTATCCTCCCGTCCCCATGAGGAAGGAAAAGTAGGGAGCGATGCGTGTATGTGTGCGCGTGAGTCTGTTTTGGACATTCCTTAGTTCTTCTTAATTAGCTGTGCTGTTTTGCTATAGCTGCTAGATGAAAGGCTTGTGCATAGGGAAAGTGGGTGATCTCCCCCACAGAGCCCTGCTCTCTTTCTCTCCTCACAGCCACTGTAGTGGTCCCTGCTCTCAGTGCTAACAATGGATGCCGACGAGATTGTTAGTGCCTTCACTAGAGACGCTCTCAAAGCTTTTTTACTAAAAACAGCCCATCAAGACTGCTGGGGCAGAGCAGGATTTTATCAATTATGAACAATAAATGCCAGTCCATTATGCAGCAGTTTGTTTGAAGTTTTGTAATTTCAGGTTTCTTTGAAAGGTGAAGTGTGTCATTTCTGTGCCAAACATAACTGCAAAATTATTAATTTAATGTTTACAATGAAAGTCAATAATTATCCTAATATCCTCATAAAAATAAAGGTTCCAAAAGTGTGTGTGTGGGTGTGTGTGTGTTTGTCTGTGTGTTTTTTAAGGATCCCATAGAAGAACAATTTCATATATTTTCTATTAGTAGAACCTTAAATAACTTTCTTTGTGCAATGGAAAGGTTCCATAGATGTTAAGGGTTCTTCTTTTAAGAGTATAGGTTATTGGCCACAACATGAAAATAATCAGCTTATTATTAGTGACCAGACTTTTAATAAAGGTGCATCCCCCATGTTAAAACTTAAGTCTTGTACCATTGCTTTATTCCTTTGAGTCACCAAACACACTTTACAGTTTTTAATGCTAGGTGGAACTGGCTGCAGAGCTGTGTGTGGCTCATGTATGAGACTACAGATACAGAGGAGGATGAGAAGTAGTAGACAGCGAGAGAAGATTCATGGAGGGGTTTATTTCAGGAGTGGAGCTTGTTTATTTGTGCTTATTTGATGGTGGTCTGCTGTTCTACGGTAGTGAGCGAAAGATTGAGTCCTGAGAAGAGAGAGAGAGGTGTGGTTGTATTCTTGCTTCGCCCAGAGCAGTGCATTGTGGGCCGCTGTTGTAAATTGGAGCAGAGCTGGCAGACAGGAGTTCCACTACTGAATCACAACAATGACTGGAGTGCTGATCACTGCAGTTCTCCTGCAACGAGAGAACGACAGAGAGAGAGAGAGAGAGAGAGAGAGAGAGAGAGAGAGAGAGAGAGAGAGAGAGAGAGAGAGAGAGAGAGAGAGAGAGAGAGAGAGAGAGAGAGAGAGAGAGAGAGGTGGCTGTGAATGTGGAAGTATAAAAGGCACTGGAGTAAGCAATGTGTGCGTGTGTGCACTTGTGTGTGTGTGTGTGTGTGTGTGTGTGTGTGTGTGTGTGTGTGTGTGTGTGTGTGTGTGTGAGCGACCATCCCTACCTCTTCATCATCTAAGGATCCCTGGGTCATCCCTTGCCAGGCTGTTTGACAGGTGCAGTACAGTGAACGCAGTGTCACGCAGTAATTGTACATCCCTGTTATGTCAGCGTGTAATTGAGCACACAGCCTACAAAGGGCCTGCCAGACCACCACACACACACACACCTCTGAATCAGCGAGCAAGACATCACTAACATCCCATGCTATGCCTTTATCGACGTTGACAAAACACTGAGGCTATGCAATTCACAATCCCAGATAACTTGATAGGGGGGGTTTGTTAAGAGCAAAGGATTCTGGGAACACCGCCATTGTGTTTAATGGCTACTAACATTAAGATGTAACTCATCTAATTAGCGAATGTGATGTGGAGTCATGTAAGGACGGATTAAATTCACTCTTTCTTTCTCTCGTTCTTTTCTTTCCTTCCTTAATTATCTCTTCATTCTCTGCATGCATTGATTTTACCGTGGCCTTGATGTCTCTCTCTCTCACTTTCCAACCCCATATACTCTTTCTCCCTTCCGCAGGCCTGTAACCACACTCGCATCCTTTCCTCCCTGCTTCTGTGCCACTCTGTCATTCCGGGTTAGAAGCCGATGGCTGGCTTCCCCACCAAGAGAATAACTGCTGTAATCATATTTGATCAGGGAAATCTTAGTATCACGTATCTGTGGCCTAGCTCAGGTAACCAGAAGCACTGTGGCTTCAATAAATGGGACTGGACCTTTAAAAGGCTCTCCGGGTTTTGAGTTCCGGCAGTCCGAATGAAGGAATTTGAGATGAGTAGCCTATGTGAAGGTCTCTGGATGTAACTGGATAAGTAGTATATGTATTATGATGGTGTGGCAAATGTACCATCCTCGCTCACATAGGAAGGAGCCGAAATTTTAAATGTTCCTCTTCCCCTGTGTTTGAATTGAAAATAGAAGTCCTTTTATCTAATTTGTTTGATTAACCAAATATGGAGTATGAATTATTTATTCGTTTTGCAGGATCTGAGAGATTCTCACTGTGAAAGAATACAGTGGATTTCTTCCCCTCTCTCGCACATGCTGAGGGTATTATGGTTTCCGCCTCAGAGTAGAAAAAAAATTATATATTACAAAACATTAGTCAAATTGTGAGATATGAAGTTGCAGTTTTGAGAGATAAAGTCAGTTGTGAGAAGTCAGAATTCTAGGGGGAAAAAAATCACGATTAACTTTTCATACCTCACAATATGACTATATATCTCAAGATTGTGACTTTATATTTCACTTATGACATTATATCGCACAATATTCTTTCATATCACACAATTGTGACTTTATATCTCACAATATAAATATATATCTCACATCTGTGTCTTTATATTTCCCTTATGACATTATATCCCACAATTTGATTTCATATCTCACTACTGTGACTTAATGGCCCGGTTTCACAGACAGGGCTTAGACTAAGCCAGGATTAGACCATAGATCAATTAGGACATTTAAGTAATTTTTATAAACATGCTTAGAAAAAAACATTACCGATGTGCATCTTAAAACTAAAAAGGCACTGATATATTTTTAAGATCAGTCAGTGCAAGTTTATTTCAGTGGAAACAGCTCAGACTTACATTTTAGTCTAGGACTAGTCTTAAGCCCTGTCTGTGAAACCAGGGGCTAGTCTCACAATTATGACTTTATTTCTTTATTTCTCGAAATGCAGTTTTATATTTCACTGTGACTGTATATCACATTCATGACTTTATATCTCGCAATTGCGACTTGACATACCATACGTACTATATTCTCACAGTTAATTGTGACATTATCGTACATCCCACTATTATGTCTTGTTTATTTTTCTTTACATTTATACCTCAATCCATAGTCATTAGAATAACATTTTGAGGAACTTTTACATTTCACAGAATTTGAAATAGATGGATGGACACTTATCAAGCTCCTAAGTGTACACAGCTGAAATTTGCAGAGTTTGTGTTTGTAACAGTTCACGCCTTAGGGCCAGTTTGCTACTTTATATTTGTCATCCCTAGGGCTCGTTGCTGGTCCCCACTATAGTCCAGAGGGAGTTTTTTGCCAGCTTTACACCTCGCTCTGGGAGTTAGCTTCTACTGCTATCGCAACCTTTGTGTCTAGTCCACTGAGTTAGCTGCTGTTGCCAGGTTCATGGCCAGTGTGGGGAATTAGCCACCACAGCCATTGCCAGTTCGGAGAGGAGCTTAGGGAGTTAGCCACTGCCGATCATGCCACTGTTGCCAGGCCTGCTGTTTCCCGAGGGACTGGCGGCTGCTTCTAATCTAAAGGATAGTGTTGTTGTTGTCCGTCAACTTCAGAGGATAAAGCCAGCTAGGTGGATCTCAAAGGACTAGCCTGACACGCACAGGCGCGCACACCTCCCATCCCAGTGGTAGGGATATGGCTTCTTCTTTATCTCCTGTCCTGCTGGGGCTCTCGGCTAGGGTTGTCATGGAAACGGTGCCCTGCTGGGTGGGGGTGGGGGTGGGGGTGGGGGGTGTCTGTGTGGGGGGGGATTGGGGGTTTGAGCTGCTGGGTGTGCTTGAAACTCGGCTTACCTAACGGAGTGTCTCACACATACACCAGTAATGGTACTGTAGGTGTAGAATGGCTCATGCTGTCTATTGCCTACTTAATGCCATAGTGTCTCAGTAGGCAGTAAGCTGTTTCCAGATATGAAGAGCTCTTATGTTTGAACCCATATCACCTCACCTCACCCAGGCACTATAGATTCAAGATCAATACTGACTCATGGTGTGAAGCCTGACTCTCTCTATCTCTCTTTTCGCTCTGTAAGAAAAGTGAGGTTCAGTCCCACTACAGTCTGTATGTTTTCCTTCCACTCTAGCAGTAAATTGGGCTTGATTGAGCAGGTAATTGAATACTGCTTTGAGTCTCCAGTAGAAAGACTTAACACGTACAGAAGTGTGTTTCCCTTAATCAAATTACTCTCTCTCACTTCATGTTGAAGCGGACTCGAGGTGTTTCCTCTCCATGCTGAGTCCTAAAAAGCCTCGCCCTATCATTTACGTTACAGTTAATACAACTTGGTGTTAATCAGCAGATTAGTTGTTAAATTAGCTAGCTTTTGGACTCACGCTGTCTGTGTTCTAGAATCGGAAATGAATGAGACAGTTGATTAAACGTGGGATGATGTTTGTAAGTATCTAAACGGGAGGCTAATTGTCATCGGAAAAGCTAAAGTAGTGATGCAAAACAGTGCCAAAATAGGCATAGTGGGGTTTGAGATGTTTTTTTGTTTTTTTTTGCCTGTGCAATCTTTGAACATTCTCAGGATGTTTTGTCTGCACTCATTGTGCAGTTATTAAAGCCACATTTGGAGGGATGGAGACCAGGCATTTTTAAGTGCAGCCACATTGGTTGATTCAAAATCAATGGGTTGATTTTTATTAAAACAGATTCAACTGTTTTCTTTTTGCTATGTGAAGGTAATATTAAAACATTTTATCATGAATTTACATTCTTTTACATTTATGAATTTATCAAATGCTTTTATCAAAAGCTAGACTTTAAATATAAAAATATGAAAATCCATAATTAAAATGATAAATTGCAATTAAACAATGATATATTATCCAAAACAGGAGAGGTAATCTTCAATCATTTTTATATTAATTGATACTGTGAAGTGTTAAATTCATTTGATAAAAATAAAGCCTGTTCCCCTTAGTTGTGGCATCATTTCCATCACAACCACCATTTTTTGTTAAAAGTGAGTTTACTTAGTTACCAATAAAAAAGAGCGTGCTTGAGATGAAAAATTAGACATAATTTGTAAAGTTCATTGTAAAATTATAGTAAATAAAATAATATATTTTGACTGTGCTTCATGTCTAATCCACCAATGATTTTGTGCAGAATCTGTGGAAGTGTTATTTTATTATTTATATTTCAGATATATAAATAACTAGATATGATATTAGAAGTTGTACTAATATAGAGAGATTAGAAGAACTAATAAGTCGTCCAAAACAGATTGTTACAATAGATAATATAAGCTGTGATTTTAGCGAAAATGTTTTTGATGTTTCAAAACATTTCTTGGGAGAGAAAGAGAATACACAACTGTTATCATGTATGTTAACCTATAAGAGTCTTAAAAGTGTGTTCCAAAAGTCCACAAAGCCAAAAGTGCTCAGTGCTCAGGGTATCTTTGGTCAGTAAATCCATGCACATCAGGCATTTGTTAAGTAAAAGTCCCTGCGAATGGTGGGGTGGTGATGCATCTAACTAAAGTTAAAGAAGAACATTGGTGTCAAAAACTCATTCCCCATGCAATGTTTTCCATGACGTGTTTGAGTGAATGTATCTCCCCTTCTGCATGTGTTTGAATGTGCTCGCCTTTGCATTTGTATTTGTAAGCAATCGTCTCTTATCACGTTATTGATGCAGCCTGCTGTTGTTGCGTGCCACAGAGATCTGGCTTTATCATGTCCGAAGCTTGACTGTTTGACCAGCCCACTGCCAAAATACATACACAAACCAGCAATCGCACACTTCTCACGCAATGTCCTTGTGACCGCTGGGGCCAGAATCAATTTCCTGTGTAGGACTAAGAATGTGTTCCACCGCTACACCCTCAGTTTTCCTGCTTTTAAGTTTCAAATGTTTCAGTCGACATGAAGACCTATGAATTCTCTCTAGCAGTGATATTACTCCTGTCCTGGCTCATCGCAGATAATAATGAACCAATGGCAGCCTTTTCTTTGCTTTTTTTTTATTTTTATTGACTCTTATGCTTTTTGTACTCGTATAAATACAATAGAACAAAGACACAAATGAAATAAACAGCTCTTTTCAGTTTTTTTGTTTTTTAGTTATATTTTTTTTAGGTAGGTATAACAGTAGTTTTAGATATATGGTCTTTTATGGGTAACTACTTACACTACCATTTTAAAGTTGTTGGTCCACAAGATTTTTTTTTTTTTTTTTTGAAAGAAGTCTCGTATGCACACCAATGCTGTATTTATTTCTGTTTTAATATATTTATCTATTCATGTGACGGCAAAGCTGTTTTTCAGCATCATTACTCTAGTCTTCAGTGTCACATGATCCTTCAGAAATCATTATAATAAGCTGATCATCATCAGTGTTGAAAACAGTTGTGCTACTTAATATTTTTGTGGAACCCATAACACAACTTTTTCAGGATGAATGAATAGAAAGTTCAAAAGAACGGCATTTGTTTTAAATGAACATCCTTTGTAGCTTTACTAAATGTCTTTGTCACTTTCTATCTATCCTTGGTGGTCCGCTCCATGCATTTCTCTGCAAATCAGACATATTCCTCAAGCAATTACTTCAACTGAGGCACTTACATTTTTAGCATTATCTTGAGGTCAAACTGTGCTTAGTTTTACCTCTGGCATTGAGTTTGGCACTTAGCTGGATTTTAACTGGGTTTAACATAATCCACTGGTTCAGCAGGTTCAACAGCAACAATCCCTTCTATATTAAACCAGAGACCCTCTGCTGCGAGCTTAGTGAGAGGGATAACTCGTGGGGTCAGCATTTATCTGGAGCTAGTCTTTAGTAATTCATTGAGAGGTTGATAAGAAGGCGGAGGAATACATTGATTAAGCATTGATTTAATGTTGATTTACAGTTTGCACTGGAGTGTCAGTATTATTAGCCTACTCAGCTTGACTTTGTGCTGTTTTCCTCTTTTTCCCCTCTCTGCATTGATTAGGGCTTGGTGTATGTGTGTAAAAGTGACTAAAACAGGTAACTGCACATTGAGCGCAAGCATCTCTGCAATGAAAGGAAATAGGCTTGTACTTTCAGATAAGAAGACAGTGTATCTGGCAGATGAAACAGGTTTAAACATGACATCAAAAACAGCTAGTGGATGTTAAACACTGGAAGAAAAAAACTTCTGATCTGAACTGAGATACGCACACTTAAAAATACACGGCTGTGCTCACTATTCGGCTACTGGTAAGATAGTTCTTGCTATATGAACTGACAAATAGAAAGATAAATTAGCAGCCATTTCAATTAACACAATCAAAAACATTCTTCTAAATGGTCCACTACTGTTGATTTTTTTGATTGGACGGACAAAACGGATGGGTGGAAATTTAAATAGGAAAGTAAATTAGATTCTTATTCTCATGGAAACCATTTTTTTAGTCTTTACAGTGCATGAAACTAAGATCAACACATTCAAAAATGAATCACTTACATTTTCACCAGAGAAGAGACTGAATGGAATAGACTGACTGAATGAATGGATGGACAGGCGGATGGATGGATAAGCAGCCATTTCAGTAGGTTTATACAGTATTGTTCTGGAGACAATGTGTTTTACTCTTTATGGTGCATAAAACTGAGATTGATCCTCAGAAATGCAACGCTGACTTTTTTACTAACAATGAGACATATCAGACTGAATATATGAATCAGTATAGGTTCATATTGTGCATGAAACAGATGCAAAAAGCTCAAATATGCAGTCTCTGCTTCTTCTGAGACATATATTACATCAATGGATGGATGGATGTGTGCTCATTTTAATTGGTCCAAACCATTGTGGGCTTTGTTTTTTACACTGCGTGAAACTAAAGGACCAAGAGAGGAATGGACTGATAGGTGTGTGCGTGTGTGTGTGCGTGCATGGAGTGTAATTTCAGTTTGCCTCACCTGGAAGCTGTTATACATAGCTTTTAATCACACTTTAATCCATGCATTTTAAAAAGCACTGTATTTCCGTGTATTTGTTTCCTTCCTGTTAGCTTCATCTGTTTGTTACAGTAAAGACTTTTGAACCACTACTTCCTCTCTGCAATCCATCATGGCTCACTCCTTCACTCTCTCGTTCTCCTCTATCTTGTATCAAGCAATCCCAGTTTACATCTATAATGCATGCAAGTGTGCTACTTTCACCTGCTGCAATGCACTATAGGATCGCAAGCTTCTTGAAAAAAATAAAAAAAACTCAGTAAGGTCGATCTCCGTCAAAACAATCAGAACCTGGTTTCTCAGGTTCAGAACATTGATTTTAGTTCACTCCTTCCAAACTTTCCTCTCATCTACCTGCTGAATGCTTTAAATAAAACAGGTGAGGAACGTAGTCAGGGCTTTGTAGCACAAGGTCTACCTGTGGAGGTAAGCAGTGGCTTGTTGGTTTCTGAGCCATGTTGCGCTGATGGGATTAGGATGGATGTGACCCCAGGTAATCCCAGCATGCAAAAGTCAGGTAGAGAGGGATAGAGCTCATTAAAATATGCTCTGCGGTACAAGCGGCTTATGCACACTGGAGCTTTTATTGAGCAACTGTGCCGGCTGTGCAGAAAAACTTCCTGGAATATCTCCCAGCTCGTATTCCCTGAGATAGGCACATACAGACTCCCACGCACAACCCACGCTACACACCAAGCGTATTTTTTGCTTTAGCATTTCTTGAGGTAGGGTTGACTTGCAGGTTGTGGGGTTTTATATGTCACTGTGAAGCTGAAGGCTTGCTTAGCCCTTCCTGAGGCCTCAACTAATCAGAATCAAGCAAGGTCCATTGAGCTTTTCAATAGATCTCACTTTGCTAATTATGAAGTGTGTATATATTTAAGCGTCAGTTCTTCACCAAACTAGTGAAACTAGTCCTGTGTTTGTCCACAATTTGTGAAAGTAGTGTTAGAGAAAGTGTGTGTGTGTTCTCTGTCTAGGCTCTATAGCTCAGGGCACTTTAATGGTTTAGAGAAAGAGGCAGAATCTTAAGAAGTAGGATATTTGTTTCTGATGTAAGACCATCTGTGGCTATTGATTTCGGGTTATTTTTTAAAAAAAAAATTCAGGGTGAGTGCTGTTTTTTAAGCCATTTTTTGCTTCGGGTGATATCCCTTCTTCTGAGATGCTGTATGTTTCTTTGTAGAAGTGTTTGTTAATGTGTATATGTGTGTGAGAGAGATATGGAGAAGGAGAGTGTGTGGTCTTACACTGCCTATGGAATGTGAATGGAATGGAATATGCTAGGTTTCTAATGTGAACACACACATACACCAACATGCAAAAATTGCACAGCTCTAATCGAATACTATGCTCGAGTTATCATATCACTTTAGAAGGAGAAGATCTGGTTCTTCCCAACTCTTTAAGCTTATCATTAGCTCATTGTCAAACACTACTGTCTAATGCTCATCTCAGCTTAACACTAGTGCCTTACACTAGTGCCTGCGAGTTTCCCGTTCTTTGATGCGCTTGCATTAAAATACTGACACTATGCACTGTGCTGCTTTGTGCAATGTTTTATGTTTTATATAAAGTTATTTTGCCGCTGTCTGATGTAATTGGACAAGCATAGATTATTTTATTAAAATCCAATCAGATGTCTATGTAAGTTATTTTTCAAAAACATCTAGGCGGTAAAAGGTTTGGACGAATAAAATAAAAAACCATAAACGACAAGGAATACCATCTGCTCTGGCAAACATCATATCTGGATAACTTAGTAGTGATGTAACTATTACATATCATGTGTTGATTATGTGATTTTCTGTTACATACAACTGATAATGGTGTTTGTATAACACTACGAACACTGAAAAGTAATTTATTTTAAGTGTACAGACATATAGCTTGTATTTGGTCAAAGAACAACATGAAAATCATAATGCCTGCTGTTGTCCCTTTTTTTCTCATTAAGAAATGCTCAACTCGATTTCATAAAAAAAAAAAAAAAAAACTATTTACTATAGAGAGAAGTTTGTTATAGGAAAAAAACATTAAGGTATACGCCTAAACCTAACCGCCATTGGGGCATAAGCAGATTGTATGAATTCATATGAATTGGCCACCAATTCACCAAAACTTAAAACAGTTACGAATTGCCATGAGAATGTGTTGGATGTAGCATATTCTCAATGGCTAGCATTTAGCTAAAGCGTAGCAGACATTGTTGAAGCAGCAGCGAGCATTGTTCGACACCGTCTGTACACAAAACAGGTCCAAGATTGCAAGCAAAACATGTCACCTATTGAGTAATTGTATTTATTTAGTGTAAATGCTAACATTCATTTATTACTGTATATTCAAACAGCTTTGTTCAAATTTAAGTCAGGATGGGTTTGGCCTTTGGAATTAAGGCGTATGTCTCGGCACACCTTATTAGGATTTAGGTTATAAAAAAAAAAAACAGGATACCGTATAAACAAACAGATTAAAGATCTTTTACATGCCCCTAGTTATTGGCAACTTGTAAGAGCTCTTACATGAGGCTACAACTCTTTCAGGGAGTCTCTGTCACTAAACCAGTCAGTCTGGCTGGATGAAGTCACACACTGTAAAAAATGTATTGTCAAATTAACAGTAACTTACTGGCAACAATTATCCAGTAGTTGCTGTATTTCATTCAACAGTAAAATTACTGTAACACTAAATACAGTACTGTTAAGCATACTGTAAAATTAAATACATTATTTTACTGTAATTTTTTACCACGTTAAAACACAGTATTACACCGTTGATTTTTAATAATACTGTATAGTATTATACAGTTATGAAATGTTATTTTATTACTTTTATAGTGCTACTGTGTTACCTGTAGAATATGTAGAAAATCTGTAGGAATATTATTTTAACTGTTAATGGGAAATAGAAAAAAGAACAATTGAAGCTTTAACTGCACAACAAGGTTTATTGTGTATTTTTAAACAATACATTAGTAATAATAATGTAATATGATACAACAATAAAAATCTGTTTTAAAAGAAGACTAATGAACAATATATATTTAATAATTAAGATCAGTGAGCAATTCATGTATTTCAATTCATGCAAAAATGATCCTGAACAGGTAAAAAAGAAACTTAGAAAGAAAGCAAGACAGGTGAGGATGAAGGCCAGGTGAGGAGGGTAGTGATGGTGTCAAGTGGTAGAAGAGCGACAACACTTCTGATAATCCTGCAAGGAATGATAAGCACAAATCAATCAGAAGCAAAACTAATAATAAAAAAAACCTAACTCACATTATCAACACCTTTTTAGGAGAATTTTTTTTTTCCTATGGTATCCACTTTATTTTTCACGGAAGAGTGGGCACGGCCATTTATAAATGAAATGTGTCTGCGCTTGAAATGCGCTTGATTGGGGCTAACAGTAGCTGCTGATCATTTCTGTTCGATTCTCGATTTTGAACCAAATTTCATTTAGATATATGCATAGATTTGATTTTAGATTTGATCATAGATTTTAAATCTACAGGGTGGGCCATTTATATGGATACACCGTAA
The DNA here is from genome assembly GCF_951802725.1 of Rutilus rutilus. Classification (NCBI taxonomy): domain Eukaryota; kingdom Metazoa; phylum Chordata; class Actinopteri; order Cypriniformes; family Leuciscidae; genus Rutilus; species Rutilus rutilus. The sequence goes on along the minus strand of NC_140219.1, from coordinate 15,431,687 downwards.
TAACATGGGAATGGTTGGTGATATTAAAGTCCTGTTTGTTGCTTCTAAATGGCCACCATGGTCACCACCCATCTTGAGGAGTTTGCCCCCTCACATATACTAATGTGCCACAAACAGGACTTTAATATCACCAACCATTCCCATGTTATTACGGTGTATCCATATAAATGGCCCACCCTGTATTCTATGCATATATCAAAATGAAATTTGATTCAAAAGAGAATTCCCAATTTCAAAAGTACCGCCTCTTTTGAATCAAATCGTGACCCAAAGAATCGATTTGAATCGAATCGTTGAATCAAAAAGATTCCCACCCCTATTACATTTCATTATATTTTAACTTTACCTGTTGTCTTCATTATTTAATGTATGTTTGAGAACATTTAAAACTTAAAATAAATAAATATTTGACATTGATTGTGATAATTATCAATACTGACTGATATGAAACATTTTATCAAGATGATTCTTGACCATATCACTCAACCCTATTTTTTACCATTTCATGTTTTAATTAAAACTTATTTAAAGAGGTGTAAAAATTATAATATAAAAATACAAATTATTTGACTTATACAAGGCATATTTGTTAAATGGAAACTGTGAAGGGAACATAATTACATTATAAAACAGACTATCAGTTTGAAAAATGTATGGTTTAAGTCATTTCCACCCTTTTTGGATTTTTCTAAATACAGATTCAGACACAAATCATTTCTAAAGATATGGGCTCCGCTGCACATCCCTAATATTACTCTTACCTTAATGATTTTGCCAATCATATTCTGCAAAGTCCCTGATTCAAGGCCATGGTCTTCCTCCGAACAACCTTCGCACTCTTTCTGCTCACCTGGAACTGTGATGTTCATTTCGAATTTTCAGGATTTATCCTGACAAGAAACCTGTAAACACAAAAAAAATATATAGCCTATATATTTTCCAACTGAATCAAGAGTGATCACAATATGTAGCATCATCTGTAATAAGTCACATCACAATAAGCTCTAAGTCAAAGCTCTAAACCATCACTTGTGCAAAATAAAAAGCCATTGGTGTTACTAATAGAAGTCAATTTGTAACAAAAGTGTATGAATGAACATAGACTGAGGTAACTGCACAAGGTCCTGGCAGATCGCCAGGTCAGGTCCTCACAGACGTGTAAAAGAATATTCTGATTTAGACAAAAATAAGCGCGAATAAATCAATAAGAGGAATCGAAAATTTAATTTTATAACAAGAATCCGAATCCTAACCTTGGGTATCCGATTTCAGGATATCGATTTTCAATTCCCAACGGTATGATATATATATAATGAACGCGCAGGCGCTTCCACCGACTTAAAATGGTAAATAACACAATTATTAGATCATTCTGACCTTATAATAGGCTACATATGCAATCTATGTTTATAAAATTACATTTAATAATCAAGTAGGCTAGCTATCATCATGAAGGAAATCCGCGTTACAGGCGTTATAGAACATAAGCCGCGGGCAGTTCTTCTAAACTAACATAACCTGCTACTATTTAGTTTGCATAAAAAATATATAAAGATTCATCACTAACCAGATATTTATGGCGAAAACTTCGCCGACAGACACAGCGACGCGATGCAAAGGCCTGCGCGCCCTCAACGTTACTCGGGGAACTGAAGAGTTATTCATAAACGGCAGCTTGTGGTTATTTTTCGCGGTCATTTCGTACTAATGTATTTAAATTTACAGTAACACCAATGTCCCAAACTACATTGAAACCTAGAGTAGCCTATCATATTGTACACAGCTGATAGTAAAATGTTAAGAATAAATTAAATTAAATATCTAAATCCTGGTCATACTCTCTAAATAATTTTAAAGTTATTAGCTAGAATCCATGCATACAAATATTAAGATTTATTACTTACCATATGGCGAAGTTCCTAACACCGGGCTGAAGTTCCAGGTCGGCAGAAAAGACTGACACAACTGACACAACAGAAAAACTCATTCAAATGCGCTCTCATGCACCCCCCACTGACAGAAATTAATACTGTTAATGGTCACCCAGTCCTGAAAATGTTTTATGTAAGGATAACGTTTGTAGGCTAGCAATTTTACTCGTGGAATTGTGTGTGGTGTTTTTCGCGGTCAATTTGCACTGCTGTATTTAGATTTACAGTAACTAATAATTTCCCAGAATGCATTGAAAATATACAGTAACATACTGTCAACTGTGTGCACAGTACATAACTGTTGAAAATACAAAATAATACTGTGAAAGCAACAAAATCTACAGTAACATACTGTACATAGGTTATACAGCAAGAAACTGTTGAGAAAAACAGTATAATGCTGTGAAAACAACAGAAATCATTTACAGTGCATGTATGGAACAATGTTTAGAGGGTCGATTGCACCTATGGCAATGCGTCGTCATTCTCCTTTATTGAAGCGAAGCATATGGAGAAAAAGACATGATGGTACGATAGCCACGCATCAAATCCACTTAGAGAATGAGCGGATAAGGGGAGTTACAGGGCTCATCTTTTGTTTGCCCGCTCCTGTGTCTGGATCCTGCTGTGAGCGCTATATAATCCCATCAAAGGCAGAGCATAGCCACCCCTGTATCTACCAGAAGGACTGCTGATTATTGAACGAAAGATTAGGATTACGCTGGCAACAGATTGGGACCGATTGAAAGACTCTAACCAAATGTATCATATAGATGCATAAGAATGAGTAAATAAATAAAAAGGTGCATCGAAGCATGAAAGTAGAAGCGGTGCGTTAGACACTTAATAAACTTTTTGAATTGTACAGAATGCTTTATGATCTAGTTCATTTTAACTTGGTTTCCACCAACTTGCTCAGTTTTAGACCATCTGACCACAGATTCATGGGGCTAAGACTTCTGAAGTCCTCACAGCATGCGAGGGGCTTTGAGTCCGACCCGGGCCCAAATCCTGAGGTCTGACTGAAAGAGATAAGGGGAGCTATTTTAAGTGCTTTAGTTATGTAAGGTTGTTTATTTATGATGTAGTTTTATTTCATGTAACTGGTTTCCCTTTCTTTTAGCAAAAGTCCATTCTTCTGACTTGTTTGATGTCATAAGACCCTCATGAATTTGTATTTTGCTCAGCAAGCAAGTATGTGTACATTTTCATACAAAACCAGCACATCATGCCCTGGAGACATCCTCTCTCGAGTGCAGCATGTCGAACAGTCACTCATGTTGTCATTCAAAGCTGTCACTGAAGGCCTTATGAGAGGTCACACTGGAAGGCTTCATACTTCACCATTACAGCACTGCCTGTAGCTGCATGATACAGACAGGTCAGAATGGGCAAGAGCCTGCAGTCTCTCCCGTCCTCTCCAAAATCACAGTGAGAAAATCCAGAACTTTAGACAATGTCAAAAAAAAAAAAGAAAAAAAAAAAAAGTTTGTCTCTTTCTCTCACAAAATTTTAATGAACATTTAAATTTTACATCCTGTTAGCGCTGGGAGTGAGCGGTGAAATGTGATGCAACACAAACACCCAGATTTCTCTCATTAGAAACACTGCCCATCTGCTCTGTAACCACATGACGACACTGTTATTCTTTTGACCACCTCTTCATTCTCACAGGATTTTCTGGTGGTCTTTCTTCTCTGCTCTTCTCTCTTTCTGCAATTCTGTCGCCTCTGGCTGGTGGCAGAAATAGTTGTGGTCTTACATACATCATTGTGTTCAGACAAAACCATAACCTCAGACACATTAAGATGTGTCTGTGTCATATATACAGTATATTTTAAATATTTGTTTAATGGCATATTTTTGCTGAGCACTATGATTGAATGCCAGTATCACTGATACCAGTACTGATACTGATGTCTGATACTGAATAGATTTTTTTCCCCCTCAATTTTGGCTATTAATTATAGTAATTCAACATTACAATATTATTGCAAGCTATACATTTTAACATTTAATAGGTTTTAAAAACTATAATAACTTTTCATTTAAGTAAACTTAAAACAATCTTCACATAAACCCAGTGTAATAAATGTCTTATTTAGGTGTGTCTTTAATATATCAGGGCTCAACGCTAAGGTTTTTTTTCTACTGGTCGGTTCAGATTTGTATGTGCCCTGTTAAGATGCAGAAAAAAGTTATTGTTTTCGTTGTTTTTGACTCATATAACAACCTTGTAAACAGTGCTTTAAGATTTCCAGGTATGTCTAACAGGTACTGTAAATATACAGACATTTTTTGTGTCTTTGTGCATTTGAATGGTTTAATAGCACTTGATGATAGTGTGATCATATACTGTAGCACAGCCAAAAGATGACAGAAAAAAATGATTCTGTGTTAATTGCATTTATTATTTTTAATGTGTTAAACTGAAGGAAAAAACTTAACACAGCAATTTTTTTTACCAAATGCATCCATTCAAGACACTAAATCAGCGCAGTGTCAACAATGTAGTGATGCATTGTTTGGATAGATTTTCATTATGAAGTTTAAGCACAAAACTTCATTCATCCATGCCAGTAGGTGTCATAATAAACCCAAACTACTGAGACAAACAAGAGCTGATTGAGTGCACATTTATTACTAAATGAGAACAAGAGTGGGTTACCATAAAACAAAGTTCGTTGAAAAGAAGAAAACAAAACGTTTTGTTTGTTTTTTTCGGCATTGAGGCATTGTGTTGGCTGCTTTCCAGGGGTCACTAGGGGCCATGCTGGGTGGCGTCTGGCTACCTACAGTATTCCCCACTGGCACACCGGGTCTGTCTCGCACTATTCTCTTTCTCTCCCTCTGTTTTTATATTTTCCTCTCTCTCTTTAGTATACACCAGTTGAACTTCACAGATGAATTCAGCATAATCTTTTGGAAATGAGCTGCTAAATAGCCAGAGACCTTCTCTCTTTTGGAGTTCAGGAAAAAGATCAATTCTTTCCTTTTCATCTCCATGTGTTTTCACAGATAATGATTACATGCCGCTGACCCAATACAAATCTGCAGTTATAATAGGCTTTTTTTGCAAAACAAAGAGAGCTTCAGTGAAACATAGTAGTTACACACAAAGGATCGCTGAGTAACATTTATACGTGAGCTTACAGCAGATTTTAAAACAGAGGGGTGTCTCTATCATCTGTCTCCCTCTTTTTCCAGCTTTATACACAGGCTCACACACTTGGAGGAACAGTGGGGTCTGATCTTGCCCAGGGCACAGGGAGTCATGCTCACACTGTGGAAAGGAGCCAGTGATTGTAGAGAGGTCCCATAGTGCTCGGAGGCTGCACAGTGCATCCGTGCATGTGTATATAGCCACACTAACAACTCCTTAGGGGGAGGAAATACACATCACGGGTCAGCTGCTGTCACTAGAGCACATCCACTCATCTGGAGGAATTTGAGCTAGTGGTAGATGGGAGAGAGATACTCGGCACTGAATACATGTCGGTGTTGTTGAAAGAGGAAATCCCTTGTATAAGCGGTATACGTGTTTACAACATTGATTCATACAAAAAGATAGCTCAATTTATCGACCCATCCTGCACACTAACAACCCTATCACACATCATTTAACTCAATTCAGGTTTATTTGTATTGTGCTTTTCACAATACATAATGTTTCAAAGCAGCTTTACATAAAATGCTTGTTTTAAAGTCACAGTTTAAGAAGGATTTTGCTATTAGCCATATTAGCCATGTCCATTTTGCTCTTAAAAATAAAGGTTCTTAATGGTCCCATGAATAACCTTTAATATCCATTGCACAAAAGGTTCTTTACAGTTGAAAAAGGTTCATTAGATTATAAAAATGTTCTTTGAAAAAAAAAAAAAGTTATGTTCACAGAATGGTTCTTTAGCATTTAGAATGGTTCTTGGCATAGCTGTAAAACATTTTTTTAAGAGTATACATCTATGATACAGTACATGTTATATACTTCATTATTCAGTTAAGCTAACACAATGAACGTGTTAAGGCCATGACACACAAAGCCGACGTCAAACAGCTATCAGCGACAAAAGCCGACTGTGTTGTCGCTTCGCATCGGCTAAAAAGATGCGCTTGAGGTCTAAAGGTCTACAGGCGATTGCCTACTAGCATGTGTGTTCTGCACCTGCGTGTGAGGAAACAACTATCTTTATTACACGGCTCTGAGGAATACTTGATTCTGATTGGTCAATCGTGCCATCCAGTGATATGTTATCCCCTGATAACAACCGGTAAGAACTGATAACTGATGTTGGTGCTTTACGCCCGCTAGGCACAGTTTTTCCTCGTGGAGGTTTTGCGTTTGGTGAGCTAATAAAATAGGCTATTAAAACTCAAGTCAGTATTTTGTGTACAGTTATTTAATTATGTAATCGCAGACTCGCTATCTTTTGTTTCATACAAACGCAGCTGCTGCCATTTTGTGAAGATTGTTTTGTACACTGTAATGGATCATATGTTAACAAAAAGGTACGATTTAAAAACGGTTTCAATCAATATCTCCTGTCCCATAAATACTTAAACTGTAGGAAAGAAAAACGGAGGATGGCAAAAGGATGAGAGGGAGGTAGACATAAAAACATGAGATGAAGAGACCCAGTGCTAGCTAAGAGGATTAATAGTCATATGTTGGCATGGAGACGAAGTTGGCCACACGATTAGTCAACCTTGCCTTTATTGTATCAGCCACTTCTATACAGAGTCTAATGAGTGAGCTGTCGTCTGAGAAAATCCAAAGCAGAAAGTGCATAACAAAGGAATGTATGAAACACTCCAGACTAGAGCGGACGTGAAGAAAACACACAGCAAAAACCCACAGACGTTCACTGACGGCTCTTGGTGTGTCACGGCCCTTAGGTAGCAACTACAACTTGTGCTTGTAATGATTACAATATAAGAATAATATTACAGTATTAGGATAATTGAAAGTTTTTCATGTCAATCCAAAGTTAACATCATCTGAAATGTTCAGAATTGTCAGTGTCTCCTGAAAACATTGCAAAGGTTGGATCCAAACTGGAGCTGGTGCAACCTGTAGTTACTGTGGGATGGACATCCCAAGGTAGAACCAGGGTAGCAAAAGGAGAAGAAAACCAAGTGAATACCTCAAACTGTAGGAAATAAAATAAATAAATTGATCAAAGCTTTCAATATCTAATTGAGGTCTAACCAGGTTTGTAGTCGGTATCTGACAGCGGTCTTCACTGTTAACATTTGTTGCAATGGAAAGCAACAGAATGCACAGTTGTTAACGAAGCATGTCAGTTTAATGACCGATGCCAGTTCATGTGAAAAACATGGATTTTATCTCCGTCAACAAGCAATTAGCTGCCTCTCTCTCACTTTTCTCTCGTCTCTAGTGATCAAAGAGTTTTTAAAGACTGTGATCTGACGAGTGGAAGCCAGTGGCAGGAAGGAAACAGTCTCTTACCGTCTACTCTGTAGATTTGTGTGATCACCAAAACCTCATCCTTGTGAAAATTTTATTGATTTTTATTTTTTATTTTTCTGGGCTAGATGTTTTTAACTATTTTAAAAGTATATATATATATATATATATTTTTTTTTTTTACAGAAGCCTACAATGACAGTTGACAGTTTTCCAGATAGCTTTTGCAATGAATACTAGCAAAGATAAATGAAATATGTAAGTGGTAATGTGCATTCAGTCAGTCATACTGATTCTAAAACAGTTTTAAATCCTGATTCGATGAGACCGCTCTCATTTTAAAGTCATTTTAAAATACTGATAAATGCAAAAAATGCTTTTCTTACTTAGTATTTTTGTTTTGTTTCCAGTCCAAATATCTAAAAATTCTTAAATCAAGAAGCGTTTACTAGAGAAGTAAAATGACATAAGAAATTCTATTTTGTTTTAAGATAAAAAGAAAGTAATTTAAGTAATTTTTGCTTAAAACAAGCAAAATTATCTGCCAATGGGGTAAGAAAAAAAAATCAGAATTCGAATGGAAACCAAGAAAAAAAATCTTAATTCAAATGGAAACCAAGATTATTTTTCTTACCCCATTGGCAGATAATTTTGCTTGTTTTAAGCAAAAATTACTTAAATTACTTTCTTTTTATCTTAAAACAAAATCAAATTTCTTATGACATTTTACTTATCTAGTAAACGCTTCTTGATTTAAGAATTTTTAGATTTTTGGACTGGAAACAAAACAAAAATACTAATTAAGAAAGCATTTTTTGCAGTGACACGCGACCGCATGTTATATATCAATGCAATAAGTTGCTGCACAACTTGGCAACTCTAGTTAGGCTAATGAACAATATTAATTGGTGCAAGATTTTTGTCAATCAATAATTAACAATAATACATTTACTAAATATTGGTGTCTTTTATAAGTGTAGTGGCGAGATGGCGTGGTGAGATTGCATGTGATAACATGTATATGTATGACACATGTTAGGAAGGCAATCCCTTTCCTTGAACAATGTTTAACAAAATATTTCACTACAAAATACTGCAATTGGCCATTCAAAACCGAGTATTCTATAGAGCAGTGAAAAAAAGTTTTGACATCTGGCTCAACATGAAGCTTAAACAACCCCTGTCCCATAAATACTTAATCCGTAGGAAAGAAAAACGGAGGATGGCAAAAGGATGAGAGGGAGGTAGACATAAAAACATGAGATGAAGAGACCCAGTGCTAGCTAAGAGGATTAATAGTCATATGTTGGCATGGAGACGAAGTTGGCCACACGATTAGACAACCTTGCCTTTATTGTATCAGCCACTTCTTTACAGAGTCTGATGAGTGAGCTGTCGTCTGAGAAAATCCAAAGCAGGAAGTGCAGAACGAATGAAAGAGGAATGCATGAAACACTCCAGCAGTCTAAGAAGTCTCTTTCAGATCCGGTGCTTCGACAGTTACAGAATCTTTCCCCCTCCCTTCACAGAGGCATTGTCAGTGCCGCCTGGATCTCTAAACAGTCACTCACAGTACTTTTGTCTCTGGGCTGGATAGATCCTCTGACATCATGGCAGTTACAGCTGAGCGCTCATGGATGAACTATCTGTGCGGCATCTCAACTAGGCTCACGCACACATACAGTAGACACACAACTTTATGATGTTATTGAGAAAATATGCACTAGGGTTTACATTGATTTTATTTTACTTTGACATTTCAGTGTCTTCATAATGCAGAAATAGTTTAATAATAAGACTTAAATGCTTGTTGGGTTTGGCTAAAGAGAAAAATCTTATAGCCCCCGGTTTTTCTTTAAGACGTGAGTTAAATTAAAGTTTTTTTTTTTTTTATGTTGAAAAATAAGAGCAATTAAATGACTGTACCTATGGTAATTTGAGAAATATAATTCAGATTTATTCCGACTATGAAAGAAGAAAATTATTTAGACTTTTTTGGGCAAATTTCTGTGCAAAGTTTAAGCTGTCGGTTCTACTATTGCTTTCATCTAGTTTAAAAAGACAGGTATGAGCATCTCCTTAATGAGTTCCTCCCCTCTCTCTCTCTCTCTCTCTCTCTCTCTCTCTCTCTCTCTCTCTCTCAATATATATATATATATATATATGTGTGTGTGTGTGTATATATATGTATATGTCTCTCTCTATCTCTCTCTCTTTCTTTTGTGATGTATGGTGTTTTAATGAGGTACTATGTATAGTACAAAATGATCAGCTCATTGTGAATTTTTAATTATAAAGTAATTTATTTTTATTTTTATTATTAACTGTCAGTAATGTAACGTGATGTAAGGTTCATAGAATAATAAAGTGTGTATATATATGTATATATATGTATATATATATATATATATATATATATATATATATATTAGGGCTGTGAAAAGATTAATCGCGATTTATCGCATTCAAAATAAAAGTTTGTGTTTACATAATATGTGTGTGTACTGTGTATAATTATTTTGTATACAGTATATAAATACACATGCACGTACATAATTAAGAAATATTTGCATGTATATTCTGTATATATATATATATATATATTTTTATATATAAATAACAATTTTTTCTTAAATATATACATGCATGTGTGTATTTAGAAATACAAAATAATTATACACAGTACACACACATATTATGTAAACACAAACTTTTATTTTGGATGCGATTAATCCTTTCACAGCCCTAATATATATATATAGCCTATATATAGTGGTGGGATTGTTGCTGCACCCTTTTTCTGCAAGTTACATCGTTATGCCAACAAGTGACTGTCTTAACAAGTGAGTAACTGACTCATTCATTGATTCGTTCAAAAACACTGATTCATAGACCTTAGGTTAGATATCATATTGCATTTAACGCGGATGAAAACGATGCTGCAGGGATTGACTTCCAGTCTTTTAGTTTTTTTTTACAGATTTTTTTTTCAGAAAGACATTTCATCATCTGAACAATCAGTATGTTTCAATAGTGCGATCCATTGAACACACTGTACTTCTATCCCTCACAGCTTCGTAAAAAAAAAAAAAAAAATATGGCAGTACCCTCACTCAGGTCCATTCGTTCCATGACTGAAAATAATTCCTTATAAATCTGTTGCGTGATTTTAGTAACAAGAATCAGTCTTAATCAATACATCACAGATGTTCTCTGTTCATAATTAACTTAAAATAATAATAATAATCTCGTCCGAATAAAGCTTCTGACTGGCACTGTGTCCGTGTTGCAATACGATTCCAGATACAAGTAGTTTGTCTGTCCACACCAGACGCAACACAACTATGAGGAGCAACAATATCAATCAAAATGACAGCCAATCAGAAGCATGGGTGGGCGCTGGGCGGGCTCTCTCTGCAAGTGATCTGCATTTACACAGAAATGGATAAGTAAATAATCAAATTCATAAATATTACACAATTTTAAAATGAATAAAACTACATAGTGAGTGACTGAAACCATCTTTGACATAGAATACGCTTGTTTGTTTACGTTGAATTCACAGTTTGAACGTTCTTGTTGCCTTTATTTTCCAGATCTGAGGTGAATTATCCATTGTCACTTTCAGAGGCTATGATCAAGGTCAAGCAAAATGTATTCAAGCACATTCAATTCTTTTAACAATAAAGAAAGCACACAATCACTAAATGATATTATCATTGTCATACTTTGTATGTTATAGTTCCAGCTGTGGCATTGCACATACTTGTCGCGTATCGTTGTCGAAAACTCTGATTAACACTGAAAAGATACCTTTTATCGCATATCGCAGTGTCATGTCGCGTCTGGTTAGGACACGGTGTTACGGATAGGCCATCACGACAGCTGCTGTACCCTGTGTGATGCCAAGGGTGCATCCCCTTTCCTAGGCACCCTCAATGGGTTTTGGAAGGCAAACCCAGACACACACATACTGTCTCCCATTGGAACCAGGTACCCTCACTATGCTTCAATGTGCCACGCTGGGCCTATGGCACACGCACATGTCTAACGTGCATCCATGCTGCGTCGTCTCACTGTGTGGAATTAATAACAAATGTTACTTATGCGGTCGACCCTCAAACCTCCCCCGCACTGCCCATAACATGTCTCTCACAGAGCCGTATGGTTCACAGTACAGAAAAGAATTCACTAAAGTGCCGTTCGCCTGGACAAAAGAAGGACCTTGAATGTCTCGTAGCTTCTTAATGAAGTTCAGGATTTCTGAACTTTTTGCCGAGCCAAGTGACTGCTGACTGTCTGAAGTATCGCAAGGCCACTAAAGCAAATCCTGTAGCTGCTCCAGTCATAAAGCAAACAAATAGTCGCACTGCTGTCAAAGCAAACGTTTCTCAGACAGTAGATTGTCTATAGACCACAAATCAGTTCATCGTCGTCTCATAAAATCTGTTGCTATGACACTTCCGCAGCAATAAATCACTTGTCATTCAGCTGTTGATACGAAATGGAGGATATGGAGATTTTGTGAGGCCAACACTTTGTTCGCACCTAGTTAGACAGAGACGGTTTTATTTTCAGCCATCTGATGAACGGCTCGGTTATGATTGTTAGACAACATGAATAATGGCCCTAAGAAAGTAGACGAATGGAGGAAGAGATAAATAAAGACATCAACAAACAATGAGGCGTCAGTGCAAGTATGATCACATTTGCCAGGCAGACGCCGGTGCACCATTTATCCTCCTTCTGAAAGACAGATAGCAGGAGGGAGAATGAAAGTTGACCCCGTATCCAAAATTGTCATTATTGCCATTTTTGACAGACAGCTTAGTTGTTTTACTCGAATGCGTTCGGGCAGACTTATTGGTTTGCTGGCTATGCTGCAAAAAATTGGATGCAAAAAAGTAAATAAAAATATAGGGGAGAATTGTATTTTATTTGCTTTATTTTCCAGCATGCTTATTTAAATGCCTGAAAATAAGCAAATCACTCTGCAATCTCTCCTTCCCTCTCAGTCTCAATGTATTCCATATCTCTCTCTTTCACACTGTTTGGTGTGGGATTAGAGCTCTTGAGCTATGTTTAAGTGGTGTTTATGCAAATATTCACTAGCCTCAGCACAATTATTTAAAGTGCTAACAACAGAAAAATGCATCTCGCTCAGGCAACAGTCACACTGCCACTTACTGCGGCCATCTGCCTTTGGTGTAACACGCTTTTTACTCCATTTCCTGTTAAAGGTTTTGAACAAGCGCCTGTTGATTATCCCCATGTGTCGTCATTGTGAATAATCAGAACAAGGTTGGAGGCCTCTAATTTTCTTTTGAATAGTTGCAAATTTTATTTTTGTTTGTTTTTTATTTTATTTTACCAGAAAATGTTTTTATTAGGATGTGTAATTTAGTAAGCCAGCTGGCTGGGGTGTACAGGGATCACTGTAAGCAGATGGTTAGTTAACTTTGATTTATTTTACCACAATACATCCAATAATAGATAGCAGATACATATATGGGACTGTTGTCAAATTGGAAAAAGTCATCCTTTTGTTGTTGTTTTTGGGGAATGGCTTAAAAAGCACATTGGAAAAATTGGAATAAAGTAAATAAAACGGCATGCAATTGGCCGGTGACTTTACTAAGAACTGCAGTTAATATATGGTTAAAACTGAATATTAAAAAAAGTGAATCAGTCCCTCATTGATGTAAGTGGTGTGAACCATGTTTTAGACCATAATTCAAACAGAATTATCTATCAGAAGTTTACCTTGCATTTATATATATAAACACAGTTATTATATATCTGATGGATCATGTGACAGTGAAGACCATCATTTTATGGTCATTTAAAAAAAAAATGTCATCAACCCAAACTTAATGGTACTGTACCTATTTTCCCTCGTCGTCTGTTTTTATTTCTCTCACTTATTTTAACACTTTATTTTGTGTCGGTCTACGTTTTTAAAAAAAGTACTAATTGTTGTAACATCTTTGATGACTAGAGTATAAACCTTGCACACTGAGATAACTCTGTGGTCATCCATCTATAGAGTCAAACCTCATTGAAAATCATTGGGTTGAGAGGGGTGGAAGGGATCCCGTTGCAAGAACAACAATGGTACATCACGTCAGGAGGTAACCTCTGACGCAGGTGCTCATGGGAAGGAGCTAAACGGGTGCAGTGGCAGGCTGTGAGCCTCATTAGGCCCAGATGCTACCCGACACACTCACGGGCCTGTCTGCATACACACACTTCGACAGATGTCGAGGTTGCAGAGGTGAGGACCAGGATTAGGGAAGGGCTCTTGTCTCAGTGATTAGATCTGAGAAAACAGCTTGAGCAAGGCCACTAAAAGCCCTGTTGGGTGCACCTGAAGCCATAAACCAATGACTGTGTGTATATATGTGCATGTGCACTCGTAAAAAAAAACAAAACAAAAAAACATATTGTATCCAATAGTAGAATTATGGTCATGTTCACTGTATAATTTCTTTTATACAGCCTATGTTATGTCCTTCGTCTTTTATCCTTGCATTCCATTCCTGTCCACCTTCAAAAAAAAAAAAAAAAAAAAAAAAAAAAGTAAAAGCAGGGCTCAATGAGATTTTATTAGCTTCTCAGATTTTTTTATTATTATTTTAGAGTAATATATATTTATATAATATTATATTATGTGAAATGTATATAATACGTGTGCCATCCTTATTGTTGAGCCCTGCGTACATTTAAGTTTAAATCATCCTAAATAAATCTCAAACTTTGCATTACATAACTTCCGCACCTTACACCTGCGCATCAAAAACGATGGGTCAGCAGCAGGCAGTCCTGAATACAAAGCCAACGCGTCACCTTTAATGCAGTGATAAAAAGTCTGTGTCTGCATTAGTGACATGCAGGATCCGTAAGGCGCGCACTGGTCTCTGGACAGATTGCAGCAGCTGGTGTTTGTGTCAGCAGGGTACAGTGAAGCAGTGGCTGAAACTGTTACTGTGCAGTGCCTCATTGCCTACTGATGAGATGAAATGTCAGTTGCATTTCTCCTGCTGATCTGCACCCGGTAGGCAAGCTGTGCCTACTGCGAAAGGAGTCTGTGTCCTAACATTGTGAGAGACCTCTGGATCAGTCATTGGCTGTAAAAAGCAGTGTGGCCAGCAGGAACTGTTGTGGAAAAATAGCGTAGTCACTGTTGCTCTATTTTGTGTAACGAGTCTATCTCAACATTGTATCTTAGCGATGAGTAACAGGGATTGTATGGAAACTTTTTGGGGACTTAAGACTTTTTCATTTTGTGTTTCCTGGCAATAATAATGCTAGGTTTCTATATATTGTAATTGTCAACAGCACAGAGAGAAAAAAACAACCGGGAGCATGGCCATCTGGGCAGTGCTGTCATAAAAGTGTGGACTATAGGGGGGCAGGTTTGTTCAAATCAGTCTCTGAATGAACTTTGCAAAGACAACTTACCCTCAAAAAAAGTTCTGTACATTCTCTGTGTGACATAAATGGCATTAATATACAGTTACAATGTAAAACTGTTCATTACAGCAAAATAAATGTAATAATTGATAACAGTAAAGGAGCTCTAATCCCAAATTTTGAATGGATAGAGCAGGTTTTTGGTCTTGCCCCCTTGCTCTTCTCACCACCTAATGTTGTTTACACATATTCGTCCAAATATATGTTTTAATTGCACTATTAATATATATTTATTTATTTTCAATAGAAATATTTTGCATGGAATGTATTGCGTTCCAGTACGTGAGTAGTAAGTCGTATCTATCCTCTTGTAGGTGCAGTAACGGGCGTTGACCAAGAGAAGGGGGCCGGCCAAAAAAGACTGCCTTAAACATTCTTCTTTTTCCAAAAGGTTTTTCTTTTTGCTCTGTGACAGAGCTTGCCTCTTGTCACAGATTGCCATTTCACATATCTCTTCATCTCTTAAATATATATATAACTACCTTTTTCACACATAAACAATGAGAAAACCAAATGGACAAAGTCGGAAAGGAAAAGCTGACTGAAAATGGGCATCTGTCCGCTGATGTTTGTCACCCCAACCATGACGTTTTTTTTCCTCCGTAGCTTTTTGGGAGCGGATATCTTTCGTCTAAGGACACTGCAAGAAATTTGGACTAATGGATTTGTGATATCTCCATTTTTGCCTCTCCTCCGCTGTGCATTTCTTCCCTTTGCTATGAACTCTTTTATATGGACTTACCCCCTTCCTCTCTTCTCCTGTCCTCTTTGAACCGCACTGGAGTCTTACTATCATTGCAATCACCCAAGGTTTGGTAGGTATGTCTTTCCTCTGTCCTTCTTCCTCCTTTTCAATATACTCTCCTCACTCTCCTCACTCTCTGTCCTCTTTTCTCTACAACAGCCAGACCATTCATATTAATTGAAAAACCACCTAAGAGGACTCAATAGCTTCTCTAATGCACTCTGACCTCTTATCAAATATGGCAATGCTATTTTCCTCCCATAACTCAGTCTTTCTCATCTTGCTACAGTACATAAAAAACGGGGAATGGTTTATGAGAAAGAGGAAAGACTGCTTTGCAGCCGAATCGAATGAAGACTTCACATTTCAGTTTATATTTTCCCCTTTTCTCATTCTCGTCTCCCCTCTAAAAGACCCTAAGTGAAAAGAAGCAAGAGCAAAGATTATGCTTAGGTGAGAACATTATCTCTGTGTTGGCTAACCAAACGGAGCTCAGTGCCATAGAGTATCAGCCAGTCACATTTGTTAATTAGATTGTTTGACTGTAACATAAACTTCATTCCAGTCTCTCTCTCTCTCTCTCTCTCTCTCTCTCTCTCTCTCTCTCTCTCTCTCTCGTATGAAGGCAATGACCACTTTGCCTCACACCAATGACTGTGCCACAATGTAACACAGACGCCAAATACACGTTTGCCTTTGAACTGAGAACACATACTGATGTGAATATTGTAGTCATTGACGTTCCTCCGTCTCTACATTGGGAATGTGTAAATATGTAACTAGCTTTGAATGATATTTATCAAATATATATGAATATATGGTACACCTGACAGTACGTCCGTAATGTGAAAAGTTATTTTATGATCACATACAGTATGGAATTTGACTTCTCTGTATGTCTAAGACAGTGATTACAAAAGCAGTAGATAGGAAGGTTAGATTAATGTCATGAGTCATTTACTTACATTAAGCCAGTGATAGAGATTCTGTCGGCACTGCAGACAGTCTAGCAGAAAGTGCTGTTCTTGTGAATGTACTTTGTATTCAGCCATTTTTAGTACAATAAATGGACTTATCAACATCCACTTGCTGTGTCTGTGGTTTTACTAATAGATGAGTAGTTTAAATGCATGAGACCAGCTGTTTTTGGATTGACATAAAACAATAAATAAATAAAAAACAGAACAAACAAAACATAATGTGATGACATTAGATGCTGATACCATGGTATTTTAACATATACTATGGTACTAAATGATCACGATAGTCATGTATCATGGTAGTGGCATAATACTCCTAGGTACTTCATACATTTCCTAGTATACAGTGATTATACAGTGCTATGCATAAGTTTAGACACCCATGCTAAAGTTGACTAAAAAGAGGAATAAAAAATCATCTTTTGGAAATTGAACTTAATGCCTTAATTTAAAAAATTAGGAAAAATCCAACCTTTAAGGACACCAATTTTCTTTGTGAATGAATAATGTATCGTAAATAAATAAATGCTCTTCCTTAAAATACAGGGTGCATAAGTTTGGACACCCCTATGTTAAATTCCCATAGAGGCAGGCAGATTTTTATTTTTAAGTATTTTTTTAAATTTATTTTTTAGGATACTATGCATCCTGATAAAGTTCCCTTGGCCTTTGGAATTAAAATAGCCCCACATCATCACATAGCCTTCACCATACCTAGAGATTGGCATGGGGTACTTTCCATAAGATCATCTCTCAATGCAAATCAAACTAGCTATTAGGCTAACTGAAATAAAACCATGCCAATCTCTAGGTATGGTGAAGGCTATGTGATGATATGGGGCTATTTTAATTCCAAAGGCCAAGGGAACTTTATCAGGATGCATAGTATCCTAATTTTTTTTTTTTTTAAATACTTAAAAATAAAAATCTGCCTGCCTCTATGGGAATTTAACATAGGGGTGTCCAAACTTATGCACCCTGTATTTTAAGGAAGAACATTTATTTATTTACGATACATTATTCATTCACAAAGAAAATTGGTGTCCTTAAAGGTTGGATTTTTCCTAATTTTTTAAATTAAGGCATTAAGTTCAGTTTCCAAAAGATGATTTTTTATTCCTCTTTTTAGTCAACTTTAGTATGGGTGTCTAAACTTATGCATAGCACTGTAGATAAATAACTAGTATTAATACCAAACAAATTTTGTAGGTACAGAATGAAATCAGAAAGTAAAAAAAAAGTTTCACTTTAGGTCTGTGTAATCTTTTTTCTAAAAGAAATGTATTTGGTTTGATATTTTATATAATGCATTAATACATTTGGGTAAGGATGCATTAAATTGATAAAAAAAAACAAAAAAAAAAACTCTACACATAGTAACCAGTAATCTTGATGGTGTTTTTTTATAAGTCTTTTATAAGTCACAAGAAACTGAGAATGTCGAATATGACAACTGCAAAAGAAGACAAGAGCTGATGAAAGACAAAAATGCATAATGCAAAAACACATTTGAATTGTTATTTAGGTGAACTGTAAATGTGTTTTTGAAATAGACAGTGCTTATGTTTTTTTTCTTTCTTTTTTTTCTTCACAGTCTCTGTTGAATCATAAAGCAGCGATCAACAACATTTTTTTTTTCCTTTCTCAGAGCGAAAAGAACAACACTCCGGCATTTGCATATCAGTACCCAAAAGGTGGTCAAGGAGAGACACGACAGAATGTGGCATTTTTGTTCAGCAGGAAGAAATCAATAGAGCTATTGTTACTGCTATCCCTATTTCTGAGTGGTATTTAAGGTCCAAAACAATATTGAATGGATCATTAAAGGAGTGCAGGGTGAGGGTACAGGTGTGTGTGTTTGTGCGTGTGTTTTGCTTGAGAGGGTGTAGTAGCAGTAATCACAAAACACATCCCAGGAAACTGCGACTCTATTTTCACGTTCTAATTCAGGCAGAGCTTGATGACAAGATGAAAGACATGCTTTTTTGTATTTCCACTCACACCTTGCACAAACACATCGTGCATGTGTGTACGAGTGGGCTGTGAGAGATAGCGGTGATGTCAGCTAGCAACTGAAGGTATTTAAAATCCAACTGAATTTAATTAAACCATAACTTGCAGGCCTAATTAATGATATATATCATTGTCCACCAGAGCTACAGCTCCTCTAGAGAAGATCTGAGCTTCTCACTTTTTTTCTTTTTAAAGGAATACGATTGGTCCAACGCATTCTCAGAAAAAAAAAAATATGGGGCTAGTATTTATTTTTTATTTTTTTGTGCAAATATCTAAATGTGACACATTGTTTTTGCAACATTCCATGGTTTTGAATTTAAAGTTTGTACATTTGAATTCTAGATGTGATTTGACAAGTTTTTTTTATTTTTTTTATTTTTTTATGATGTACTGTATATTAAAGTTTAGAATTTTTAAATTTGAGTTTTAGATGTTAACTGTATTTGTTAGATTTTGTAGATATTTTTGGTGAGGTGAAATTAACTAAATATTCCGATAAAATTTGCAGCTTCAGCAGCAAAATACAAAGCAATTTAATTTAGCAATTTTGTTAAATGTCATGTCTAGAATTCATATACAATTCTATTTCTAAAATATACATAGAAAATAAGTTTGCAACAAGTTTTACAAATACGCAATATTTTGCCATTTTTCTAGCCCCATAAAAATCCTTGTTTCCTGATCCTTTCCAGTGGTAATCAGGTTTAAGTTTACTTAAATCATAATTGTGAGTACAAATGATATCAAAGCAATATAGTTTTGTTTCCTTCAATCACCCTGCACTGTATAAGCAAATAAACAACGTTGACTCTTGCCTCTAAAATGCTGTTTGACATGCTAGGTGCTGCCCTGTGGCAAAAGGCCTCCCGACTTACACACACAATCATTTTGTCTGAATAAGTAGGCTTGAGTGAACATTAAGTCTTTGCGGCATGTGTGTATATGTGCGTCTGCATTTGTATGTTTGTCTTAAGGGCACTACCTACGTGAACCGGCTGTGAATGCTCTCAGACAGATGGTGTGAGGCAGTGTTTGGCTAAACAGGGCATTTACCTGTTACCACACTATCAATCAGTACTGGCAAACTCACATGCTCAGCGCGTTTCCAACACCTCTAGCACAGATGTGTTCTAGTTTCAAATATACGGACACGGCCACGCTATTCTCAGATCTGTATATCCCCCAGGGTCCTCACATGACTATATCCCAGTGCCCTGCTCAGGCTGGCTAAGGACATGCCTGACTGTAAAGAGAATCCCATTAGCGAGGTCTTTAGTGTTTTGTGGGTCGGTTTTGGCCCGTCCACTCGAACTGGCACAATGCTGGGCTAGTGCTGGGCAAACAGAGGGTGCTTATTACAGTGCTGCGCTTCTGTGCCAGCCTAGCCAAGCCTGACAGCGCCAGCTCACAGCATAATCCACTCTCTCCACCTCCTTCCTCACTGTTTTCCAAATTACCTTCCATCTCTCACACTCCACAGACTATCCCTTTCTTTTGCATATGCAGATTTGACTTATTCCACCATCTTCAAACAGGGAAAAGATTGGCATATCGTTTGCTAATCCATTCCATTTTGACTGTGCATTATTCAAATGTTCAGATTTAGATTGACTCACTTCACATATTCTGTCATCTTTTTATGGAAATTAGTTCCTGCCTCAAAATAAAAGTAACAATAATAATAATAATAATAATAATGAGATTAAAGTAGGTATGAAATGAAAATCACCTTTTCTATTTTCTAAATGCATCTTATTATGAACAATACATCCATGGAAATGTTTCCTTTTATATATTTATTTATTTAGACCCGATCTTTGGGAAAATGACTTCTCTGGTGACGTATGCCATACTCCTCCAATGATTTTGTCTGTTTAAATCCCGCCCTTTTTGTACAATCCACTGCAAGCTCGCATTCAGATCTGTCTTCAACCACTTCTAATAGATAAAACTAAGTTCACTCCCTTAATGATTTGTTTCACTCAGATGTACGTCACAATATGGAAGAAATTGTCTGCCACTACTTCCGTTACAATGTTAGGAAGGTTTAAATCGCAAATGCTGTTGGGATGTAATATAAAGTATGAATTACGAGAAAATATCACATTGTGAGATATAAGTCAAAATTATGAGAAACAAAGTCACAACTCTGAGATATCAAGTCACAATGTGCGATATAAAGTTGCAATTATTCTTAAAAAAGTCTCAACCGTGAGATATAAAGACAACAATGTGTGGTAAAAAAGTCTCAATTACCAGAGAACAAAAGTCACAATTGGGAGATATAGACTAAAAGCACAATATCCAGTAGGCCTATACATTTCCAATTACTAGAAGAAAAAAAAAAGTCACATTGTGATATAGAAAGGTACAATTGTGAGATATAGTCACAGTGTTTGTTGTATGGTGTTTTTGTATGAGTTACCAATAGGAAGAGAAAGTTGGCACACCATGCACAGCTCCAAAAATAGAAAAATATATTTATTTCATGTTCTCACCACAGGTCACGTTTAGTTTTTTGTAAGAGTTGCCACTGTTTTCTTCACTTGTCAGAGTTCATCTCAATTTGTTTTCTTTCACTTCTGTCCTGTCTCCCGCTGCTCGCCATATGCCCTTAATTGTTTTCAGTCTCTGCAAACCTTACAGCGCTATGCGTGACAGACAGACAGGTTGAGAAGGGAGTGAGGGACAGGCAGGGATAAGCAGATATCTGATAGAGAGGAAATGTGCTCCTGTGGCGAAGACGCTCGTTAGCGTTAGCATTGGCTAATCCTCTCTTATTAATGGGCTCCATTGCAGTGCTGTTGTGTGCGCAGAGGATTAGCTGTTGTTTGTCTCTCCTCCTGTGTTATGTTGTTCTAGCCTCATGTGGGTCAGAGGGGAGACTATTACTGAGCTGCCCTGTTATAGTGGCTCACACAGACTCTTTGGTAGTGGTGCTTAGCACAGGTGTACAGCTGAATTGAAAATGAAGTCTTGGACACAAACACACACTCACTCACTCACAACCAGTTTATTTCTTACACCCCTAGTGCTTTTGGATGAGGGTATAGGATTTCGTGTGTGGGCGTGTTTTCTTTGGATAGGGTTTCTGTTAAGCCACAGGGCGAATGTGTTTCTGCCCCAGTTAGGCCGCTCTGCCCTGGCATGGCTTGAACTGGCATGAGTGTGCCACTGATACCCGTGGGCACTTGTTATTCTAGAGCACAGAGGACGTGGGCAGACACTTGTAACGAAAAGCCCCACAAACATCAGCCACCGAACACCTCTACGTTCTGAACTCAGGTCAGCGTTGGTGTGCCAAAGTCTTGCTCATTCCTAAATGTCAGAGAACAAATTCGCTTTGAGCTGAAAATAGTACTGCTTTCAGCCGAAGAGTGTTGAAACAAATGCCTTTATTCTTTTTTGTCCTGTCAATTTACAATATGTAAAGCAGTGAGATCACAAACTAAAATCTGTACCTTAAAGAACTGCAAGAAATGCAATGTTTTAAATCAAAAGAAACTGTGCTCTTTAAAGCTAGTTGAGCACTAATTTGGCACTTTTCACTCTCTAGAGAAATAACCTGTTTTTTTCCCCTCTACAGCTGAGATAGAATTGAGTATTTTATCATAAAATATCAAACTTTTCATTTTTAAATAGCCAGTAGCCTTTATTTAATGGTAAACCGCAAATTAATAATTTGCTGCTTGCTATCACTAGTTGGACTCATTCAGAAGAACATTTTATTGTCCAAAATATGTATATACCACTGAGCAGAATATCTATCTATCTTAACATTTTGGCTGTTTTCCAGCAAATTAAAAAAAAAGTGGGTTAACATTAGCATATTGATAGCTTCGAAGCTAACAGTCATGATCTAAAATACTTTAGTATTTAGCTCCCGAAAAAGCTAGACTTGTTATTTCAGATATGCACTTATATTAAGTTATCAGCCATTTCAGAGGCTAAAATGAATATCCCAGGCTTCACAGGTGTGATTGTTACCCTTTGAAGTCAGGGTGTGTAGCGTGTGCTTGTGTGTGAGAGAGTGCTAGCAGTGCTATTAGGGGACACTTTGCTCCTCTGTGCTGGATCTCTCTGTGGGCGAGTTCCCGCAGAGTGTGTGTGTGTGTGTGTGTGTGTGTAAAGATGTGTACCTCGGAGAGATCTCACAGTGTGTGGCCAGTAGAAGTATTGTCCTGGTTAATTAGCAGCACAGCGGTCATATCCACACACTGGCCTTCAGAGCTCTCTGACACCCGAAACACACACACACAATTGTGAGTATATTGTGTCTGTATGTTTTACACACTTACACCACACTTACACTGACAGTATTGTTAGTGGCTCTTCTCTGTCCTTTTTTGCCTCCTAAAACTACTCTTTCTATCAACTTTAAATATCACCATCAGCTTTGTTCTTTTAACCAGTTCATCTTCTTCAGCTATCAGCACCTTTGGCTCTGTGGACTTTCTTAAAACACACTTTTTTAACTCCCATTTTTCAAACTAACAATGTTCAACATATGCACCCATGCACCATAGGAGAATTCTCATTTCCATCGCGTTTTAAATCACATTTTTTATTTGATAACATTCTGTAAAAAATGACAATGAGTGAAATTACAAGTTAAACATTGTAAAAATGGCCAACATGTTTGTTTTGCTAAAACTAATTTCATGACTAGAATGTTATGTGTCCTAAATACACACAATTAAATATTACATATTAAATACACAATTCTTTTCCCCCACACATCACATTCCTGTGATGGAAAGGTGTTCAGCATCATTATTCCAGTCTTCAGTGTCACATGATCCTTCAGAAATCATTTGAATATGCTAATGTGGTGCTCAAGAAACATTTCTTATTATCAATAGTTATGTAATTTCACCCTCATCAGACTGTTTTTACTCTTAAACTACCAGTGTTGCTCAAACTGTCAAGGCTTTTAATGTTATGTCGCCTTAAAGATCATATGAAATGCATATTTATGCTCGTTCTGCCCTTTATCAGTAGAGTGAGCGACTGTATTTGACTTTAGGGGTTCCCTCAAGAGGAAAATGGCATTAATTTCCATTTAAAATCAAAGCTCTTTCCTTAAGGTTTCTAGAGCGGGGATAGCAGTCAGACACAAAGCTTTTATTTATGGTTGTTTCTTGTTTTGCAACTTGCAGAGGAAGTGTGGTACAAGTTGTACTGGGTCGGATGCAATGTTGCAAATAGAGTGTATGAGACTTGTGCACATTTGCTTGTTAGAGCCTCTGTGGCTTTTTGGATCAATCTAATTTATTTTCTCCCTAAAATCACTTTGTAATCAGCAAATCCAGAAATTTTTTTTCAACCATTCCTATTTCATTCCTACCCTACTACGTTACTTTATAAGACCCCAAAGCCAAGGGAATCATAACAATGACCTGTCCTCAATGTTCTGCTAGGGAGAGTCAGAAAGCATCATACATCGTGCTGAGCTGAAAATGGATGATAGGATGTTCCCCGTCTTTCAACCTCAAACATTAGCACCGTACTTCCTGTCAGGGAGATACATAGTGGAAGTGAAGTGGAGGGGAAAAAAAACCCTGAAAAGTAATAATGGCATTGTGCACTCAACTTTCTTGCCTCACTCTTTTCTGTTGTTATTCAGCTTCTAATCTGCAATGCAAGGGAATTAAAGCTGGGAGCTTTGCCCACTATCAGTAGCAGAGGTAAAAATGGATTGTGTTTAATAATGAATCAAACAAGTTCGGCAGCACACACAGCATACACACTTCCTATATTTCACCTTAAATGTTGAAAGCCCTTGATTCTGTGCACACTTTTTTTGGTGGAGAAGAAAGGAGAAGACAAAACAGAAGAGATATAGAGAATAAAAGGGTTCTTTGGGCTGCTCTGCGTTGTTTTCCTTTGAAGAGTCACTGGTTTCCAAATCCTGTGAATTCAGGTGGGCGTCCAAACTTTAGAATCTTTTGCTAATTGATAGATAGACTATTCTGCCATTAGACTATATTTTAAATTAGTGATTTGTCTCCCAACCAGTTGAAAAAAAAAAAAAAAAGTGTTGCAAATCTGTTTCCACTAGGTCACAAACAGGAGGGAATATTTGTTAAATGCTAGTATTAAAATTGATCTAGCCATATTATCACGCATCATTAGGATACAAAAATGGGTGCATAAACTTATGAGGCAATACAGAATGCTTTTCAATCAAATTTGATGGTATGTTGGTGCAAATTATTTTTTGTTTTATTTTTTACTTAGTGACATGGCTAATGCTAATATATTACTTTGCCTATTTTTTGTTCCATGTGTTAAGCTGGTAAATTACATGTATACTTTTGTTTATTATTTAATAAAAATGATTACCCTTATTTTACCCTTGTTTTATTTGAGTAATTGTTCATATTTTTGCCCCATTCAGTTCCTAATTATATTTTATACATAGCCTATAATATACATTTTAAATTCCTATGGTGCTTTGTACAATAAACCTTTTTTGTTAGTGCGTTGGGTCACACTTGATTCCCGATGTAGAATCTGGGTCTTGAAGCAATAACCAGTTGAGAACCACTGATTTAGACCAACGTGGGGTTTGACCCAGAACAATAACATACTGACACAAATCTATTTCCTCTCTCACAAAACCTTCCAGTAGCTCCATCCCTTCCCCAGAGGCCTGAGAAAGAGAGAATAAGGAAGATAAGTTGAATTGTGAGCAATGCTGCACATTGATTCATAACTAATGTACCCCTATGAGAAGGATACATGAGATAGAGCACATTATTTATTGAAAAACAATAAATCAGGCATTTAAGATAATCACTGGTACATTTTAGTTAAATTTTCACTCCTTTGAGGTTTTACTCTAATCTTACTCACTAAAAAAGACGTCTTATGATTTCTTTTGGAATTATTTTTTTTCTCGTTTATCTTATCT
Organism: Rutilus rutilus; assembly: GCF_951802725.1. Taxonomy (NCBI): domain Eukaryota; kingdom Metazoa; phylum Chordata; class Actinopteri; order Cypriniformes; family Leuciscidae; genus Rutilus; species Rutilus rutilus. The sequence goes on along the minus strand of NC_140219.1, from coordinate 15,406,201 downwards.
CGTTTCAGCCTCTAACAAGATAGAAAAAGAGACACAGGCAGTCTAACTTGAGAGATACTTGCCCAAGGCATTATTCGATTTAACTTGTATTAACTCTGTTTAATACAGCACGCCATTTTACTATGTGAACAGTATGTGAAATGATGGCAGATCTGACTTATCTCCTGAAGTTTGTGTCTTCAGGAGCTAATCATCACGCAGATCAAATACAGAACTCAGTTCTGTTTTCATGTTCAGTGTGGAGAGAGAAAATGCTAAATGAAAGCAATGCTGCTTTTTTGTCTTTCCATTTTCTCAGATAATGATGGTAAATTTGGAATTTGGAGCATGAAATGATGCTACAGCGGCAGAGAGAGTGAGGGGGAAAGAGAGAGAGAATAAGAACAACAGCAAGAAAAGGATAACAACAGAGACATCACACAACTGTGCAGCAAACAAAACAATCATATTGCAGTTCTGAAAGCTGAACGTGTCCTATTGAGGGGAAGAATCTTTCAAAAAGGTCAAAACTTATCTGCATGACTGCACTCTTATAGGCGGGATGGGAAGCCGACTGCCTTAATATGTTCCTCTAAACAACAACAACAGCATAAAGCAACGAATAAGTTAATGAGAGAATAGCTTGTTATACGCTGCTTCTCTCAGTGCTCGATGTGGATTTAGTGAGAACATTATTTTAGTTATTGCTTTTATTCTTGTGCTGTTTGTAAGGCCAAGAGCCTCCTCTAACAAAACAATGCTTTTCTAACACATTATCTCTTTTAATAACTGTTATATTATATTTTCTAATCATCAAATCAAGTAGATTACATAGCCTACCATTCAACATCACTGGTATTTTTGTATCGCTCTACTTGTTTGTGTTTGTTCCAGACATACTTTATGTATCTGTGTTAGTAGTGGGATTTTTCAGTGACTCGTTCTACAGGTTACATAGTTAAACCAGTAGGTGGCGACAAGTGTATTTACGAGTTATTAATTCATTCATTCAAACTATTTATCAAAACCACTGATTAATTAAGAAATGAAACATGTGACTGTGAATAATTCATTTAACCAACATACTGTATATAAAACCTTTAAAATAATTTGGATGTACTACATCCGTCATGTTGTCATTGTCATGTGACTTACCAGCATCAGATACGTAGCTTAACTGCCATTCACAAATCCTCTCCTGTGGCCTCATGGGGTAGTAAAGTGTCAATTGAATGCATAAGTCATCAGAGTACTTTACGACTACTGTTTTATGACTACTGTGAATTCCGGACATACTGCTCTCATTTCACATTCTGTTTTTTTGCCTACTAGGAAGTATGCAATTTAGGGTGCAGTCAATGACTTTATGAGTGATTCATTGAATCATTCATTAAACCGATTTGTGCAAAAATGTTGAATTATTCAAGAATGAAACATCACAGCTGCCTGAAAAAAAAAAAAAAATAGTTTACCACTAAACCACACCATTATGATTTTTTTAAAGAGTCTGAATGGATTTTAAGTAGCCCTTCTTGCCTTTCAGAACATGCCGCTTATAATGCGCACAATATTGTCTGGAGTTATGTTCAAATACACTTATTATTAATCATTCCTTCATCACATAATGAACTATGTGATACATGCCATGTAGAGAATGAACAAGCAAGTCAGCAGTTTTGCACACAATATGCATGAATGTGTAAAATGTAGCTCTGTTGCTGAGATTCTCTCATCCACATTGCGAGTTCAACACTGCAGCGAGATGTCATTGTATTCATAAGCAGAGGAAAAACTTTCAGTTGTATGTCTTTTTTCCATACTGACAACCTGTCAGTGACAGCTACTCTCAGTTGTTGCATGAGAAAGTCTCTTGGCATTGTGCTGACGCTTACATTATTACCATAGCAACCAATGTAGATATACATGTCCATTAAGCTAAGCAAACAGATCCAGTTTTGCCGCTTACAAAATAGACAGTGCAGAAAGTTAGTCCCAAAGACTAGTTTGTTGTAAACCAAAATGGGATCTCCTTGAAACAGTGTAAGAAACTATCTGAGGCTTTGCCATTTTATCATATTTATTTTTTTTAATTTTTTTTTATAGTAGCATCTACTGTATTTCAGCCGAACCTACGGTTAGCATGACACGTCTTTGTAAGGATTCCTCGTCTGTGTTCTGGAGCTTTTGAGTGTTCTGTTGGTGAAGGTGAAGAAAAGGATGATGCTGGGTTGCCAGATCAATATAAGGTGAATGTCCGGGATATATCGCAGCCCGTGCATCCCTGACCTGCTAAGATAAGAGTAGCTTGCTCCCTCTGGAGGAGGGATAGATGTTGGTTCCCTAGATACAGAAGAATAGAAATCCTGTGCGTGCGTGTGTGTGTGTATGAGAGAGTGTATAATGTGTGCTGTGCTGCAGAAAAAAAGGCTCATGCCCAAAACCAGCATATGGTCTCTCTCAAAACAAGATGTCCGACAGCCATATGTTTGCATGCAGGTTACACACACACACACACACCATCACAAACACGTCACCCTTTTGGTGATCTAATCTCATATTCACACACCAACAATCTATGAAAGTTCGCCCCGAAGCTGCCAATGGTTTCAGGACTCTTTTTCACTCTCTTTTATACACACACATATGCTTACAGTGTTTTTTTTTTTTTTTTTTTTTTTATAGCAAGGGCACCAGGGCTCATGGAAGGCAGTGCTGTGACATTTTGTCATTCTGAATGACCCCACCTCTAACCTCACACATGACCCTTTCTCCTTTGAGGCTCTTGGCCAACAGAAAGAAAGACAGCATCGCAAAAACGCACTCAGCAATATGACACTCAACAGTAACCACTCGATTCAGTCTCTCTGTGTGTGTGTGTGTGTGCGCGGACGCGTACGCTGGTAAGAGTAAATGAGCATCTTTTTACATGTGTTCGTCAGCTCTTGCCTCCCAAGCCTTCTCTTTTCCTTTCTTATCTGTCATGGTGTGTAACACCGTGTCTACACTAGTAGCTAGCGATGAAGTGTTGCGATGTGTTGTGCCACAACGTCTCGTCCGTCAGCACTGGAAGTGTACTGGAAGCTGCACAAAATCTCAATGTTCACTAACACTTTTCAGTCTGCTACTACTACTACTTGATAAAATGGGTGTAAAACTATACACTTTTTTTTTTTTTTTTTTTTTTTAACATAATAATGTTAGTATTGATACAACTGTATGCCTATGATTAGAAACAACAGATGTTTTTTGTTTTTTTTTATTAGTTGGTCAGATACATCCCACGGTGACATTAATGTAATATTCAGGAGGTATGTAAATATATAATGAATTAAATTTATGAAAAATAAATAAATAAAAAATATATATTTTATAAAATACATTACTAATGGGTGGTGCTGTAACTTCTGTTTCATAAACTATTCAATTTAATTTACATTCACTAGTTCACACTTACAAATAAGTTAGATAGAATAAATGCGTATTTGGCGTGCTGTCCGAGGAGAGGGCTCCGGGCTCGGTATTCGGCCCGAACCCAGAGTACTCCCCCCGTATTCCTGGCTGTAAAGATTAAGCCAAGAGTGAGGAGTCGGGGTGGTGGAGGGATGCTGAAAAACTGTCAAGGAATATTAGGTGAGTTGACAGTGTGGATATATATATACTTCTAGTCATGCTGATTAGGGTAGACATAATTGTTTGATGACGAGTAGATTGGATTGCTTATTTGAACGTGCTCCTCCCGAACTTTGTTTATAAAACATCATTAAATACATAGTTCACCTACAAATGAAAATTCAGTCATCATTTTCTAATCCTCATGTCTTCTAAACCGGTATGACTTAATTTCTTCTTTGGAACACAAAAGAAGATATGGTCCCACTTTATATTAGGTGTAGACTTTACTATGTACTAACATTTAGGGTACAACGGGATTAAAGGCTGTGTTCACACTGCAGGGCTTAATGCTCAATTCCGATTTTTTTAAAAAAAATAATTTTTTTTGCAAGGCCAATTTCCAATTAAATGCGACCTTTTGTGATCTCCTGTGTGAACGTGAAATGACCCAGAAGTAACCCGCATGCGCCAAAGAGTACTCACCGGTCAACGACGTCACTTGTTGTTTGCGGAAGTAGCTAAACTTCAACTAACTGTGATTCACTCTCACACACACACAACACACGAGCGCGCGCAGCGACCGTTACACAAGACGGCTCATCTTATTTACCTCAGCTCGACGAATATGCAGTCCGTTTTCAAACCGACGACTACTTCAACGCAGACTTATGACGTTTGTCGCGTATCAATGACGTGCGGGTCGGATACATGCGACCTGGCCGTTCAGACTGAAGTCGCATTTCAAAAGATCGGATACGTATCGGATTTGGACCACATACCCAAGTGGCCTGGGTCGCATTTGAAAAGATCGGATCTGTGTCGTTCAGACTGTCATGAAAAGATCAGATACAGGTCGCATAGGGGCAAAAAAATCGGAATTGAGTCGTTTCAGCCTGCAGTGTGAACGTAGCCAAAGGCGTACCCGGGTAAAAGGCACATTTTATTGTTTTCTCCTCTAAACCACTAGATGGCACAATAACTTGCTGCAGCCCTTTCCTAAACATCCGCTTTTCAAGATACACAAGGAAATTTGGCTGATCCTTGACATGATCGCGGGCAGCAGCGCAAAGTTGATTTAATATTTTATGTTTTAGCAAAGTAAATTGCTAAAATGATTTTAAATATTTTGAGACAAAGGTCTTGTTAATGATTTTCAGCTTTGTTCAAGGTACTTAAAGTTACAGTTTTTCAATAACGGAAGAATATGTAAAAGTATGCTATTTGGTGTAAAAGGCGCCCCTGCTGTTAGGGATAAAGGCACAATTATTAAGATGATGATAAACAGCTGGCAGACTTTTCCATTTGTTGACATGACATGGTTAGATTCAGACGGTAAATATCATATATTATATTGGGTGTCCTCTTTAGAGATAATCATCATATTTATAATGAAACCATCATATTTAAAAATGTGATATGAATCATATATAATAAAATATATTTATTGTTACTACTGTAAAGCTATTCAATTATTATAGGATCTGATTTAGTGCTTTCAGATCTTTACGTTTAAAAAAATGCTTTATTTTTCAAATTAACATTTTAATGACAGTACATTTATTAAAGAAAAATGAATTCCTTTATTTATCAAAATAAACAGAAAATAGTACAGACTTTTCTAAAGTGATTGTTTTGAACAAGTATTAACTTTATTTTTGACATTATTCAAAACGTACTACTTTAGCTAAAGTATTTGTATCAATACTGTGTTGCCCCATGCTGGTGCCCCGTTTGTGGGGTAAAAGGCCCAACTTGCCACCTCATACATTTATATCATTTTTAAACAAACAAACCACGTTTATGATTTATTTTCACACAAAATCTGTTGCTCCATCAATGTTCAATAAAAACATTCTGCAATCATACACTATGTGAATAGTGAAAATCACACTAGGTGTGCTTTTAGCCCCGTTGTACCCTACATTAATAATTTGATACAATGCACTTATTGTGTACATATATGTTATTACATTGTTCTTATATTAAAAAAAAAAACTGCATATAATTGCATGTAATTGCATCTGTAATTACACTGTTGACCCTTTCCTTACCTCTCAACCCACAATTAAACCTACCCATACCACCAAACATGTCCCTAACCTTACTTGTATCCCACCTCAATACTAGCACAAGTGTTTTGCAAAACTACATGGACATAAGTACATTGTAATTATTTTTTTTTATGCAAGTACATAGTATTGAAAGACACCTTATATAAAGTGTGACTGATGATATTTTGAGAAATTATTATTATATATATTTTTTTTTTCATCAAATACGTCAAAAACTGTTTTACTCTCACTTTAATCTGCATAGCTCAGAACCCAATGTGTGGTAGTAAACTCCTTAAATAATCTGGAATCAGTCAGTTAGCCTATAACATAAAGTAATGTTTGTGTACCTGTCACTATGTGTGCACTGGCATCAAGCCCAACAGATTATATAATTTTTTTTGTTTGGCTACAGTTTTTATTTGGCTCTGTGAAAGCCTTTATAGTAAAAGCTCGCCTTTTTCAGCTCGCTACACATGGTTAACATAGGGTCTGCAGCGAATCTCTACTCAAATCTATATGCTTCTGTCACGCAGGTAGTGTGAATACAGTAACCGGTTAATATGGGCACAGAAATGCATGCGTGTGTGAGTGTGTGGTATGACACAGGTCTGAGATTCACAATGTGAGGTGTGAGTTTAAAGTAAGACGCCAGGGGAAAAGACATCTGAAAAAAATAATAAAACAACCATTCAGTGTTTCTAAACGCCTGCGTCTTTGCATTGAATAGATAACTTGGATCATTACCATTCAGCTGAGACATCTATTAAAAATATTCTGCTATTCAGTTGTTGTTGTTGTTGTTTGTTTTGCTTTAGGGTGTTTTCCCCATTTTTGGTGTGCGTTTTTTTTTAATATATTTTATGAATTCTGGAATGATTTTCTCTCACTCTCGTTCCCTCGGAATCAAACAATGAAGTTTACTGGGTATAAGCTCAATCTTTTTGTTTGGTTGGAAGGAAAATGCTGGATATTTAAGGATATCCATATTCATCCCACATTCTCCACCATCCTGCCTTTATCCCATGTTATAATATGAATTACCCCAAACCATAAATATTGCTGTTCTTTTCAAAGAGAAATCAAAGCTCTCTAATGATGAGAGATAAGGCAGAGCGTTTGTGAGTGTGCGTGGATGTGCGCGCTTGTTTCTCCTAAATTAAAGTTGGCTGCTATCCTCAAAAATTCAGCTTGTCTCAGTAATGCGGTTCTCTCTCGACTGTGGTCCTAAAAGCTTATTGAGACGGGGGAGAGAGCGTAGGCCTGAGGGCAGCTCGCTGCAGCCATACATTTATTCACTTTTGTAGCATGATTGAAGTTTCCCTACACTGATTTCTGGAGAGAGAGGGAGAGGCTCTTTCCTTAAAAAAATAAATAAATTTCTCTCATTCTTCCCTTCTTTTTTCTGTGTCCCTTAGTTCTTCTTCATTAATAATGAAAATGATTTTGTGCTGCATGGCATTTGCCTTTGAGTCTGTTTCTTGTGAGATCTGATTTTTCAGGGGTCTCCTTTTTCTCCTTTTTAGTTGGCCTGTCAATTAGTGTACTCATTTATGATGATTGATTATACCATGATTTTAAAAAATAATATTGCAATGACCCCTATGTAAAATTACATACGTGGAATGTTTGGCTATTGGAGCGATTCATGTTTTTGCGTGTCCACAATGAGAGCGGAATGATTAATTGTGATTAATTTGATTCATTTTTCAGCATACCATGTGATTAATTCAGTTAAAAATTCTACATGATCGACAACTCTACTTTTTAGTCAAATGTATAGCTATAATTTAATCTCAACTCTCATTGTAGGTGCAGCTACATTACTGTTTAAAAGTTTGGGGTCAGTAATACTTTTTAGTGTTTTTGACAGAAGTCTGTTGTGCTCACAAAGGCTGCATTTATTGGATCAAAAATACAGTAAAAACAGTAATACTGTGAAATATCTAATATGCTGATTTGGTGCTCAAGAAACATTTTTATGCAGTCGTACTGCTTATAATTTCTTTGTATAATTTTATAAGTAGAAAGTTCAAAAGAACAGCATTTATTTGAAATAGAAATCTCATGTAAAATTGTAAATGTCTTTACTGTCACTTTTGATCAATTTAATGCATCCTTGCTGAAAAAAAAAAAAATGGTCAGCTATCCTTTTAAGTGTCATCAAGGAAAAAATGATAATTATACTCATGGTATCCACCTTATTCCTGACGAGCTTACTGCATTTTGAATTATAGGTGTCACTTCCGGTTTGGGGAACTTCCATTCAAAAAGACTGAAACGAATCATTTCAAATCATAAGGTTGCCTTACAAATATCCGTCAGTTTGACTCAATGAGCTATCAGTTTTCTTTAAGAATAACATGAGAATAACACTTTTAAATGTCATTTTAATGTTCAATGGTTGAAGAGTGAGTAGAATAATGTAATGTCATTGTACACAGTTTAAAAATATATATTATTGCATCCATAGAGCTAGTCTTTCACTGATTACACCCATAATTCGCGCAAAACGTCATGGGGCGTAGGAATAATGTGGATAGGGACATTATAGTGATGACGTTGTTCAGTTGTGAACATAGTGACTGGGACGCTGTGCATACGCTGAATTTTTGTTCAGAATATGTAAATATACATGTAAACGAAAATGCAAAGTTTTAGAATCTGAAATGGGATTGGATTCATTTGGATTGGTGAAAATTCGTGCATGCACATAGCTATTGTGTATTTCTATTTACATGAGCCAAAAAAAAAAGGGTGGTATGAAAGAGGGCAGGAAAAGACAAAGTAAAGTGTTAGAGGCTGTACTAATGGCAGAGTTTTATATTTATAGCTGTGTTCCTCTCCCCCTCTGTCAAATGTCATTTAGACATAAGCTATAATTACAGTTATTCATTTTCTATGGCATAATGAAACTTGGAATAGAGCATGGTTCACTGAAATACTCTTGTAGCAAAAATCAACTTATAATGCCTATCACACCTCCAAAAATTGAACTGAAGTCTTATCGCACTTGTCAGTGGACTGGCTAATTTCATTAGACTTGTCCAATCAGTCTGGATTTCTGTACAGTGATTAAGTCTTTTTCTAGCTGAAAACAAGGTTTTGGATGGTGAATCACTACTTACAGTGGAGCTGAGTCCAAGAATGGACTACAGTTTGTACCAAAGCAATTACAAAGCATTCTCGAATCATCAATGATGCAAGTTCACTGCAATTTTTATGAAGACTTTGGGTGCCGTGACGGTCCATGGACATTGATCAGTTGAATTTGCTCCCTTTTTCATCTATCCATTTGTCTGTATCTAACTTACAGAAGGCTTTTGTGCTCGCTTTTCTTCTGCAGAAAGGCAGTTGTTTAGGCCTGCAGCACAATCAAACACTACACCCTTGTTTCATCTTCAATGATTCAGCTTGTACGCATACAAACTCAACTTTAAAACATTCATGAGTGGAAGATGTTGTGCAGCTTACCCTAGTTGATTTAGCCGCGGGCTACAGCCTTTCTCCATGTGCTTATCTTCCTAAGCCAGAAGGAGTTTTCTATGCAGCTGATGCATACTGAAACACAGTGTGCCAACATGTGGAGGTTTGCAAAATGACACACGTCGCTCCCCTCGGCTGGCAGAGTCGGGAGAGCAAATTTGGTCAGCGAGCGAGGACATTGATTTTTGCGGATCAGACAAGTTCCGTGTTTAACAGATGTAGGCTAATGGGACATGGTCCAAACGATGGTACTCTCTGACTCCGCTCAGAACTTGTTTATCCCGTAAGTGAAGCTTTGGCAAAGAGGATGTGTCATTCTGGCAAAGAGCACTGTGGAACATACGCACACAAAAATGCTGCAGAGGTTTAAACAGCTCCTCTGAGCCAGTGAGAGTGGTGGAAAAGAACAGAACGTCATCTAAAAAGGGCTGAAATATTTAATGTTTGAAATCCCTCAATCCACCTGCAGTTAAATGATAGGAGTAGAATCTTTTGGGGTTCTATGAATGAACTCTGTGACATGATCTGCTTTCGAAAGATATTTATTCGAACATTATTGAAGACCGCATGTATGCCTGGCAGGCTGTATTGACATGCAATGCTGCATGGAGCATGAACAAGCCTAATGTACACCACATCATTTTATTACACCAAATGTAATCACAGAAAAAGAAAAATAACTTACTTGTTTAAAATAAAAACATACTTGTTTCAAACCTGTATGACATAAGATATTTTGAAGAAGGTTTCAACTATTTTCATGCCTATAATGAGTCACTGGGGTTAAAAAAAACAGTGTCCTCCTCATCGACTTTTATTGTATGGACAAAAAAACAAAAACAGTCGTTTTTTCAACAAAAAAAATATTAAAAAAAAAATATATATATATATATATATTTTTTTTTTTTTGTGATCCACAGAAAAGAGGAAGTCATACAGGGTTGGGACAACATGAGGGTGAGCAAATAATAACATAATTAAAATTTTTGGCCAAACTATTCCTTTAGCATTAGCACAAAAGCAGAACAAATACCGGGAAATACAACTAATCGTTTGCAAACACTATGAAAATTGATTTTAGTTCCCCTCATTCCACAACAAAATGTTTAAGTTTAATGATAATCAGAACAGGCCATGGATGAAAAATATAAGTATGAAACAAACATAAATTATTGTTATAAACAACATTTATTATAAAAAGTGAAACTACTGGCATGTGGGAAATGTGCTATAAATGAAATTGGGCTCATGTAGCTCTCTCAAAAATCTGATTTATATTCCAAAAAATAGATATTATAAGAATCTTTATTTTTGTAACTGTTGTTCACGCAGTGCATTTTTGGTTATGTAGTACAGCATGTATTGAAACTGGCAATGGAACAAGTCTAAATTTAAACCTTCATCAATAGATTGACGCCACGAGCAAACCACCAGCCGAGTGGGAATGTTTGAATGTGGAGCAGGACTTGCACGCCTGACCCAATCATTAGATTCCCAAATGACTATCTATTGGATCAGTCTTGCTCTGTGTTAAATGTTATTTTGTAGTTTAATATGGAAAAGACTGTGGTGACTTGTCTTGATAGCCCTGAACCCCTGTATTTGCATCATCAAACTTGCAAATGAAGCTTCATATGAGAAGCAAAATGTGTACATGATAAGCTTTGGTGATGTTGTGCTGTATGTAAGAAAACAGCGTTTCTGCATGTCTTGCTTGTGTTTTGCTCTTGTGGTTACTCACTAATGTATCTCTTTAGTGTTGTGGCTACTGGTTATATTTTATGCTTGCTGCCATTAGAAAGTGCAATGCCTCTTCCTCGGTCTCCTGCTGTGTCCAACCTCACGTTATTCTGAGCTGCTGTTAACCCAGCCAGGAGTAAAAGTACTGCTTACGGACTTTTTTTATTATTTTTTTTTCACCTCATCTGTCTAATGTAATTTCACTCTGCATATAGGCACTTTGATTTATTATTAAATAAACATTCATAACCTATATTTAACTACATTTAAAAAAATATTATTTTGGTTCACACCTTTTTCCTTTTTGGATTTTGTACAGGAATCCTAATAACTTTTTTCACCCCTTTCAAATCCCCCCATCTTCTATCCTCTCAAAAGCAGCGTGTCGATTAATTAATAGCTGCCTAATTTAATTTTCCTAAAAGTAATAACTTGTTTAAGCACGAATAAAGACTGACAAGGCAAAGTTCTAATCTGCCCAAAGTTTAATTAGTCTCAGCGAGGTTTGCATACAAGCAGACGTGGGGTCAGGGGGAGAGGACACCCGAGCGAATGGCAACGGAACGGAGGGTTGGGAAGGGTAGAGCACAGGCTCCATCAACTCTGCCTGTGTGCTTCCATCCGTGCACAGGATCAGCAAGGGATTCTGGGAAAGTTGGAGTGCTGGTGTTAACTGTCAAATAAAGACTGGTTTTCCCAATGCTATCCTCCACACCTGTCACCCAGGGCAACCTGTGTGTTGTGGCCTGAGCGGTTGGCTCCTCTGGGTGGCTTTAAGGCACAGCCAAAACTGAAAATCAATTGGCTAAAACTGTTATGGAATGAAGCGAAGAAGCTGCATATATTAGGTATTCGCTTAGAGGTCCCTGGGGTAAATGAACAATGAGCTATTGACTACAGCACTGCCCTCTTACAATGACTGCACTTCCCACATGGACTGGAGAACATAATAATAATAATAATAATAATAACAATAAAATTTGTTTTAAATACATTCAAATAATTTATTATTATTGTTGTTGTTGTTGTTATAATTATATAAATAAATAATATGATATCCAAATATTATATATGACTAGACATCCAAAATGGACTCAAGGACACGCATAATTCATCACTGGACTGTAATAGTGAGACTGCCACGGCACAATGCCAAATGACTTTGTCTTATTATAACAGCTGAAACAACTTAAAATACTCTGTCATTTATGGTCAGGTTTCCTTTACGTGAAGTTTGTGGAGCACATCACAAAAATGTATAGAAACTGAGCGTTTAGGCTACTAGCAAGGTCTTGCGTGCCATCTGAACTCTTGTTTTGGCTTGGTGCATAGATCGTCTCTTCTTGCTTTTTCCTGTTGTGGCGGTTAGCAAACAGCGTTTTATTACCATGAAACCAAATCCCCCTTCTGGATTTGAGTGTGGATCACCTGTGAGTAACTGTATTTATCGTCTGACTGTTTGCACCGAATACATGTGATATATGTGCCATGATGTGTATATATATATTAGGGGTGGAGCCGAACCCGAATACGGTATTCGGAAAGCACAAATAATGTGTTTTTTACGAATACTTATTTCGAACAAATACTTTTAAAAATATTTGTATTCGGGAACAAGAAAAACTTTATATCAAAAAGCTGCGTTTCCTCATGAGACATGGCGACCGGCGGTGCTGCTGATGTGGTGGCTGAAATATTTTGGATTAGGCTAATGTCACGTTGTCATAAGGGGTAGTTCACATAGCGCGTTTTTTGCGCGTGCAGATTTCAAATGTAGGCGCGCGGCAAGCGCGCTTATAATAGAAGCGAGCGGCGCGCTGCATAGCAACGACAGACGCCACGGGAGGGCAAGCGCTTGTGGAAAGGAGAAAGCGTGCGAACTGCGCTCTTCATGATTACGAAGTATCAGCAAAGAATTAATTGATTTCTAGCCCTTGCATTAGCTTTAGATATATTTATGGAGATGAGAAATGAAATAAAAAAGCCGTCATTTTGTCATTAATATCAGTCCGTCAGAAAAGCAGTTCTAGGCTTATTCTTGGCTGGATAACTCTTAGCAGGTTTAAAAAGCTCTTTTAAAATTAAATATGAATGCAGTTTTGGATTAAATATAAGTACAGTCAAGTCAAATAAAACATGTTTTATCTCCTGTTTGGTAACACTACAATAAGATACCATTCATTAACATTACTTAATGCGCATCTAACATCAACACATTGAGTGAACAATATATTTTTACAACATTAATTAATGTTTGTGAATGTTATTTAATACAAACACTTGATTGGTCATGTTTGTTCACTTCATTCATTGTGCATTAAATAATGTTAACATAAATAATGTTAACTTTTGATTTTAAAAATGTATTTTTAAATGAACCCCAAGGAGAATAATTGCGACAGTATATAGCCTAACTATTGTTTATTGTTAGGTCATTTTATCTATTGTTATCTAACAAATGTAATATTAATGTAGTGTTTTTAATACTACAGTTTCCATCTTTGTAACCGTGATATAAACTTTAATATATGTAAATTTAATCTAAATTAAGCTTTACCGAAATTGTTACCGAGAACCGTGGATTTTCACAGGTATTGGTACCGAATACTGAAATTTTGGCACCGTGACAACACTAGTAGCTCTGTTAGCTTGGTAATTTAGACAATAGGCTGTTGACAGAGTAACATTAACGTAGGTAATGGCTGTTATGTTATTTTCTTTTCAATGACGTTCCTTGTTACATGTTCATTGCTGGATTTATGGAAAAACATCAACCAATATTGCATATCCATAATTATTATAATGGATATAATTAAAGAATACTTACACTATAACTTAAATTAGAAGTGCAACGCAAAAAAAATGGATTTTTACACCTATTTTGAAATTTACTCGAATACAAATACAAATACAAATACTTTTCCCCTCTCAACAAATACAAATACAGATACAAATACCGGCTGCTTTGCACACCCCTAATATATATATATATATATATATATATATATATATATATATATACTGCCATTCAAAAGTTTGGGGTCAGTACGATTTTTTTATGTTTTTAAAAGAAGTATCTTCTGCTCACCAAGGCTGCATTTATATATATAAAAAAAAAAAAAACAGTAATATTGTGAAATATTATGACAATTTAAAATTACTTTTATATTTTAATATATTTTAAACTGTAATGTATTCCTGTGATCAAAGCTGAATTTTCAGCATCATTACTCCAGTCTTCAGTGTCACATAATCCTTCAGAAATCATTCTAATATGATGATTTGATGCTCAAGAAACGTTCATTATTATTATCATCAATGTTGAAAACAGTTGTGTATTTTATTTATTTTTTATTATTTGATGAATAGAAAGTTCAAAAGAACAGCATTTATTTAAAATAGAATATTTTCTAACATTATAAATGTCTTTACTGTAACTTTTGATCAGTTTAACTCATCCTTTATGAATAAAAGTATTGATTTATTTTATTTATTTCCCCAAAAAATAAAATTAAAATTCTTACTGACCCCAAACTTTTGAACGGTAGTGTTTAATGTTACAAAAGCTTTAGATTTCAGATAAATGCTGTTCTTTTGAACTTTCTATCCATCGTAGCATCATGAAATAAAAATGTAAATAACTGTTTTCAACATTGATAATAATCATAAATGCTTCTTGAGCATCAAATCATCATATTAGAATGATTTCTGAAGGATCATGTGACACTGAAGACTGGAGTAATGATGCTGAAAATTCAGCTTTGATCACAGGAATAAATTACACTTTACTGTATATTCACATAGAAAACAGCTGTTTTAAATTGGAATAATATTTCACAATATTACTGTTTTTGTTTGTATTTTTAATCAAATAAATGCAGCCTTGGTGAGCAGAAGATACTTCTTTTAAAAACATTAAAAATCTTACTGACCCCAAACTTTTGAACGGTAGTGTATATGTTACCGGCAAAGTGTGAAATCCCGGTATTGTATAGAATGCCTAGGCAATGTATAGAATGCCTGATGGTTTTTGGCAAACTGTGAAATGTAAGTTTTTTTGTGAAAATGTTACATACTTTTCCTAGGCATTCTATACAATTCCTAGGCATTATACAGAATGACCAGTACCATTTAGGCAAAGTGTTAAAAGGGCACAAGATGAGAAGCCTTTATTAATTAATACGCATTTGAAACTGAAAGAACAAAACTACGAAATAAAGCACAGGATATTCTTACCGGAAAACAATGAAAGCAGAACTGAGATTGAAGTACTTGTTACACTAAGAAAGGCCGGAGTAACACGTGGAATTGTACTCACTTTTCTTCTTCACACAAAAACACCTTATATTTTGGCACTTTGATCTTGTACATGAACAGAATATTGTTACCGGTAAAACACAAAGCAGAACTGGCATAACCGACTTGTTGCAGCAGGGAAGGCTAGAGTGACATTTTGAATTGCACTTAATTTTCTTTTTCACACAAAGGCACCTCATATATTGGCATTTCGTCTTGCACATACACCTGACGAATCCTTGGCCGCTTCCTGTGGACTGAGAAGTAGCTGCAGATCGGAGAGGTATTTCGTGGTCAGGAACGTCTTCAATTCTCATTAAGTTCTTTGGACATACGGTGAATTGTGATCTGGCGTAGAGTTGCTTCTAGATTCCTTGTGCAGTTCCAAGTCGGTAAAAGCCATCTTCCGTCACGTTCAGAAGAAGGATTTTCGGTAACCACGGAAATGGAAGGCTCTTCGATAACCATGGCTTCATCACTGTTTTGGTTTCCTCCATCATGGATTGCATTCTCATCTATGTCTTCTGCAGGGAGCTGTGCCTCTTGCATTGATTCATCTTGTGCCTCTTGCATTGATTCATCTCGTCTTTCTTCCTGCTGTTGTGTTGTTTGTACGCTCTCTATTATTTTTTCGAGCTCTTCCTCAGTCTCTACGTCTTGTAAAACGTCGTCAGGCAGGGACGACGTCGAGAGACCTACTCTAGCTTTGCAGCCGAACAGTTCTTCATAAGTTGGACGAACCGCAATCCCTCACTCCAGCAGCTAGTTTTTTCATCTTGCATCCAAGCACACAGCATATTTTCAATGTCCTGATTAGCTATTTCGACGCTCCCCTGACTTTGTGAGTGGCGCGGCTTACCATGGACAATCTTCAGGGTGGGCCAATTCTCCTTTAGGCTTCTTACCACATTGTTTGCAAATTCCCTGCCGTTATCGGACTGTAGAATCGTTGGAGCACCAAGCAACGTAAATATGTCGACGAGCTTGTAGGCTACTTCTTCCGCTCTCTTTGATTTCAGAGCACTGAGAACTACAAACTTAGTGAGATGATCTTGGTACACCATTATAAACTTGTACTCTCTGTCAGGATGGGACTGAAAATCGATGAGATCGACCTGACAACGGGAGTTGAATTCAGAAAAAAACCATTGGCTTGACCACAACACCTTTTTTAACACCTTTTTGCTTCTTCTGGCAAGGCTCGCAAAGGTGAACGTACAGCTCAATATCATGACGGGTAATGTTCTTATACTTGGGTGAAAGTTCTTTCAACATCCTGTTCCGTCCTCCATGACCAATAGCCAAATGGGCCTTATGGAGTACGTCAAATAACTCGGAGTCCGCGACGTAAAACTGAATAGCACTCGTACCTTCTTTAACAGGATAGATCAACTTAGTCTTATTCTCGACCATCATTACGTCATAGTGTTTCAACAGCCAATAGTCCCGTGGTTCCTTCTTAATGGTCGTCTTAGCCTTTTTCACATCGTCCACTAACTTTTGGTAACTGGTTTCGGTTAGGGAAACACAGTTTTTAGCAGCATTGGCTCTTACTTGAGATAATTCATCGCAGAACCGTCGTTGCATGTCAGCATGGCGTGATTCCTGTCTTGGCACTACACTCCCTTCCGACATGGTGATACAAGAACCACGGGAAAGGATGACGGGAGAGCGTCTGTGGAACCTCAGCCGGATGCAAACGCCACCGCAAACAGTAAACAGCGGGATAAAAATGGCGGTATTAGACGTATTATATACTTTGCCGGCAGACAATCCGGCATTCTATAGAATGCCTAGGCAATGTATAAAATATCAATAATTTCACACTTTGACGTTCGATTTCGGGCATTCTATACATTACCTAGGCATTCTATAGAATGCCGGATTACACACTTTGCCGGTTATATATGTTATAAATATATATATACATACACACACATCATGGCACATATATCACAGTTCACATATATATCACATATCACATAGTATCACACATATATGTATATGTATATATATATACATATATATATATATATATATATATGTGTGTGTGTGTGTGTGTGTGTGTATATATATATATAATATATATATTATTATTATTGATATTAGTTATTATACACACACACACACAGTAGACATATATATTCAATTTATAACCCTGAGTCTACCCTGAATATACATAAACTGCATAAAATAGTAGCTAAATGGGAAAAAAATTGCCTCTGATTGATAGCAAGGGCTTAGTACGGTGGATACTAAATAATAGCTTTGTTTTTTTTTTTATCCCCTAATACACACACAATGGTCATTTCATTCATTACTGCCATTTTTATCAAATCATTATGATCTTTCATATGAAAATCATCCATCTGCGTGTTGAATAGGAATTCTTACCTACAATGACATGGTCAAATGGACATTTTGACAGCTGCACAATTGGACATGGAATCAGAAAACAGCTTGGACCTTGTATGTATATTTCCATCCATATCACACCCCAGGGGCACGACAGTTGAATGAAAATGACATGAAGCAAATCTCTTGTGCCAGCCCTCCATCACAGAGGAGAAGAGCAGAGAAAATGCACAGAGCCCAGTCTTAACATATCTTTCCTCTTTACTTTAGACAGCACCAAATGTCAGATACTCATCTGGAAATAATTTCCATTCTATTATGGTGACAAGGGGCCAACAGAATCTAATTAGCTGAAAAAAAGTGCCAGAGAGCCGGATTGGGAGTGATTGGTGATAGGGGCAGTGGTGCAGGGCCAGCTCTCCAGCCTTCAGGCTCAGCGGGAACACTCCTGAGGTTAACTGCAACTCGAAGGAAGGAGATAAGAAAAGGAGAGAGAGGGATTCAGGTGCCGTATGCCAGAGACGAAGGTCTCTATTGGTCTCTCAGAGCCCAAACTTTGAATATTCTTCCCTGAGTGATAGTAAAAGAGAAATATAAGATCTAAGAGCAAAAAGGGGGCATATATAGTTTGGCTCTCAGTATAGTCTCTTTTTTCTAAACACAATTTTTATAGCTTGGATCATATCTATCTATGAAAAAAAGTGACATGAAAAAAAGAGAATGATTTCTTAAAGTGTGTTCTGTGATGGTCCAATATAAGGGACAAAATAATGACATCCGCTGCCTCAAATCACAGGCCTTTCATAGAGCTCAGACATCTCAGGAAATAAATGTTTCCCCTCCAGAACTCGCCATTCTGCCTGCCCTCTTTTCACATGCACACTATCAAACTAATCTAATGTCACTTTGAGAGGAAAGGTTAGGCTCAGTTTTTGCATTTATATTTTCCAGTCAGAGAGTTTGACCTTTGCAGATCAGACCGTTATTTTCGCTTCTTGTGATGCCATCCAGCTTCAACAACCTTTTATAGTGAAGATTAGCATCCATTGCACTGATTGGTTACAGTGAACAAGGGTTAGAATAGGCTGTAGAGTTGTTCGTGCATGCAGCTTTGATTGACTACAAAAGTGAAGCTTCATAATAAAACTGGGATGATCTCAATTATGCTTTTAAATAGTAAGGTTTCTGTTTAATTTGTCATTTGAAATGGGTTAGTCAATGAATTATGTTTAATACTGACTAGTGTCGAGTACAGCTAAAAAAAAAAAAAATAGGCTACCGAATCAACATGCACCACTGTCAAATTTTCCATATGTAATCATTGTGATATCAACTTGTAATAATTGCTTTAATGAGATCATTGTTTCTGCCTAAATAAATACATGATGTTAGCTAAGTGTATGATTTGTATTATCTTAGAACTGTACATTTTTGACATATGGACATTACTTTGACACAGTCACCTCTGATAACAGATGATTTATCTAAATTGTAATGTAGAAACATGCATTTTTTTGTCTCTAAAGCTGTTTCGAAATGATATGTATTGTGAAAAGCGCTATATAAATAAATGTGAATTGAAATGAATGTGGATGGAATTTCGTACTACTGTAAAAATACTCTGACAGAGTTTCCTGCAATACTTATTCAATGACACTTCAACACCTAGACACAGCAAGACCAGTGTAGTTCAATTTAAAAGAACACGGCACACAGGGTGGATCCTGATTCCCAAATTAATCTCATTAGTCTGTTCCTTGTAGTGAATCAAAAGCATACAGCGCAACCAGTGTATTCTGAATCACAAAGTGACTCTTATGAGTAAACGCACCTTTTGCACAAATTGTTTTAAATGTATTAAAATGACCTCATCGTTCTGTTCTCATTTCTTCCAGATCTGAGGCCTCTACCTGACGTGGCCATGACGGGAAAATGCACGCGCGAGTGTACGGAATATGGCCACTCGGATTCCTGCTGGATGCCCGGACAGCCCTCACCCAACCGCACCAAGAGTGACAAGAGTGGGCCCAAGCTCTCCACCTTCGTGCCTTACCAGGAGAGGGAGGGTCAGGAGCGTCTGATGGCTGACAGCAGCTCTAAGCCTCACGGAGAGGAGCGGAGCGGAGGCGGGAGCAACAAAGTGGCCAGCATTCGCTTTTTGCCTCCCTACACTAGTGCCTATTCTACAGGCGGCGACTCCGGCAAGGACTGCGCCCGGGAGGAGATCCCCCTCAGTCAGACAGCCGATTACGTCCCTGCCACTACACCCTCCAGCCAAGGCTCCAAAAGAGAAATCTACCTGTGATTCATCTGTCATCCGCCTAGGTTCGATTCCACATTTGATCCAATTTACTTGCGATCAGCAATGCCTGTGAGAGGATAAAAGGCCTTGTTTTCAGAACACCTGCTAATTCTACTACACCACCAGACCCCGATTTACACAGACGTCTCGACGTGCATCTCCATTCCCCTCATCCATAATCCTAATGGCTGACACAAAACAGCTAGAGACCTTCTTTAAAACCCTTGGGGTTTTATACAACCCTGCACGTTGTTAGAGGCTCTGGAAGCCGAATAGAAAAAATAAAAATAGAAAACAATTTTGTGAATATAAAATGAAGAACACAATCCCCATGTAAACATCTAATGAAAGAATGTAAGGACAATTTTTAAGTGAACATTGTGATAATTTAATGTCAAGGTTATATTCCTATTTGATTCTGAATTTTGTTTGTTTGTTTATATAAATATATATATATATATATATATATTACTTATGATCAGACTAGTTATGCTTACCTAAAAACATATACACTGACCTACACATCCAAATAGTACCTTTTTGTTCCCTTATGTGTGTATGTCTACTATGAACTTGAGCCAGAAGAACTGGCAATCCAAGAGTGAAATACATTCTCAACATGTATACTTTACTGAAGAGAAAACACATTCACCTTTCTTAAATTGCTGAAGGGTAATTGTTTCTTACATTTGTCTTTTTTCATAGGAAACTTTTTTCTTAATGTACAGTGATGTAAATACTCCACGTCTGACAGAACAGTTTTGATTTATGATTTAGCTGTACAGACCCACGTAGCCGCGACTTCCTTCTATTGATGGTAGTAGAAGGAACATTGCTCAGAGGATTTGCCTCCCTGTTAGTAAAAGAAGGACAACAGTTTTGGACCACGGAATGCTAAAGATAATCCACAGTATGAGCCTCCACAGTCTGACTTCATGGGACTCGCGCGAACATGGAATTTGGGCCAAAATCCAACGGAAACAAATGAATTACAGCAGGTTTGCATGATGCCATTTGTCATTTCAGACAAATTTGACAGGCTTCATCGGTTCCCATAGGAAGCTCTCCCAGTGACTGTAATACTCCTTTGCTTCATAAGAAGACAATATACCAGGAGGTTTTAGGTGAGTTGCCCTCTGGAAGAGCTTTGTTCAACACATCCAATCCTTAGGAAGGAGCAACAACTTTTACAAAAAAAAAAAAAAAAAGGTTAAAAAAAAAAAAAAAAGAAAGAAATGAACTGAACTGTCCATGTGCTGTGCAATAGCCTACTTGTTTTCGGACATGTCAAACTCTGTTGTGTAGATGTGTGGTTTTTTCAGAGATGTTTGCTCTACTCTGTGGTGACCCTGTCAAATGAATGCTCACAAGAGATAGACAAGTTCAAAAATCATGACAGCAGAACATTTCTCTTGTGTTTGACCACATTAAAGTTGTATTCAACAAATCCAGTATATTTTAGAACATCTGAGATTCTGTTTTAAGTGTACTTTGAGCATATGACATAACAAGACTCCTGCAGCGAGCTTAGAAACGTCTAAATTGTGCTAACCTATTACCGCAATGTCACACTGGCACTCGTCTAACCAGGGAGCTTTTGTTGGAAATGCTCATTTGCACATCTAAAAGGAAGGTCTTTCAGAAAGTTTACAGGAAGTTCATTTAGGGCCGTTATTAATAGCGGCCGACGGTAACAGGGATTGCTTCAGTTGCGACGCAGGTCAGCAAAAGCTATAATGAGTATTCGAGGCCTGAGCTATACACACGCTAAGTGCACTATAATTTACACCATGTCACACAGCTAAGTCGCCACTTAAAACAGACTCCGGTGAAAAAAGGGTGATTATAACTTTGTAGGTGTCGATTCAACGTTCTCAGAGATTTGTGCTTTGGGTTCAGTATGCGATAAAGTCTCCTTTAAAGAAAAAAAACAACAACTACAGACAAAATGACCCAATGCGAAAGGCTGTTGCCTTTTGTGAGTGTGAATTAATTTAGTTCACAGCTGACCCCCTTATTTGAACACTGGAAGACCAAACACTTGAATGACTAAGTAAATAAGACGTATTTCCAGTTTGACTGGCTCTTTGGTCCCTGTGTGCCATGCGACATCGTTTTTTTTAAACAAGAATTGCTGTACCATTGTACTTCATTGTACACATATAACTTCCTGTTCTTTTAATCATCCCAGCAACTACTGACCTTAGAGCCGTTTCCTGCTGTGACAAACAGAAGCTGCTCAGGACCTCAAATGCTGTATGACAGTTAGACAGTCTTTCACTCCCTCTGGGAAAACCTGGAGTTTATCCCCGGAGAGCAACTGTCACAGACACTGATAGGTCAAATCACTCGGAGTGTATGTGAACGTGTGCGTCTTTGCACACCTCTGTAACAGTGTAGGTACACAGAGGGATCCGCTCACTAAAGCAAGGAATTTTAAACGCTACACATTCATTTTTTATTTTTGCCAGGATTTTCAATGGGCAAATTGTGTTGTGGAATCTCATTGAATAAAATGGTTCTTACTGTGTGAAACATTGGACTGTGGTGCAGAGAATCTGATGGAAAACAAAAAACATGTCTTATACACTGGGTGTAAAAAAATTGTCATAGGGTGAAAAGGTAGAAAAATAAACATTGTATAAGGGGGAAAATGGTCTAGTGTTATAATCATGCAATTGTAGCTGTTAGTTTGTTATTTGACAGTAACATGTTTTACTCATGTGTGAGATTCTGTCATTTCTTTTGTTTTGAATTTATTTGGACAGTTTCTAAGTCTGACTGAATCTGTGGCTCAAAAATGTATACTCAACCAGTCTTTTTATTTTATTTTGAACTATTGAACTACTGTTGTTTTATACCAAGCATAATCTCTAATTACATGTAGTTGTTTTTAAGCTCATTTAAGGTACATTCCACACAACCCTGTTAAACAGTTTTGTTATCATCAATACAAATCTGTCCTGCTAACACACTTTTACACTCTTACAGCAAAATTGACAATAGTTATTTATTCTATACATATACGTGTTGATTATTATAATTTTTTTTTTTTTTTATAAAGGATGTCTAATGCAGCACAGTCATGCACAAATAATGTGAACAATCACCTTTTTTGTACCTAAAACAGATACTTTACACTGCATCCTTTTTTATTTAGGCTTTTGTCTACTTTATGACCAGGCCCAAATGGAATCTTTATTTCTTGCCTTGATTTTTGAAGGGAAAAAAATTCTGCGCAATGGATTTGAACATGGTAAAATGGGTTAAATAGTGCTTTCAGCTACCGATTAAGCTCTATCAAATTAGCCAAATATTTAATAAATGAACACACAAGGGGTGGACGATGTATATGGCATTTTAAATAATGGGCGTTCCAGTTCTGTGAAAATCTATAGAGCTTTCTGCCGGCACAGATTCCATGTGGGCCTGCTTATGACTGATGTTCAATTTCATCCTACTGTAAGCTCTATTTCATTTGTGCTGAATCGTATATTTGATTACATGGAAATCAATCAAATCCAATGTGACTTAAGAATCAGTTCTTTGTCTGACACATGGACTCATTTTGGAGCAGAGCCACCCGCTGCATTTGTCCAGGTATTAGGAGTTATGAACGAACATGTCATCGTGTTGTAATGTCACCGTGCATAATGAGGCTCACCATGCATCTCTGCACATAATAGAAGTAGAGAGTAAACAGCATCATTCTACCCCGCGAAAAAGATTAAAAACGAAATCGGTAATTTATTTTGTGAAGCGGTGGCTGAGTGGCTTCATTATATGACTTTGGCTCTGAAATTAACTGATAGTGCTTTAGCGGTTTGTGGGCGTCTGCCTTCATATGATCTCGATATTAAAAACTCTACAGTATGTAACTAAAGAACAGCCACCATTTAAATAGATAATTACAGGAAGTACAAGTTTGTAGCCTAAGTGTTGGTTATATTTATATCGAAACGCTTGTGATGCCTTGTTTTCTTTGTACAGTTTTATGTACATGCTAATAACGTGGCTTTAAAAAAAAAAAAAGAAAAAAAAAAGAGAGAACAAAAACAAGAACATGTTGAAAGACAAACTGATATTGTAAAATATTTTTAAAAGTAGAATGTGTTAGAATGAGAGTTGGGGGCACAAAGGAGTGCCTGTGTCTAAAATGTCATCAGTAGCCATTCACTGGCTTCTAGTCTATTTTAAAGTTTTACTGTCTCTCTTTATGAGTCTTTTTTTTTTTTTTTTTTTTTTTTTCGTGTTATTTGCAAAATAGTGGCTTTGAAGAGTTTTAGCCCTTATTTGTTCCATTATGTTCTTATCAATATCCGCATGTTAAACACGATGAGGAAGAAAAAAGAGGAAAAAAAAAGTTGTCTTTTATTTTTGCTGAGCAAATCAAAGAAATACTATCTTGTAAGTACTCCTTCCTTATAGCTTTACAATAAAATACATTCTGTAAAACACTGTCCTTCATGATTTTTTAGTGGCTTTAAATAGCTTTGATTAACACAGTTTCTTTTTATTTCATTAGGGAAAGTGCTTTGAAAATGTGTTATTTTTTAAGTCCATTCTTTGGGGAACACATTTACCACATTGTACTCCCATCTTGCAAACAACTACAAGTTAACTTCCTGATTCAGCACATGTCCACTGCCAGGGAGCTGCTGAAAAGCTGGGTTTCTTTCTTCAGTCTTAGCAGACCTGGCAGAATTGAAATTCTCCTACGGTTCTTCAGCTTGTTCTTAATGTGTGGCATTTGTTCTTTAGGAGAATAAAGCCCCGTTAACCCCATTGGATTTCGTAACGTGCCAGTGGCACTGCCAAGCATGGGTTTCATCGATCGACATGCACACAACAGGACCTAGAGTCCAAACACCCTATCAAATTGGCTCTCATATGCCACATCCATACCGTGCAGTGATGCCATGCAAATCTCTTGGGACCCCAGAGGCTTTTTTTTAACTAATCGGGTATTACAATAAATCATGTTATCATGTAGATCACAAATCATTCTGAAAATCAAAGCTAGCAGCATTTAAATCATTATTAGCCATCATTAGCTCATGTTGTTGCGAACCTATTTTTTTTTATTCCTTGTAACACCAAATGAGAAATTTAGGGGCCGTTTATATTGCACCATTTTCAACTAAAAATGGAAAACTTTTTATGCGTTTTGTCTGTTCATTTACACGACAATAGCATTTTGGGAGCCTGAAAACGCAAACCTTTGAACACTTGTTTCAAAGTGCAAGTTTTTGAAAACGATACCGTTATTGTCTCCATGTAAGCTACAAAAACGTGATTTTTTCAAAACGAATTTGTGACATCATGCGCATGCATATTGTTCAGTCTATAGACCTTATGCACCAGAGAAACAAGGGCGCCGCCATCTTTGGAAAATTGTCTTTTAACTTCCGTTTTGCGGTCGCTCTGTATATTTATATGGCATTTCTGTCCAGGAGTAATTAGCTTTTTAAGTGGATTTACTTAATGTAAAGTTAACGAAAGTTATCATGAGGACTGTAATGTTTAAAGCAGATGACTTAACAAATGTAAATCGACCGGGAAGATTTTAAAACGAGCCGTTCATTAATAAACACACAAAACGCTGTGAAAATACAGACCGGAAGTCAAAAGACAATGAGCGCAGCGCTGAAAAGGGGCGGAGCTACATAAGGTCTATATGCCTGTAGTGTTTCTTTACAAAGTGACATCGCCAACTACTGGCCTGGCATGAATTATACATTTTTTTTTTTTTTTTTTTTACAACATTGTCATCTGTACATGGAGTACTTTTCAGTTTTTAGTATAGTTTTCGTGTAAACTTTCCCTTAGCCTAGTGTTGATGCTCCTCTTTTCTAATGTGGATTATGGACAGGGTATAATACAATAAAAAAAATCCAGTATACAGTAAATAAATATACAATATAAAAATTGTAATATTTTTAAATATTACTACAATTCAAAATGTTATTATATTAGATCAGTATGTTATCAGTAATTATATGCTGATTTGGTGCCCAAGAAATATTTATTATTATTAACAATGTTGAAAACAGTTATGCTGCTTAATAGTTTTGTGGAGACTGTGATGCATTTTTTCAGGATTCTTTAATGAATAGAAAGTCAGGAAGAACAGCATTTATTTGAAACATAAATGTATGTACTGACACTTTTGACAAATTCAATGCGTCCTTGCTGAATAAAAGAAATAATTTCTTTCAAAAGGAAAAGTAAAGAAAAATCGTACTGACCCCAGACCTTTGAACAGTATATTTGAATATGGTACATTAAGATGTGTCGCCACAGTTTTGACATCTGTGATGCAGGCATTGAGAGCAACATGAATATCCTGCCAAACATCATCTTTTGTTGTCTATGGAAGCATTAAGTCATAAATGATGACAGAATTTTGTTTTTGATTTCCTTTGAACCTATTCAAGTGCAACTAATCTACAGCAGCAAACTCTAAAATTTACCATAAAAGACTATTACTTTTAAACCAAATGAAATGACATAGTGTTTTCAAAAATGACAGCTTCGCACTGTTGGAGTTCATGAGAAATATATCAACAAAACTAAGATACATTCAGTAAAAGTTTCACAGCAGTTCAAACTCTGCTGCACTTTTTGTCAAGGGTTATTTATTGAAGAGTTCTTCATTTCCTTCCACTGCTGCTGTGTGCATGAGGAGGATTTACCGTGCTTGACTGAGGGTCAGTGTTATCAGCCTCTAGGCCGATAGAGCAGAGGTTTTACTCCACAGCACAGTGGCCGCCTTCACCAACTGTAAATATTGGCTCTTCCGTGCAAGCAAATGAAGTGTCTAATGATGGGGTTTTGAAATAAGCCCTCACCTGCTGCCGGCCAGCCAGCCAGGCAGTCTGAAGGCAGCTGAATATGTGATGATAGAGAGAAAAACTGAGATAGCTTGAAAATATAAAGGAGAAAATAACATTAAAAACGGCACAGTCCCTCAATGGCCATCTCCGAGGACTTCAAGCAAACTTTTTCTGCTCTTGAGACCAAGTTGAATAGTGTCATAACTACCGTGACAGAACACGCTGAAAAAATTGAAATTCTTGAGAGTGAAGGTGATGCACGAGAGCAATGTCTGAAGGCTGCCAAGGAAGCTATCATCAAGCTCCAAACAGACCAGGCTAAACTAGCAACAAAAATCATCGATCTCGAATCACGCAGTCGGCGCAATAACATCAGGATTATCGGTGTACCTGAATCTGTGGAGGGGCCACAACCGACAGCTTTCTTCGCCAAGATGCTCGATGAGGTATTTGGAGAGGTCCTTGATTCGCCTGTGGAGTGTGAACGGGCTCACAGAGCCTTGGCTTCCAAACCTCCACTCAATCAGCGACCAAGACCGGTCATCGTTCGACTCCTTAGGTTCCAGGTAAAGGACAAGATCATCCGCCATGCACGGTCCATGAGGGGAAGGTTGAAATTCATGGACCATACTATCCTTGTATTTGAGGATTATGCTCCAGAGGTTGTGGAGCAGCGGAAAGAGTTTAAGATGGTCATGTCGGAGCTGTACGAGCGAGGATTCAAGCCGGCCCTGCTCTACCCGGCCAGGCTTTACATCAAGATGGAGTCGGGAGGTAGGAAACACTTTCCCTCGGTGGCTGAGGCTGAAGCTTTCATTGACTCATTGCCTTCGCGGAACACCTAGACTATAGTTTAAATAAATCCATACGACGAGGATGGCAGGCCACGGTTAACTATCATCTGAGTAACGTTTTAGAGTTGTATGCCGTTCTCTATTGACAGTGGACAGTGGTGATCAGTTTGCCTCTACTTCTGCGGATCATGGCCGAGACTCCTTCTATAATGACATACCTTTAATAGCCTAACGTTACTCTTTTCTAGATGGAGAGGTGAGAGACTTTTTCCTTTTCATTTTTATGAGACCATTTTATTTATTATTTTGTTCCATTTGCGAGTCGGCGCGGACGACTGCGGCGTAGCACAAATTGTTTTACACAATGTTACTGGTTACTGGTGTGTGTGTGTGTGTGTGTGTGTGTGTGTGTGTGTTTGTGCGTGTGTTTGGTTGCTCCGAATGTATTTGCGACTTTCACCGTGTATCCCAGAAAACTCCATGATCAAACTTTACTGGGTATATTATGAGTTTTGATGATTTTAATATCGTTGGAGATTCTCAGTTTCTTATTGATATGGTTGGAAATACTACTTGTAATGTTTTTGACCCCGATGACCTAAAACCATTAAATGATATATATAATTATTCACTGTTACATTTAAATATCAGAAGCCTAAACAAACATCACTATGATTTAGTTTCCCTACTATCTGATTCAAGTTGTCACTTTGATGTAATTGGGTGTAGTGAAACCTGGCTCAATGAATTTTCCAATGTAGAGTTACTGAATCTGGATGGATACAATCTACATATTAAGAACAGACCAAATAGAACAGGTGGAGGGGTTTGCCTTTATGTTAAGAGTACTCTTCAGGTAAAAAAATGTGATTTTTTCTTAGAGGATGATTTTTGCGAGTCTTTATTCATTGAGATTAACAATTATGATAAAACATTTATTGTCGGTGTACTTTATCGTCCACCCGACTCTGCTCTTAACACATTTTTTTCTAAACTGGAGGATCTACTACATAAACTGATTAATCAAAAAAAAGATTGTATACTTCTTGGGGATTATAACATTGATATTTTTAATGAAGATAGGGCAAAACATAACTTCATGAACACACTGCATTCCTCCTCTTTTTTCCCCACCATAAATAGATTTACCAGAGTAACATCTACATCAAAGACAATTATTGACAATATCATTACTAATATTCAAAATACTAAGCTGGTGACTGGGATCGTGCAGTCTGACATCACTGATCATTTTCCCATTGTAATTTTTTTTGGTTCTGGAAAATTAGTCTCTCCTCCACTTACTAAAATTAAAAATAAAATCATTAATGAGAGATCCTTACAGCATTTAACTGCTAACTTACAGGTCAAGTCGTGGGCCTCTGTCTATGACAGCAGGACTCCGGATGCTGCATATGACAGTCTGATAAAGATTATTCAAGATTCCATTAAGGACACAATCCCTGAGAATACTGTTAAATGTTGCACTACTCTCCAGAACCCTTGGATTACAAGGGGAATTTTGAAATCGATTAAATGTAAAAGTAGGCTTTATAAATTGTATATAAAAAATCCTTCTAGCTTAAATAAAGATAAATATATTACCTATAAAAATAAATTAACACAGATTATAAGAAAGGCTAAAAGAAATCATTACACAGAACTTTTAAAAGCTTCACAAGGGGACAGTAGGAGGTCATGGAATGTGTTAAATGAAGTTCTCAATAGGAGATATAAACAGACTGCTCTACCTGACCTGGTTGATTCTAAAGATGATCTGGCACTGAGTTTTAATAATCACTTTGCCTCAATGGGTGTAAATCTGTCGAAAAATATAAGTCAACCGAAGAGTGTCAACTTTAAGCATTTTCTCTCTGGAAATTACATTCATTCATTTTTCATGAGACCAACAGACAGTACTGAACTCCTCAAGATCATTCTTGACTTAAGGAGCTCAAACTCTACTGGTGCAGATGGAATATCTAGCAAGATTATGAAGGCCATTGCGAACATCATTGTAGAGCCAATGGCCCATTGTATTAACCTTTCTTTATCTACTGGTAATGTACCTAAAATGACAAAAATCGCTAAGATAATTCCAATTTATAAATCGGGCGACCGAAATGATATGAACAACTACCGGCCAATATCAATTCTACCCACTTTCTCTAGTATTGGAGAAGGTAGTATATAATAGATTAAGTGGCTATCTTGACAAATTTGATATTTTAGTTCCGTCTCAATACGGTTTCAGAAAAAAGAGTACAACTTGTATGGCGATACTTGACCTTATTGAGCAAATTAATGACTGTATTGAAGAGGGAAAATGTGGTGTTGGCATTTTTTTGGACTTATCAAAAGCATTTGATACCATTGATTTCGATATATTATTGCACAAATTGTATTACTATGGTATCAGAGGTTTAGCACTCGAATGGTTCAGAAGTTATCTATACGGAAGAAAACAGTATGTCTATGTCAATGATTGTAACTCTTCCTGTAAGCCTATAACCGTTGGGGTCCCCCAGGGCTCTATCTTGGGGCCACTCTTATTTATCTTATATATAAATGATTTTGTAAATTCATCTAAAATATTCCATGAAATCATCTTTGCAGACGATACTAATTTGTTTGCATCACATAGTAATCCAATTATTCTTCAAAATATAGTAAACTTAGAACTAATTAAAGTTGACACTTGGTTTAAATGCAATAAACTGTCATTAAATATTAGCAAAACTAATTACATAGTATTCAAATCAACCAATAATTTTCTTTTTAAAAACACTGATCTCTGTCTGATTAAAATAAATGAACAATTGATAAAAAGAGTGTTTTCCACTAAATTTCTGGGGGTCCTCATTGATGAATCTCTTACTTTTAAATGTCATATTGATCATCTTGTTACCAAACTTTCAAAGTATGTTGGCTTGTTTTATAAGATCAGACATTTTCTTCCTCTGTCTGCTCTTCTTGTGTTGTATAAAACTTTGTTTGAACCACATCTTAATTATTGTAATGTGATATGGTGCAACACCTACACAAGTCATCTTAAAAAACTTATATCATTACAAAAGAAAGCCATACGGGCTCTTTCCTGGTCAGAGATAAATTCTTCTACATATCATCTATTTTATCGATTTGAGTTACTAAGAGTAGTTGAGCTAAATAAATATCATAATGCTTGCCTTATCTTTCAAACTGTAAATAATCTGAACTCTAGATTAAATAGTCTTATTCCTATCTACAGCCCCCAGCACACATACCAAACGAGAACTAAATCACTAATATATGGTAAATATCGTCGATATTTGCGCCCTAGTATGAGTGTTGCATGTCGGGGGCCCCAGATTTGGAACGGGATCAATGATGACATTAAGGTGTTGCCCTATATCTCCAACTTTAAAAAACAACTAAAAAATTATTATTTATCAACTTATATTTAATATATAACTGCTTTCTCATGGACCACTGGGATGTATGAGCATGAATGTATGTGTATGTAATGTATGTATGTCCTTGTGCGTTTTTCGTGTGTGCTCTGTTGTCATCTGCTGGTACCAGGTGGTGACCATGTATCTTTACCGTACCACTTTTCTCTTGTAAAATTACGGGCCCCCACCTATAAGCTTCTCTAGCTTCTTTGGGGGACCCATTCACTATACCTATTTGATTTTGTTCCAATGACTGCATTATTATACTTTTGGTATTTTGTGAATAAAAATGAAAAAATGAAATGAAATGAGGGAGAGCGTCGCGGGAAAGAGAAATGGAAAGACCTATTTATACATCTGCTGTCGCATTGGAATAAGTAATACGTTTAATTCATGACCTAGACACTGGGGAACTTCTATGTGGAAATTCCAGATATACCTTGTTTTCCTCCTAAGAAAATGCCATGGCTATGAATATTTTTTGAAAGGACAACCTGTTTGCGCATTATTGCTTTTCTCAGTGTGTGGCCAATGACTCCGACAGAAGGTCGGCTGCTGACTTGAGAGGCATTTGCATAAATGTTAATGCTAATCACTCAAAGCGTGTGTATATTGTAGGACTAGGCCATCTATTTACCCCATTCCTCTGCTTACCATATCTCTCCGTTAAGCCTGACTCCACCTCTCTTTTGCTTGTGGTTTGCATTATGAGGAAGGCACATAACTGCAGGCACTGTATGTAATGTTAAAATGAGATTAGCCTACTGCTGCACATCTCTGTGATGATTAGGAACAGTGCTTGCAGTCTCTAGCTATTCCAAGGTTCTCTTTGCTGATGGAAGGAATCCTACAAGTAGTGGGAGAACATAAGCATTTGAAGATTTGTTTAGGCATTCCCAGTGTAGGTGATATGAATGAAAAATATTTATTTTCCAAAGACGGATGCACACTTTGGAGTTATTTGCACATTTATTCACACACACACACACACACACACACACACACACACACACACACACACACACACACACACACACACACACACACACACACACACACACACACACACACACACACACATATATATACATACTGTATTCCTTAGCCCTATTCCACCACAAAAGGAAAAGAAAGAAAAAAAAAAAACTCATGCTGTGGTAATTCATAATTACGATACGAGTAGAAACGTCATTTTTTGATGATTTTGACTTTAGGTCATTTTCATGCCAGAAATTGAACTTTGTATCTTAAAATTATCTAAAAATAAAAACAAGCAACAAGAGGAAAGAGGACCAGAAGAAATGACGGAAGTTGCGAGTTTTCTGCAATACGAGAGCTTGATGAGACATGAGCATGATGAGAGAAAAAAATTGCAATAATTGAAATGACAACTGAAACGCATCTGAACTGCTTGAAAGTCTCTCTTCGGCGGTTCACGAGCTCATACTGGATGTCGGACAACACAACGAAGCATTGAAATTCATTTCAGAAATCTTATAATTATGACGCTTCTCATAGTTTTTACATTTATGCCATAATTTAGATTTGTTTATGTCATATTTTTATCTTAATATCTCAGAATTTTGATAATAATATGTTATAATAAACACTAGAAATTAAAAAAAATATTATTGCATATTATTTAGTTTTGCTCCGCCAAAGAAAGTGACTCAAAAGGAAGCCATAGCAGGATCAACTGTTTTGATGATTTGATGATTGATGTTTTGCCAACCAGTGCACGGATTGGAAGCCTGTTTTGAATGCTGCAAACACAAATCAAACTTGATAGAAAAATACTGAAGAGTTGTGTTATGCTAAAGATCATCACTGATCATTTGGAATTCCTCTTGTCCATTCAAATTAGAGGACTGAATCTAACTGTTGTATAAAAACACTATAATGATGGTAAATCATCTTAATGATGATGATAATGATAGTGATTTGACAGAAAGAGTGTCCACCTCTTACTTCTACCTCATAATTACAATCACGCCACTTCGTAAAGCCTTGGATGATAAGATGGATGGACGGATGAGTATAGATGGAAAGATGAGGTGAAGAAGATGAACCTTGCTGTGATGGAGGGTGGAGGGAGGTCTGTCCTGAGGGGCCATGTTGTAATGCCCCGCCATCACCAGCCCTTCCTCTCCATCAGTGTCGTCCGTCTGACTGCAGAGGGGAACCGGTGCATGTCGTGTGGGCGAGGGCAGAGGGAGCCGCCCCCATGCCGCTTCTGAAGTTCTTTTCATATCAATCACTCCACAGGCAGAGAGCTAAAGACAGACTCTGACTGCCATTATCCACTCAGGGCTGGAGCATTAAAGAAACTCCTACCATCCACCTCCCCAAACAACATCCTCCTCTGATCTCTTTCTTATAAACACGCTCATTCCATCTCAATCTTGACCCTCTGTTGGCTGTCATTCTCTGGCTTTTGCCAGACCCCTGCAAATCGAGTTCCATTAGCCTCAACCTGATGGTGGGAGTCTCTGGCAAAGCAAAGTGTGAGTAATGCGATTTGTCTCTGTGTTGTTTTGCATTGGGAAATAGACTGTCAAGGTGTTTACGGGCGCGAGGATGAAAATCGAGAGCATTTTTAGTGGTCCACTATAAAGGGGACTATAATTAAGGTCAGGGCTCCAGACAAACAAAAAAGTAGCTTCTAAAATAAAAGAAGACAAATTACAGAATCACTCAATAAAGATTGATCAACAGTGACTGCTGATGATAGATAGACAGCAGACAGACAGACAGACAGACAGACAGTTAGTTAGTCTGTCTGTCTTTTTGGTGAGTCTTTGATAGAAGAATCAGTTCATAAGAGTAATTTTGTCATGAAATAGAGCATTTACATTGTTCATCACACAGCGTGGTTTTCGTTTTATCTTTCACTGTCTCACTTGAGTTTTCTCTTCCTTATCCCAAGGGTTTATATTTTGCTGCTTGGAAAAATTAGTCACAATACCAGTTGTTTGCAGACTTGCTTAGACTTGCCACTTGAAACCGCAGGTTCATTAACAGGAAACAATTAGAAACCGAGCTTGCACGCAATACAACATGAGGGAGGTCGTTGGTAACAAACAGTATGAGGCAGCATATATATTCTGCTTAAGTAGATTTCCCTTACACCTCTCTCATAAGTGGGATGTCCCTAGCCATTATTACACATAATGACTATAGCACATAATGACTTTTGTACTATGAAAAAAAAATCAGTGTTTGATTGCGGTCAGCATTGGACTAAATCGCATGCTGGATATTGCACATCCCGGGGTTAAGTTGGTAATGTGAATATTTTAACATGAAGCCAATTCAGAGGCAACCACAATCATACTATTTCTCATTGGGCCAAGAATCTACAGGTGCCTATTGGTGCAAGAGTCAGAGTACATCTCATTTTTCTGTGAGAGTGATCAGACCTTTGCTATTCTCTCTTTTCTTTTTAAATGAATAGTTTTTTCCATCTTTATTTCATCTTAAAAAGAGTGCAATGTGACCCTGACCCATATCAAATCAAAGTGTTACCCAGGCTTATTAGCGGCACAAACCTGGGTATCTTTCTCTCTTATTCCTTCTATCCCCCACTCTCTCTCTCTTTATCTGTTTTCCACCTGTGATCGCACAGTCTTATCTTCAGTGATATGCTGCTTGACCTTCCGTTCAGAGCCAGCTGTGAGGAGGTGCTTCGTCGGAGAAGAGGACACTGGAATGGATATTCATTAGTTATGAGATAGCTGTCCGCATTCGCATGATGACCTCCAAGGATGTCGGATAAAAGACAGCCAACAATGAGGGATGTGATTTAAAGCCTGCACTCCTCCTTTTATGGGGTGACCTTCCCCTACAACCCTGGCCTAGTATGAGCCGTCATACTCATCTCCCTATAGTCAGACATCATCTGACATAATGGACTTGAACAAGTCCATCACGGCTGTTACTAATGTTCTTCAGTATGTCACTGAATGATGAAAGGATTCTTCTCAAATTATCTGTTTATGCGATAACTTGTGATAATAAGCTTTAAATCTAGTGGTCACGCGGACAAATATGAATAAAACAAGCTGAAAATATGCAGTCAACTGCACTGATGTTATCTTGTCCTTGCTAATGTACTGAAAGGATAATAATAAAAAAAATAAAAATAAAAAAAAAAAAATATATATATATATATATATATATATATATCAACAGTGATATCCCTGTGGAGAAAATGAATAATTTTTTCTCTTCTGGAACCAGACTGTTGCGCTCTATGGTATGGTATAAATGTTAAATGTGTTCACATAAGCATTGATGTGCTAGTAATATTTTGTGCTAGATGTTTTTTGTAAGTTTTGCTAAGGAAAATCTATACTATGAGTTGTTGCTGTTTCAAATGAGTAATTACAATCTGTTTACATGAGCCAATTAAATGCAATTATAAGTATCAAAGTAGTCATTTTCTTGTCACCGCACTGTTAAAATATACGAACGGTCATATTCAGAATGCAAATTTATATAGGCACATTACCAGAGTTTTTATTTAGTTGTTATTGTTTGACTCAAATTAGTGTCCATCAAACACTTTTATTGGAAGTTTGGTTGTCTCTGTGCAGTTTAATTATTATTTCCATGAAAAGGCCTGTTCCAAACCCTGTTAAAGTTTAATAAAATGTGACTGACTAAATTGATTTCAGTATAATTTGAACCTAGAACTGTAATGGTGGCATAATCCAGTATATGGTTAAATTAGTTCACATAAGGATTGAATGTTCCATGAAAACATAATATTATAATGTGTTCTCAATAGTGTTGGGAAGGTCTGAGATCAAGCCTTGCAGTAGTAATTCAATTCAATTCAATTCACATTTGTGTGCTTTTCACGCTTTTCACATATCGTTTCATAGCATCTTTACAGAAAAATGCATGTTTCTACATTACAGTTTTGAGTAATCTGTTATCAGAGGTGACTGTGCCAAAGTAATGTCCATATGTCAAAAATGCACAGTTCTAAGATAATACAAATCATGCAGTTAGCCAATTTCATGTATTCATTTAGGCAAGTTGTGATCATACTGATTACAATTGAATTAGGGCTGGGAATCGATAAAAATAAAAATAAACTAATTAATTGCACTATTTGCTGTAATTAATTGTAATTAATTGCATTTCCCCCAAGCTTGTAATCATCAATATTTAAACTTAGAATCACCTAATTAAATTAAACAACACAAAAAAAAAAAGAACAGAAAATAGCCCTATATTAAAATAATATTACACATCAATATATCAATATATTATTCTTTTTCAATAATTAATCAACATCATTTAACAGATTTTTTTTTTTTTTTACTTATTATCAACATAAAATATAGTCCTACAAAGCTATTATTACCAGAGCATGTGATCAGAGCAGGTACTTTTACCATTGTTGCCTAGCATGACTACCAGCTCAGTAGGGCCATTGCAAACAGTTAGAGAAATTTCACGTTATTTGAGCGGACTTCACTTTTGCATGATTGGTACATGATTGCAGCGTTTGGGCCGTTAACGACAGAGCAGAACGCGCAGCGCAAACACGGGGTGGAACATTGAGCAGAGAGCGCAGCAGCGTGCCGACACACACACACGGAACGAAGAGCACGGCGCAAACACGGAGCGGATAAGACCCGCTCATGAAAGCTGCGCGAGAATGAAACCTGATCGCCGAACACGGAGGGGCAGGACGGCATATTTTCGGGCTTTTCAATAGCAGCTGCAACAGGAAATCGTTAAAACGAGGCAACAAAAAAAAGTGCTGCGTTAATTGCGTTATTTTTTTAACACGTTAAACATCTCAAATTAATCGCAAAGATTAACGCGTTAATTCCCCCAGCCCTAATTACAGTATATAAAAATTTGGCAGTGGTGCATGTTGATTCAGAGTTGGCGTCATCTGAAGTCCTGGCAGGGGTTGGTCATCTCTTCACAGATGTTGGAGCATCTGAAATCTTCAAACTGGAGCTTGTGTAATCTAGTTATCACAGGATGGGCATCCCAGACAGAAAAGCAAATAGACAATAATTAGTGTAGCTGCTGTTCATAACGTTTCAATCAAAGGATAATCATGTGCATTTCATCTGATATAACTGGAGTACAAGGCTATGAGGTGCATTATGTGAATGCTTAGCTAAAGTATGCTTGGTAAGTACATCGGCTATACCATTTAGAAGTCAAATAATCCCCAGGTCCACCACTTGACGGCCCATCAATCATTCCACACACACAAGCACTCAATGAAAGCTACGGAGGTGACAACGGATTTACACAAGAGATTGGACCTGTTGTTAATTAGGTCCTATTGTATGAGCGATCTGCAAGTTCAATATCTTATGAATATTAGCTGCTGACAATTCATTAAAATGTCCGTATAACTTTGGCGCTGACTGTGGGGGGAGATTTGGCTAAGTTAAATAATGAAGCAGGGATATGGCTGTGCAGTAGTGTGACAGTAACAATGTGCAGATTGCCAGGACATTTTTGGCAGCTGCTGAGATCTGGGATTTATTACAGAGTTGCGAGAGGGAAAAGGCCTCTCATCAGGCCAGCAAAATGGGCATTGAGTATACGCAAGAAAGAAAAATAATTCATTATTTATCGGTTTTCTATTTTGGTCTGATGCGTCAGTCGTTCAGGAGTGTGCTAGTGTTTGCTAAGGGAAACCTGCATTAAGAGTGGTCACACTTTCAGATGAGTAATTAGAATGTTTACATGAGCCAATTAAGTGCAATTAAAAACATCAAAGTAGTAATTTTCGATCTTGTCACCACTGTTAAAATATTTGAATGGTCAAAATCAGACTGCGAAGTCGCATAGGCACATTAACAGTTTTTATCCATTAATATTTATTAACCAAAAATTAGAAATTGACTCACATTAGTGTCCATCAAACACTTTTATTGGAAGTTTGGTTGTCTCTGTGCAGTTTAATTATCGTTTCCATGATGAGGCCTGTTCAAAACCCTGCCTGAAACCCTGCCTAACTTTAATAAAACGTGACTGATTGATTGAGGTTCAGTGCAAAGCACAGCTAATTAAGGTTGGATGGAGGAGTAGGCAATTAGGAGTGTAGCAGTGCATCCTCCACAGTGAAGATGTGGGAGATGTATACATTCCCTTGATGTGCTTCCAGAGAGTTATCTCCAAGTCAGTCCATCCTACCATCAAATGACTGATGTTTTTATTTATTTAGACTGCAAGAGCTTATGGCTAAGCACTGTTTGCACTCACTATCTTAATTGCTATGGAAATTAATGTAAAATGGCACTAGATTCAATCAAGTGGAGAGTTCAATTTAAGGAAGATTGCACAGAATGGACTGGTCATTAAAAAAACAGCGTGGGCTAGAACTATCATCATATGCTCTGGAACAGGAGTGCTCAATCATGTTATTGGAAATCTATCATTCTGCAGAGTTCCGTTCCATCCCTGCCCTGGCACACCTGCCTGCAATTTTCAAGTGAACTCAAAGACCTTGATTAGTCGGTTCAGGTGTGTTTGATTAGAGTTGAAACATTTTCCGCGCACAGAAGACACCATTGTCAAACCGTTCCCCATTCACAGGGAAACCCACGAAAATGACTGAAAACGCTGTATTCTGCTGCCAGGCCATTCAGTGGTGATGAAACATTATAGATTGAACACATACGCATGTGCATGATGTCATCGTCTTCAAAAATTCAAGTTTTTGCTGTTTACACAGAGACCATTTTCAAAAACTTGCATTTTGAAACACGTTTTCAAAAGTTTGCATTTTCTGGCACCCAAAACGCCGTTGTCATCTAAATGAACGGCCAAAATGCATAAAAAGATTTACATTTTTAGTTGAAATTTTGTGTCGTGTAAACAGCCCCTAAGACCCTGTCCACACGAACAAGGGTATTTTCAAGACCGCCGCTTTTTCTATGTGGTTTGGCCATTCGTCCACACGCAAACGCAGTATCAGGTCACTGAAACCGAACCTTTTTGAAAACTCCTGCCAGGGTGAATATTTTCAGAAACTCTTGGTTGTAGTGTTGTCGTTTAGCAGGTGAAACCAGACATTTTGGCTTGTGACGTCGGAGTGCGCACTGTTATCTCTTTTGTTTGACATCAGATTGTGCGCCACTATCTCCTTTGTTTACATGAGGCGAGTCTGTGCAATGGCGGACGTAGCCAAAAAAAGTGCTGCTAATAACTGTGCTAACTATGCTTAAACAGCATTATTGTCATCCATTTAAATACTTGATTTTATGAATTATGAGTCTTATGCCAAAACTAATTGAATTCAATATGGCCTAAAAAGTGCAACTTGAAAATGCAATAAAGCGACAAAGGATAAATGCTATCTAATCCACCTTCAACGTTTTACGTCGGGTGACTCGTGCTGGGTAGCCCCTCCCACACTGAAAACTCATTGGTCCAAACTAGCTATTCTCATGTATATTAATTATTAAATATGGATGAGCAGAGACTGATTGTGTATATTTAGAACCTGACAAACAAATCCATTAAATTAAGACATACAGCCTTCATGAATTTACAAGGTACTGTATGTGTTTTTAGGTTTATGCCAACAGTGAGAACAGTTCTGATTTTCTGTGATTATGTGATTGTGTTGTGTTGTGTCATGGCATGCCCCATTTTCACATTTGTTTTGCATTTCCAAACTTTGTTTTCTTTAATCTGACGTTGGGTTCTGACTTTTATTTCCAACCAATATCCAACAGGCTTGTTTGAGATGAAGAACCGATTACCGCTGATGCATGCCGGTTAGAAATGTGTCCGACTTGCTCTGATGTCATGCTGATGTATGTCAAAAAACTCTTGCGATGTCAAGGTGGATGTGTTGGATTCTGCAGTCGGAATCCGTTGCTCTCCAAAAAAGTTGCTCTCCATCGACTGCGCTGATCAAAAGCACGATGGGAAACGACTTGCTGACGACACAGCTTAATGCTCAATGGTTTAAACAACCCTGATGTATTGTTCTCTTTTAAAATGTTTGATTTTAATGTGTGAATATTCCTAAACTCTCTGACAGTGTGATCTCTATATGGGTTATGTGATGTCATCTTTATAAAAAAAATGTATAAAAACATATGTCTTTATTAAAGTAAAAATTATTGATAAACTCGTCTCTTGAATGGAATTAAATAACAAGTACTTTAATGTGTCTTGTTCATTATATTTATTTTCATATAAAGGCACCGGAACATAAATTTCATCCAGTTTATTAGCAACACCATGCACGAGTGTGAATACCGCAATATCCGTCTTTGATCTCGCAGGTGATCCACTACGAGAAGAGAGAACTGAGAACACTTTTTTCACTCCTCCCCTCACTGCAACCGCCTACTCTCGCACACATTTCAGGCGAGGCGCATCTCAAACAAGCCTATACGCTGATTTCACGCAGCCGCCATTTTGAACTTGAAAGTGAGGCTCCGGTGGGAAGAACCCCGGAAGTACAGATAAACAACAATGCCTTGGACTATACCAACCTGAAGCTGCTGCCGCGATTTACACTATTGGAAGATAATTTCTAATATAGGATATGTATATAGTTCATTCCTGCTTCGTTTTTTACTCTCTGAATTATATATAAAAAATTTATTTTATTTATAAATAAATTTCACTGTATATAGTCTAAAGTATGAAAGAAATGTATGTACAGTTTTAGAATTGACACAACATCATTAAACACAACAATACGCCATCGCATTCACGACTCTCCTATGATTAAAGGCGACACTTCCGGTTTTCTTCCCACCGGAGCCTCGCTTTCGATTTCAAAATAACGGCTGCGTGAAATCAGCGTATAGTCTGTCCGACGTTGGATGTTGACATCAATCTGACGTCGGGTTCTGACGTCAGTCTGATGTCAGTTTATGATGTCAACCTGACGTCGGGTTCTGACGTCAACCCGAGTTTAATTTCCAACCAAAATGCAACGTCTGTCCGGCGTTGGGGTCCAACGTCAATCTGACGTCATATTGACATCCTTTGCCTACTCCGTAACTACATTACTTAACACGACCTACGAATGAACAACACTTCTACAGCATTTAGCAAATGTTAATCTAAACATTTCAAGATCAAAATTTGTAACTGTTAGCATCAATGCATTGTGAACTAACATGAAAGTAAATATTTGTATTAAAGGGGTGGTATAATGCCTTTTCACAAGATGTAAAATAAGTGTTTGATGTCCCCAGAGTGTGTATGTGAAGTTTTAGCTCAAAATACCCCACAGATATTTATTGTTACAGTTATTGTTTTGCAGTTACAAATTGTTTTAAATTTGGCTAAAAAGCCTTTAATAGGCTGATTTATGGCAAGTCCCAATTGTAACAACTTATATACCCCACAATTTTGGTATGTTGTCACAGAAATGCAATGTGTGGTAGGTATCTATGACTCTATTTTTGCTAATAACTACCCTTCCCAATAATGGTGGAAATGTTCTGTATACAGAACTATACAGAATTTTTTGAATTTTTTTTTTTAAATGAGCATAGTCATAAAAACATCACATTGTTCTGAACATTTCCTCTCCCTAACAACCAAAGAAACTTTTCTCCATGGCATCTGCACCAGCATTCGTGCAAGTGTCGACCACTTACCGACACCTGTCTGGGCCATATGGGGGACATTTTGAAAGTGCGCTTTTTTCCCTCAAATGTGCAGGTGAGCAATTTGCTGTCAGCAGATTCTATTACGTTGGACAGGCTGCCTGCAAAGCGAGGGAGGGGCCGTGGGGTTGGGCAGTGGAACGCGAGTCTCTCTTTCTCACTTCATATTTGCCAGAGCGTGGCTGCACCTGTTCGAGGCTGGTGAATAATCATACACAGAGGGGGATTTGACGGCCAACATGCGGCAGCATATTGCCTGGAGATCGCCACGTATATCAGTTTACGGCTCCACGTGGCAAGTAACCAACAAACAGGCCGACGTAACGTCATTTGTGAGAGGGCCTTGCTATTATCTAAATGAGTGTCGTATTAGCTACACTGCCAGTAGCATACAGAAGAATCACTCACATTGTATTGCTTTCAATCGCCCTGTTCTTGGAAAAAGCCTTTCACAAAGATGGTCTCGGACAATCCCATCTTGTCTCGGGTGTAAGAATATCAGGAGATATAATACTCTCTTTAATTTTGTGGTTTGACTAAAGCTGGCATGGTGACAGACTTAATGCGCTTTGCAGGGTCCAAAGCATCTCAGGTTTGGAGCTCTGGGGGCAATGAAACCAGACTCTGTGGTTTTCATGTGTGGGCCGAAAATGACTGGAGAGAGAGAGAGAGATGGAGAGAGAGAGAGAGAGAGAGAGAGAGAGAGAGAGAGAGAGAGAGAGAGAGAGAGAGAGAGAGAGAGAGAGAGAGAGAGAGAGAGAGAGAGAGAGAGAGAGAGAGTTGTGTCATATTTTTTGGTACTTTCATATTATCATTGTGAATGTGTAATTTACATTTTGCTAAAGTTCACTTTCCCTTTTTTTTCCCTTTTTTTTTTTCCCAATTTTAACAGTCAGAATCAAACCTGTGATCATAGCTGACGTTACATTTTCAGTGTGATGAATGAACAACACATTTTGTGTTTGATTTATATGATTGCACTGCCAAAAGTAATGTATACACACAATTTCAAACAGAAACTTTTTTCTTTTCTTTTTTTTTTATCTAGCTGGACATGCAGTGTGTTGAGGTCATGTGACAACAATGAAGCATACTACTGTTTGAAATATTTATGGTTGTGTAATGAGAGCTTGCTGAGGAGCAGAAGGGTTTTGTCAGTTCTTAAAAGTTTATATGTGCTGTGGGTCTTGTGTTGACCCCTGTTGGGCAGTAAGTGAACTGCAGAATTATTCCACTCAATTGAAGACTTTTTTTTTTTTTTTTTAGAGAGGAAAATACAAGATCTGTCTGGAAAGTTACAACAATGCACTAAGGTATCTAAACGAGAGAGAGAGAGAGAGAGAGAGAGAGAGAGAGAGAGAGAGAGAGAGAGAGAGAGAGAGAGAGAGAGAGAAAATAGACAGGTGGAGATTTCAAATAATTGATTTTTGATTGTAATAAAACTTAATTTTATTTTAGCCCATTTGAGTATCTACGGAATATCAGTTCAGCTGCTTCAAGAGTTTCAGATTTGTAACAATGTCTTTAGGCGCTGCAAGTTTTGCACTTCATCTTGGCCAGAGTCTGGGGCTGGAACCAGAGTTCCTCGGGGTTGAAATAAGCTCTGGAAACTGCAGACTGCAGAGCACACTGGGCTTTTATTGTCTCATATTGGGGAAGCAGAGAGAAGTAATATATCGCTTCCTCCCAGGGTTCTGCTGAAGTGTGCCTCTCTCCTGTTTAATCTCACTGAACCTGGAAGCGAAGTGTGTGTGTGTGTGTGTGTGTGTGTGTGCGCGCACGCATTTATGCCATTTGTGTATGTGGGTTTATTACGAGCCTATTACAGGCCATGGAGGCATCTTAAGCTAGTAAAATATCTATTTCTTATAATTAACTATTGATGAAAATGAGTGTTCGGATGTGCATTTTAATCAGTTCAAGCTCAGATGGAGCAGTGGGGAGTCACATATTTCTGTATTGGATTTTTTATATATAAATATATTATCATTAATAATGTTAGAATGCAAGTAATTGATGCTATCTCCATTACATTTGTATGTTCAGTACTAGTCTGTAATAACCAGTCAAATTGTCAAATGAGACACATTAAGTAATTGAGACTCTGCATATGCAATTGTAATAAAAACATTAGAGATACAAAGTGAATAAAATAGAACTGCTCCATCTATCAGCATCTGTTTAAGGTAAAAATGTTTAAAAATGTGCCTTAACCTCTGTGTTGTATCAACTTCACCCAAAAGTGCACCTTAGGTTTTGAATATCATTATGTCAAAGCCAAACTGTAATTTTCCACTTTTATGTACAAGCATGATAAGCTTCTTGAACTTTCACTCTTTTCATATTTCCAGGCAATGTAGCAATTTCCAAAGTGGGGACACCAGCTCATGTCTCCTAATCTGAATATATGTGACAAGGGCAGCAAGTTAAAGTGTAGTTTGTCAGTATTGCTTTCACTTTGCTTTTTGTTTTACAAGAAAAGCTGTTTGTACGGGGAGAGAGAGCCTAAAATTGACAACAGGAACAATTGCTGACTGAGGAACAGAGGGAAAGTAAATTGTATTTCAGGGAAGAAATTGACCTATTGACTGTTTCTTAGAAACAACAAGGCAAATAAGTGTTGGAAAGTTTTAGTAGTCAAAACAAATAGCGGTAAACAAAGTTTCATAAATAGCTCAAATCATCCACCATCTGTTTTTGGCAACAATGACAGAACTATAAAAACACACAGTTAATCTGTGAACCAAGAAGAGGCATAATAATAATAATAATAATAATAATAATAATAATAATAACAATAATAATAATAATAATAATAATAATAATCATATTAAAACAAAAGGTTGAACAGACCTAGAAACAGAGGCATAGAAACATCAGACTGTAAAGTTTTATTGAATAATAATAATAATAATAATAATAATAATAATAATATATTTATTAATTTATGATTTTTATTATTAGTATTATTGTTATTATAATTATATATATATATATATATATATATATATATATATATATATATATATATATATTTTTTTTTTTTTTTTTTAGAAAAAGAATTGTTTCAGGTGACCAATGCAGTCATGGTAACCAACACTGAGTAAAGATGTTTGTGATACAGCGGGACCATATTTCCACATTGAGAATGTGAAAATTATTTATACACGAAAAATTATTCATACACATTTGATGGATCATTGACATACCCAGCGGGAGAAAA
Organism: Rutilus rutilus; assembly: GCF_951802725.1. Taxonomy (NCBI): domain Eukaryota; kingdom Metazoa; phylum Chordata; class Actinopteri; order Cypriniformes; family Leuciscidae; genus Rutilus; species Rutilus rutilus. The sequence continues at coordinate 15,361,465 of NC_140219.1, read as the reverse complement.
ATGCTTGTGTCTGACATTCTTAAACTATGATCAGGCTGTGTAAAATCCATATCAAGAGATCCGTCACGATAATATAGTATGTGCTTGACAGCATACTAAATGTAACATGTTATAATTTATGTGTTTTGAAATATAGGTGTTTTTGGTGGTGATACTGAGATCAAGGTTATAATTCACCATAGGTTGGCTGTCAGTGCTATATGGTCACTGGCTACAGTAGACAGTTTAGTAGACAGAATGTTGATTCTCAGGGACATCTGACCAGAGAAAAACATTGTTTATTTGCATTTACTAAACCCTGGCAGATGACAGATAAGTTGGTAAATGGCAAATAAGGATAATGAAAAGGAGAAATCTTTTTTTCAAATCTAACTCAAAATGCAAGTGCCAGCTTCTTAGAAATGTCATTTGCATTCATGTTGGGTAAAATAATAATAATAAAAAAAAAATAATAATTATACCCTACCATTTATCAAAGTTTTGATTTAATGACTTCTAAAATGTCAAGTGGTGTGACCAAGTAAAACTTTTCCTTATGGTCCCCCTAGAAATCGAGTTCTGCGGGGCACTGCAATATGACCGAAAAGGGCCAGCACTCCCTTTTACGATTAAAGGGCCAGGGGCTCAAGACCCCCCGGTTACATATTCTCATTAATGAAGTTAAGCACTTAAATTACATGAAATCATTACCAAGAAGTTACAACATTTTTTATATTATAATAAATATAAATATTTGTAGTGAATGCAATGCTTTTGAACACTTTTCCTGTGGCATGCTGTGTTTTAATGTTTAACTACAGCGAGGAAATATTTTCGTATAAGGCCTATCCGTTTCCATTAAAAATATAAAGAAATTAAAAATACTATTTGGCCAGTGGAAAAGATTGAGAAAAACTTGAAATCTCTGAAATATATTTTATACTATTTTGATTTATTATTAAAAAACAAGGCAAGGATAGGCTACTAAATTATTTTTAGCAATGTAGGCTAATGTGACGGCACATCTGTATCTCATATTTTCCACGTCTTTGTACCGTTAAACATGCTATCACGCATATGCAAATGATATGCAGATGAGGATATGCATAGTAAAAGTATTATGGTTATTTCGGGGAGGAGATGCACAATCTTCTGCTGACTGGGATAAGTCTGAATATTGTTTTGCGTACGCCATTTTTGGCTTTCGGGCGCACGCACATTTCTAGTAAGGATCCTACGCACAGTTTTATAAATGAGACCCCAGAGCTAGAGCTTCAGTCAGATAGCAGAAAGAAAGAGGCGGATCTTAGTCCTTGCTAAAACAAATAAACACATTAACACTTCTTTTAACATGGCTCCTCCTTTCAATCTGTCAACACACACACACACACACAATAAAAACACAGCTCTTTGATGAAGGGGGTGGAATTAGGATTGAACAGAGTTTAATGGAGTGGTGAGGATTATAGTCAGTGTTGTAGGAGAAATGTAGTGTTTAGGCAAGCGTGATTAAGCGACGCGAAATTCGCGAATGTACTTTGCACTGAAGCTCTTGAATCAAAACAACAGATCCCTGTGGAGCTATTCACACCTGGCACGATCAATCGCAGCACGACAAAGCAAGATTTTTTTTATTCGACCAGTGTGTAGATTTTTTTCCCCTTCACCCCGCGATAAAACGAGCCGTCCAAGTCCAATTAGATTTGAGCTTGCCTGAGCCGCTGCTGTTGCACAAAAGTGTGAGAGTGGTGGAGCTGTAAACATCGAAGCATTCCGGAATGAATGTTGAGTTATTATTGGTGTCTGAGAACAGATCTATTCTCACATTTCTGTTCTTTTTTTCACTGAATTATGCGATCTGGAGAGCTTGAAACAGCGTACATGCTGTTTTCTTCCTTGCATGTCTGTTATGAGTCAGAGAGCTCATACGCTCTAGAGCTGTCAATCATATTATGCGTTCATAATATGATAGAATGAAGACGAATGACGTCATTCGGAAGTTTTCATTTCCTCGTTTTGAGATCTGCCCATAAACAACTGAGAGTAATGTTTCTACAGATGAAACATGAAGCCAAATAAATATGATTACGACAATATATGTTATGTGTTTGTCATGGTATTGTTTATAACAATAAAGAATGAGAAATTCTTACACGAGAAAAGGTGTAGCGTCCACTTTCGATCACAGTTGGAAGTTATTAAAGGCACACGATGCTAGTTTATGTGTATGCCAAACTATTTATCCTATTGTATGCTGTGCAGCGGACGAGATTAAAGCCAACTGGGAAAACCTACGAGATACATACATGAGGAAAAATGTATTCTCGGTCAGCGCCCCCTATCGTTCAGGCGTGAATCAGCTGAAGGCAATCAATCGTTTCAGTGTGAAAGCATCGTTCGTCGGCCATTCGCTTAGCTTTATCTCATCAGGCTCAGTGTGAAAGGGCCTTTAGGATCTGACAGGTGTGTCACACACACACCATATTTCACTAAACTGATAACTGGTTCTAGCAACCGTTTGTTTGAATTTGCTGCTAACGTTTGAGTTGTGCATGCAATTTGTAATCATGACAAATGTTTCAAATAAACTCACAAGGCATTTTAAAGGAGTGATTGCAGCATCTCTGGCGAAGCATGAGGCGAAATATTAAGTGGTGATTTGACTTCACCTTTACTGTATGCTGCTCCAGCAGAAAATTGTACCACTTCAGTCAGAAAAGAGATACCCTAATTTACATGTTCTCTTTTTTGCAATAGTTTTGATGCTAGATGCATGGTGTGCTAGTTTTGTTATGGTTAAATTAGTAAGTTTAGGTAAATATTACTGGCAATATTTTGGGGTTATTTTACTGAATGTTATTTGAACCCTGTTTTACAATAGTGTTATTGATATAGAGCTAGACTTATATGATGCTTATTAGGTCAGGGGCCTTTCTTTGGGATTTTGTTTTTTGTTGTTGGGTTTCTTTTTTTTTTTATCTTGGGATTGTATTTATAATTTGTTATTTTATTATCATGACTTGCTTTTTAATTATAATTGTTGCATTTTTTTTACATTTATTTTTGGAATTATTATTAATGGACTTCTAATTTTCAATAAAATGTAAATAACTTACTGTACAGCCAAAAACTTTCTATGCATATAGTAGTTGTAGTAGTAGTAGTAAACCTACTTTGGGGAAATAAAATTAAGATAACAATTAATTAGTCAAAGTAGTTTTACAGAAATGTGTTAACAAATTTAAACTATTTAAAATAAGGTGATTTCTGCCACTTTTTACCTACAATAATTATTCAAATGAATAAACATAAAATGATTTGTTTATTTATTGGAAGTTACATTCAAAAGCTGTTTTGAGGCAGTACTATTTGACCCTGGCTTTGACATACTGCTGGAGTTCTGTACGCTATCTATAGTCATAACATCTTAAAGACTTGCATTACTGGGCACAGGACGTAGTTCGCATTATACTACTACACGCTATGTTAATAACACTTACAAACTCTCAACAATCATTGTTCCCATTTTAAATGAGAAGTTCAGAGTACACATAAAGTGATTCTTCTTGTTGTTTAAAAACATCTTTATATGCGCACAAGCTGCTGTGCCTGTCGACTCAGCTCTATGTGATTCATGGTATGCGCTCAGAGTCCGGAACTGCTTTTAATGCTATCATTTTCCAAATGCAATATTTTGCAAATACTCGGCATAACAGTCCACTAAACAAGTTCATTATCAGCGCAATTATGCTGAGCCATTGTTAAGCAGCGAAGCTATTTCCAACAGCAAACATAAATAAAGAAATAAATATATGAAAATATGCAAGATGGCATCTTTTTTTAGCTCATAGACAAATTTCAAACAATAAGTGAGTGTTCATCAGAAAACAGGCAGAGGTGGAGCTTTGGCCAATTGCTATAAAGATTAAATGCACGCTCATATGCATTTTTGCTCTCTCCAGAAGAAGTGCTCACTCCGCTGTGCTGACTGCGAGCGTTTGCCCCATAGTGTGCTCACGGTGAAGCATTGGATTTTCATGAAGTGTGAAAGTCTCTAAAAGCTGCGTTTTATATCCGAAGAGAGCATGTCTGTCGCAGATGTGTGGTGCAAATCGACTGAGCTAATTGCTGCATTTTAGCTGCGCTCTTCATTATTCATTGTGGTAAAATGGAGATTTGAGACTTTAAAAAAGTCGAAGTGCTTGTGTGTGTATACATTATTACTCAATGTCTTTTATGCAAGCCGCTTAAATACATTCAATTCATGTGGGTACGCTGTGCCTTTGAGTATGTGTGTGTTTGTGTGAGTTTGTTTCTAGGAGTCTAACCTGCTGTCTTCAAAACTCCTGCCCAGCAGGCATTGCCTGCAGCATTAGCTCCAGAAGCTCCATGTCTTTTTCCTACTACTGTATCTCTGTTTCACAGTCCTAATAACAGGTTCTTGTTTATGCATGGACATCTTTGGATCTGTCTCAAACATGTTGCCTGCCCCCAGTTTTCTAACATAGCATGTCCATTTACTGGCTATTATGATTAAGGCATTACAGAAGCATGCAGTATTTGCCCAGATGCGCTATACCTTGCTTTAAAATAAATGCCACTAGGTATAATATTTTGTTATCTAATGCAATGACATTCACACATGTATCCATCGGAATAATCTGCATTGTCATATTGCTAAACATCATGATTGAACATTTCAAGAGTCCCAAATACGCATACAAACACATGAAATGGTAATTTTAGGTTGCAAATGGATGTGTCTCTGTGAGTGGGTCATTGTGGCTGGCTTCATTACTGATGTCACTTCCCCTGTTCTCAGAGCTGTAGCTCACGGGCTGAAAGCATGAATGATTCATATTTTCTTGCATAACCAGGGACTTGGTGCCAGGCACACATGGGATAAACTTTCCCTTCAGATCTAAAAGAGCGCTATGGGGGTCTTTCATACATTATACCATCTTAAGTAGCACAGTCCTGTAATATATTATATATCATCGTAAGAATTGTGAAACTGAGATTCCAATGGATGCCCAGCCATATTTTTTTCTACTCAAATATATATTTTAATGCAACTTTCTGAGTAAAGTAAATTTTCTATTTAAGCAGTAAAAAAAAAAAAAACCTTGGAATATTATTATACTGTACATGTAATAGCAAGCATACCCCTAATAAACAACAAAAAAAAAATCACCTTCTTTCCCTTATATTCATTTGTAGAAATATACTAGGATGGTTTTTAGTCTACTGCTTGATGTTTTACAATTGCGTAAATAAACATACAAGGTACACCAAGTAACTGCATCCATTTTGCGGAAGAAATTGTTTTGGTTGTGCTATAGCTCTGCGTGACTGCACTGTAAAAAATTTGTAACACTCCCAAATCAAAAATTTCAATTGACCGATAACATCTAAATTTTTCAATTGGCCCAAGTGAAATTCTGTAAATTCTAAAATTAAATGTACAGATTTTCACTTGGGCCAATTGAAAAATTTAGATGTTATCGGTCAATTGAAATTTTTGATTTGGGAGTGTTACAAATTTTTTACAGTGTGTGCGGATGAATATGACCCTTCGCAATAGATAACACTTTAAAATGAACTCTGTTAGAGAGCTACATATTTCAATTTATAACATTTGAAATCACTAAGCTCTCACCACCTCCGAAAAGCCAAGCCAATGTTGATTCTCGGTTTATTACAAGCTCTGTTGTGTTCTCTTTTTGCCAGCAGACTATCCTCTGTTTGCTATTTTTGTATTTTTGTATTTTTTTAAACAGATGATAATTCACCCAAAAATGAAAATGCTGTCATTATTTACTCACCCTCAAGTTGTTCCAAACTTGTATGAATTTCATTTTCTGTGTGACCACAAAAGAAGATATTTTGAAGAATGTCAGTAATTAAACAATTGATGGGCCCCATTGACTTCCATAGTATTTTTTCCCCAAGTTAGTGGGGCCCATAAACTGTTTGGTTACTCAAATTCTTAGAAATATCATATTTTGTGCTCAGTAGAAGAAAGAAACTCATTCAGGGTATCAGAATTTTGGGTGAACTATCTCTTGAAGGTTCAAGATTTGATGTGCTCCACGTCAACCTATCTTGCTCGCTGTGACAACTAACCCATGTCACTCCCACAGCATGCATGCCTCCAAGTTTTGTCTGGATATAACAAGACATGCACACGCAAGGTCTAAAATGAAATACGATTTTCATATAGGCTTACCATTGTGAATCACGTTTACAATAAAGGATTGATGATGTATTGACCCCTTTTTATTTATTTATTTATTTTTGAAGAAAAAAAAAGTTACATTGTGCACCTTTTAAAAATAATTAGGCTACTTTTTATGTGACTCACACATATTTGGAATATGACCAGATAACAATTAATATTAGATCTGAAATTCTACAGCACTGATATTACTGCAGAAAGTGATAGTAGAGTCAACATTCTCAAATAATGAGATTGAGGATTTGGTGATGCTAGATGTGAGGTCTGAGGCACACTAATACTTTCTCGTTTGAAAACGCATATTTTTCTGTCCGTTTTGGCCTTTGTCCATACTGAGACGGACGGCGTATTGTATTAATTTGGAAAGAAAACGCGTTGGAAGCCTAATGTTACTATACCAATGAATTCAACTTTAATTGCGTGGAAAGGGGCAATTAAATGCCACACATAATGTGTGTGTTTTTTTTGTTTGTTTTGTTTTTTTCATTCCATTGTGCAGAGTAGCCTATCACTTTCTAGTGCCAATCAAACAAAAACTTTTATAGCATTCACAGCAAGCCAAAGAGGGCAAGGTTAACTGAACTATGCATTTTAAACACTTGACTTACATTATGTTCTTGCTCTGTCCATGCATTTCAACTTGGTATGAATCAAAAATCAGTCAGAGCTGTATATTAATATTTACAAGTAATTATGAAGATACATATTCACGAAGATACAACTTCTTGTAATTTACACTTTGATAGCACGCAAACATTGCTGCCCATTTTCGTGTGTTGTCAGCCTTTGCTTTTCCGATACGCACTGAAGAGTGCGAGTGTATGCTCCGCGCCGTTACTTTCAGTTAATACAGAAAAAAACACTTCAAATTTCTGGTTATTTTTGTGATTGTTTGGGGCATTCTACAGCCCTTCATCAAACCTTTCAACACATAAACCACCTCAGATTGCTTTTAATCTGCTCAAATTGTAAAAACAGACAAATAATAATAATAATAATAATAATAATGCTTTCCAATTTGTTTACAAATTTTGTTTTAGAATTTAGATTAAAATAGTCAAGTCACTTTTATTTATACAGCGCTTTTTACAATAAAAAAAAAGAATAAGAAGTTTACAGACAGTCTTCTCTACACTGTGTCTTTGAACAATATCACTTAAAAAGTAGCATTCAACTTAATATTTTGTCATTTTATTTGTGTACTGTTGATTATCTTTGCATCCTTTTTTCAGCCCTGCTTAGTCTCTAGATTGTGCTTTCATGTCAGAATCACATGAACAGTTATTTGCTTTGAGCTTGTGAATTAATATTAATAAAATTAAAATAAAACATGGATTAAAGTATTTTTGTCACAAGCCAAATGCAATTTTGAAAGCCCTCATGGTCAATATAACATTCATTCAAGATCATTTATGATCATTAGTTAAACAGTTGCATGTTTAATAATAAATGCACTGTTTTATCCAGCACTGAAGGCATTGCTCCATACAAATATTGTTTGTCAATAACGCCAACTAAATCTGACAAGGCTCGGGTGGATTGCAAAAGAGGGAGTCTGTAAGAAGCTTGTGCACTCAAATGGAAGTCAGTTCTCATTGCAACATTGTTGGTCGGCATCTGAGAAACTGTTCTGATATTGTCACAATATTACACTCCAGAGGGCACTTTGTGGGGGGGGGGGGATTTTCTTAGTAGACTTTGGGGCTGAGCATTTAAAACTGGAGGTTATTGCATCTGAGCTTACAGGATCGGGGCTGACTCAGAAATGCCAGGAAGGGTGCGTGACCTTTTTAGCCTCCACCAATCCTCAGCACACATGGAGCACCTGCAGAAGAACGGCTCTTGTATCACACGCTGTGCTATGTATTGAAAAAGAGTCTGTGTTTAGATAGTTTATGCATTCGGTAATTATTATTATTTTTTTGATTATTATTTATTTTTATGTTTTGCTGAAAAAACTAATTTTTAATATTTAAAATATTGGGGGGGGGGGGGGGGCTTGACTATTGTAATCTAATCAGACGTTTTTGCAGCTTTCAGGAAGCCATGTGTCTCAGTGGAGATGTTCATTTACAGTACACTCAGATTTTTTAAAGATGCTGTACATAGGCGTAATTTGCGGGTGGGACGGGTGGGACATGTCCCCACCACTTTTTGCTATGGTCGATGTCCCCACCACTTTTGAAACATCTCGCGGCACGAATGTACCAGTACAAATAAATAAAACATCTCCAGTTAACTAGCAGAGCATTCATTTAGTTCGTTTGTAGGCGATCTAGCGCTGAAATGTGTTGTTTTTGAAATCAAGTGATCAAACTGCTCGTTGCCACTGCGATCAGTGGCGCGGATACTGTGTTCTCTTGAGGCTCGCGCACAGTCTTCACTCGGACGCGCGCTTCAATCCGTTGTGGAGACTCTCTATTCGTTCCGGTGAAATTACAAAACAAAATGCATACAAACGTATGCTTGCCTGATATACAACCACTGATAAACATAATCGGTTTTAATAAAAAAAAAAACTAATAAAAAAAAAAACGATACGACCCAGATAGCAAAAAATATCGGCACGGCTTCTTTTTGCCGCTGGCCCCAAGCTGTCGGCTATAGGTGCGCCCCGCTGGCGGCGATGAAGCGTTTGCCGCCGAATACGTCACTCCCATTTCTTGCGAGATGCCGCCGGCGAACAGCCGCCGGGCCGCCGACTTCATTCTCTCTGGCGGTTGCCGCCGTCTAAATGAACCGCGGCCGGCTGGCGGCAAGCCGCTTTGAAATCGACCAGCCATGAGTGAAACTGACAGCATCTTAACTACTTTTCACATTTAAAGCGATTATAATTATTATGTGAATTATATCAATTTTTGTTGTTGCTCCAAAGCCATTAGGGGTTATAACAGATTTGACTCTGATTCCATGATAAGGTTTAGGAAATTACATTTAAATTACTTTGAAACTCTGAAGCGATAATATGTAAAATATATAGAATTATTTTATTCACTTAAGGTGACAATTCTTTACATTTCTTTGATTTATGCACAATTTGAGATGCACCAATAGACCAAACAGAATTCCTTTTGTAAAACTTACTTGGCAATAAATATCTTTCTGATTCTGATTCGTTTTTAAAATAAATATTTCATTCATGGTATGAACAATTTAGCAGAATACATGGATGAAGTTAGATTTTTCACCAATGCTTGAAATCAGTGAACAGTGAAAGACATCTGCAACTTGGCCAAAATCTTGGGTTTGCTTTATATTTTTTTTTATTAATTTGCAACCATGGTAATGTCTATGAGAAACATGAAAATCCCTGTTTTGACCTGAAGGATAAAGTGAAATATTTATAAATATTTTGTCTCTCTGTTACTCCAGGAAATTGTGGTTATGTCTTTCATTGTTTTACAAGCTCAATTTTTAATTTATTTTACCTTTTACATGTATAAGGGATTACTTTGCAGTTTGCAATTGCGAGTTTTGCGACCTGTACAAATGTTTAAGAAAGTGTTAAAGCACAAACAGAGAAGTACCTCCACCGGTCGAGAGGGGCAGCACCTAAAAAACTGAAGCAGATTTACTCGTCTCGTCACACGGTTTCAGTATTTGGAGAGAGGAAATATACGATCTTTTAAGTAAGTACATTTTTCCTTTTTGTGTAACGCAATATTACTATGTTCATTTTTGACATTGTTTTTAGTTCTTCTTCTTAAGATCTGTTCTTGCCTAACTAGTCAAGCTAAAGTAAGTTAGCCTTGTTTGCAAAGTTTCCGCCATGTTTCCGCCATAGCTAGGCTAACGTTACTTCGTTTCTTCCTGGCGTTGAGTTTTTTTTCTTCTTCTAAGTATGTTTAACTGTTATGTATGTTTATACAAGTGTGAGTACATGTGGTTTAAGATAGTATTGGTCAGTCGAATTAACTAACGTTACAGTTCCTGAACTACGGACAATTATTCTGCCGCCTACGTGGGAATGGTAACGTTAGCAAAATCTTCACGACAAGAAAGACTGATCAGTATAACTTGTGTTGTTTTCTAACTAAACATAATTATGCTGCTAGTCTAGATTAGTGTTCGCTACCACATGCTGTTTCACCTTTTTTACACTGAGTTCAAGCATGTTCTAACGTTACATGTTAAATGTATCTAGCCACAGTAGGTAGCCAAACTTTACATCTAGAAAGACTAGTTTAACTTTTGGTGTTTTCTTACAAAAATAACGATGTAGGTTGTTTATATGATTTTGTTTGTCTGAACATGGTTTTCTGTTGATCCACTTGTGAAAATTACTGCTTTTTCGAAGGGGTGAGCATTTTAATGTTGTTGATTTTGCCTGAAAAAAAATAATCAAAAAGTATACTTTATGCTAATGTGTCTTCTATTTTAGATGCTTCACATTGTTCAGTTTATCAACAAGGAGGATCTGCCATTTGCAGTGGTTCAGCAAGAGTGGCTCAGCGAAGGGCATGTGCCATTGGCAAAAAAGACAAAGGAACAATTTAGCCATCCGCTGCACACCTCCACACAGCACCTGGGAGAAACATCATTTTAAGTTCATGAAGGGAGCAGGTAAATGGGTCTGACTTGTACATTTGATTTTCCTTTATTTCATCTGTGTAATTTATTTGTCTGTTTATTGTGGATAACGGAATCTTTCATTCATTATTATTATTATCATCATCAAATTTCTGTTTCCCCTTTCTTAGAACCAGGTTTCTCCCCAGTAATCCAGAATCCGCCAAGAGTTTGAGTACAAGTAAGTGATGTTATTTGTGAAGTTTTTTTGTCTTGGAAACTATTGCTTCTATTTAAAGTTGGCATGAACTGGAAGTTACAAACGACTTTTCTCCAATGTTGTGACGTATTTCCAAGTGAAAGGGAATATTGAATAGAGGAGCAGGGTTTTACTCTAGCGCTCCTCCTCTCCATCTCTGCTTATAGCAGACTAATGGTTTGAGGGGAGTTGCCACGCCATTGCACATGACCGGAAGATAAGTCGTTTCGAGGGGGGAGGGAAGGGTAATGTATTTGATTAAATATTATAAGGGTACATGAATAAAAAAATAAAAAAAGAAGTGCACAGATGAATCATTTACATAAACACTACAATATTACATATAAAAATACAAATTGTAACATTTGATTTCATGCTGACTTTAAGATGATGAATCCTTTAATCATAATCTGTTTTTCACTAGGACACTTGATGGAATTCGCTGCAGCAGTTTCTGGATGAAAGGTGTTGAGGTGTGTTGTACATTCCATTAGCTTTGCACAGTTCAATTATTGTTTCATTACTGAATATGCAATACTCTGCATTGAAATGAAAGCTGTTATGTTTGCTCCCCCAGCTCATCAAGTACTAAGCTTTACTCCCCCGGCAGCAAATTTACCCTGGCAGCATATGGGTGAAAACTCTGGAGGTATGTAATACGTTGCGCTTAACTAAGTGTTACATTTAAGTCCAATTAATGAAATGTATGCAATAACTTCAAACATATTTTTACATGTCAATGATTATCAATAGGAGGGAGAAAGTCATTGCTCTATTGTTGGCCCTTGTACTCCAATGGCATCTCGTGTCAAGCATGAAGTTTTCAGCTGTGAAGGTATATTCTAGCCCTATGTCTTAATGTCCAGTGTTTTAACAGTATTGCAAATAGTGCCTTTAGTTGTTTGTTTTATTTTATTTTTTAAATGTAGAACCAAGCCCTGAGGGAAAGCAATGCACGAGCAGGTGAGAACTTGCACTGTTTCTTAAATTGTACTTCTTTGTGTGTGATGTAAGTCCAAAATTACCATATGCCTTTCATTTTGTAGCTTCGGATGACAGCGGCTTACTTCAAGAGCAGGTGAAGCAAGTTCAACAAACAATGTTGAAGACGTTTGCTTGCACTGGGCAATCAGGTACAACTTGCAAACAGCACCTGTGGTTGTTGGTTTAATTCCCACTGGGGCTACCTGTACATGTAGTAGACCTAGATATAAATGTCATAGTTTAGTAGTTGAGGGACCAGGACTGACTATTTTATTCTGGGAAACCCTGTAGGTGCAGATCAGACCCTTATGCTGTGACGTCTTGCAGAGTTTGGCGATGTTGTGTCTGTTGGAGTTATCCCTGTCAGGGGATCTGTTACTCCCCTACACACCCAGGAAGATTTGCCGTGTCTTGACAACAGTTTGAAGCAGGATAAAAAGCTCCAGGAACAATTTGTAAGTTTGCTGATTATAACGCCATATCTAAAAAGTAAAATTTAAGATTGTATACTGCATATATTACAGTCTGAATCCTTAGCCTTTCACAAGCTTCAGAGAAATGTAATTTGTAACACTTTTTTGGATTTTCAGCTTTGTGTAGGGGATAAAGCAAGTTTTAGAGACATGTTCCTTTAGACCATTGTTCAAAGTAAGTTGGATATTTTTTTAATTATATTTAAGTAGATGTGTATGGCGTCATGCAATTCAAATGAAATGACAGATCTGTATTTTCTAAATTAGCCATCCGGAAGAACCTGGCAACCCAGGATGCCACTGATGAAGCGGTCTAGGTTAATGTTTCGCGTTACCTGAAAGGAGCATCTGACCGTAAAGGCAGAAAAAGGCACCGCACAGCTGAGAGGGACCCACAGCCGACCACTTAGGCTGACTACTGACACCCTAGAATCACTGACAACTGGAATCCTTTCTTTATCTTGCAGTCAGTAACATCAAGACCCCTAAAGAAGTCAGAAGTGTCACACTATACTCACTAACTGTGGAAATTACTTTCTTTTTTTTCTTTTTTCAAATAATGCTTGTAAGTCCTTGTGCCACAGGTCAGCATTGCAGCTATAATGGTCTATTCTACTCCAGAGCTTTACTATAAATTACTACCACTTAACCTATTGTTAGAAATGGCTTGTAAATGTGATGTCATACTTTGATTTATTTGGTATCCTGCACATTATTTCGTATCAAGTATTCTCTTTACTTGTCATAATGTTTACAGGTAATTTTTTTCACCCTAGAGCTGTCCTCTTTATATGAACAATTATTGTAAGAGTTGTAATTTGCTTGTAAGGCTGTTTTTTGTTTGTTTGTTTTTTTACCAAAATTTAATAAGAAACCTGCATGTTAGTATATTGATTTATTTATTTTTCTGTTATGTTTCAGTGATCTGACACATCTTGTTTAAATGACAGTTAATGTACTTTGAAATGTGGAATAAAAATGCCAAATGGATATTTGTCTGGTTTGAGCAATCATTATTCTTGATAAACTGCATGCTATAAATATTAAATATTATATATAAATATATAGCCAGAATAAGCGGCGGCAGGTCGCTCGAAAATAGCGCTTGCCTCCAGCGGGCCGCGGAAGGGCCGCCTTAAATATAACGGCGGCGGGACGGCGGTTGGCCGGCGGGCCGGCCGCGGAACGAAGGCGGTAGGAAGGCGGCTGCCGCTTTTAAAAAGCGGCTGCCGCCGGCGGTGCGCCGTCCAACGTGTTTGCGATGTCGCCATTCTGCCGCTTCTACTGCCGCCGGAGCGCCGACGGTGGTCCGCCGACTCATTGCTATCTGGGGAGTGTGGATTAGAACCCTAATCTCTAACAGGCTTGGCAAAAGTTCTACCACTGGACCATTTCAATATACACACTACGATGATTTACCCACACCAATATATCAAACCTCATTAAACGACAAATTAAACCCATGCACCATTTAAATCGATTGCTGGACATCGTAATGTTATTGTACATACATCGATTTATGATTTAGCATTCATAAATCCCCCCATTTTCAAAAAAAAATGTGAAGTGGTGCTTGCAGTGGCAAAATTCGGCACGGTTGATAGGGTTCCATACTTATCATGGTACGAGCATGGAGCATTAGTTCAACGTCAAGCTGATAAAAGTAGACTATTATTTTAACATTGCAGTGGGAGTTTACCTGAGTTTCCAGCATGTTGTGGGATGCTTTGTGTGTTGCGTCCATAGGTTGCGTCTCAGTCTGGCCGGTACCCACAGTGCTCGCTCATAAATTCGAGCGCGCATAAGAGCACGGGCTTGTAAACTTATTGGTTGCAATCTGAAACATCACCGCTAGATGCCGCTAAAAACTACATACAGCACCTTTAAGTATGTATTATTTGTATTATTTAATATGACTATAACATATTATTTATTTCTCATGCACTACCTTCCCAACACTCACTGGAGATTACTTACGTTTGCATTGTTTGTTGTCCATGTTCCTTTTTTCCTTTTTGTTTTTTCACTTATACTTGTCATATGATCTCAGAATAGTTTTGTCCCTTTTTTTTTTCTCTCTCGCATACCACATGTTGAGGTCTCTTTTGTATTTATGGCATATAACAAGTGGGTTTTTTTGGTTGTTTTTTTTTTTTTTTTTTTTTTTTGTCTCATGCGTTTTCATGTGATGTCAATAGTTTAATATTTTAATCTTGGGGTCAGTAAGATTTTAATAAGTTTCCTTTTGTTCAGCAAGGAAGCATTCAATTGATCAAAATACGGTAAGCACATTTTTCAACATTGATGATGATGATAAGAATTGAAAGAATAAGAATGAAATTAAAATAGGAAAAATAATATTTAAAATAGGAAAAAAAATATTTAAAATGTAATATTTCACAATATTACAGTTTTTTTTACTGTATTTTGAGCAAATGATTGCAGCCTTGGTGACCATAAAAAACTTAATTAATAAAACATAGAAAAATCTTACTGACCCTAAACCTTTGAATGCTAGTGTAGTGTGTTTCTTAAAGAGGAAATAAGATTAATCACATAATACTGAACACATCAAAAACCATGTAAATAAAGAGAGCAGTTTGCATAGAACTTTTAATGTTGACAACTTCATGACTTCATGTTGACTAAAGTCATGACAAAGTTCCATTTTAAGTTTTGTAAAATATTTACTTTTCCCATTTTCCCTGAACACCTATTTTTTATGGTGTTCTCATGCAAGCATGTTTTTAAAAATCCAGCAGAGATAACTTCCCTGTTATTCTTTTTTTTTTTTTTTTTTTTTTTTTGACAAGTTTTTAACTTGTATGTGTCCCAGCAGCTCTTTCAAAAGCTGAGGACTGGCTTGCTACACTTCTGCTCAGCTTGTTCTACTTCAAGCTGGCATAGTCGATTCCTGGTCACCCAGCGGCGATGTAATGAATGCTCAGTGGACACAACTGTCACCAGTCCCATCATACCACAGAAGAGTACCAGTTTTGTAATGAGGTTTACAGACAGCTCTGGCCACCAGAGAGAGGAAACACTCAAACACGCACTTACAAGGTTAATTAAAAATGTTGTACCATACCGACACCAGCTACGATAAAAGGTGAAAGTTAAGAAAAGGAGAGCGAAATTATAATGAAAATAGTCCCCCTCCCCTTCACTTTATTCCCTTAATCACTGATTACTCTCAACTCGTTAATTGAAGATAATTATAGGTTTTTAATTTTCGAATGTAGGTTAGTGGAGAAAGTGAGATAAATCATTACAAATGTCAAGGGGTTTCAGAGTGACGCAAATGAAGATCTTGCTGTGTGGCAAATATATTAGTTATGACTGCATGGCATAAAGCAAAAGGCAAGCTAGTGGTAGACTTCCAGATAAGCAGTGTTGAGAAAGTTACTTTTAGAAGTAATGTTGGCGTTACTCCCTAAAAAGTAACTAATTGCGTTACTTTTGCATTACTTTTTCTCACCTGGCTTGCTTGTTTGTTTATTTATAATAATAATAAATAAATAAATAATTGGCAAGTCCCTTTCACACCAAAAATGAAATGAAGCCTCAGACTGAAGGAAACTCAAATCCACACATTCATTGTGTTGTGAATTTAATGTACTAGTTACTTGAAAAAAGTAATCTGATTACGTAACATGCGTTACTTGTGCGTTACCCCCAACACTGAAGATTTGTGCTGTCAGAGCTCAAAGGTTGATTCATACCCTTCATACTCTGAAACAAACAATGTTAATACAATGTTAGATATATCCTCACTTTTCTATAAGACAATGAACTACTGTAGCTAAAAGCAGTTGGTAAGTTTTGTCAAAGTTCTAATTTGGGGTTATGACCACTGAAGAAAAGCATTGACCTTTGAAGGCAGAATATTGAGGAAAAAAGTAATGAATTATTAACGTAAACATTTTAACCAGTATAACATAAAATCATTACATTTTAATAATAATAATAAAATAGCCTAGTGTTATTATTCCTCACACTACTTATACAAGTAACTGTGAATGATTTTCCTTCCAAACTGCACGAAACATTTATTTTTTCATTGAAAACTTTTGTGGTATCTGTCAGGAGTTATTCCTGTCAAGCACGAGACAGGAATAGCAAACTTTATCCATCAATCTTCATTCTCATCACTTCTGTTCTCCACACAGATCATGTCAGAAAACAACTGTTCAAACTTCATTTTCAAACTCACTCATGAACACAACAACTTTTGAAAAGATAAATGACCTTATACAAAAAGTATGTTTGCTTGTGGGTATTTACAGTTCTAAAATGGAGGTCTTATTACTTATGTAAAAGCAGACATGATGCGGAAACCAAGAAATGTGTCACAAATCAGCACTTTGTGGTTTTTTTTTGGAAAATACGTACGGATAATACTAATGAATGTATGTTAATGTATTTATGTGGCGTGAGACAGCTTATTATTGCACACATATGATAGCTTATGCTATTTTAATTTTATTATCGTGTACCTTGCGAATCACAATGTACATTTTTATTTTGAATCACTGCCAGTTCTTAGTATGACAGACGAAATGCTGTATGAGCACACAAATCACACAGGTGACCCAATTTAACCAGTTCACTGCCCTATATACAGCACAAACACCTGAGACAGAGCGTATATTACATCCTCTTCACTGGCTGGGATGTGGAAGTACATGTGCAAACAAACAAGTGTGCATATACACAATGATGCCCACCTGAGAAGGTTGAAAAGAGTCATGCATACAGTCTGTTTCTAAAAATGGAGTAGATGAAATGGTTCCTGTGTTAATCAAAAGATAAATATTTATAACGGCAGTAACAGAATGAATAAATGTCTCTCTTTTATCTTGCCGTAAACCTACGTTTTGCATGCAGCTATTTTTATATGCCCATATTTTAATGAAGCTTTGTTTTTGCAATAGTGTATTAGAAGTTCTCATATTTAACTTGATTTAATTCGAATTCTGGCATAGTTGTTCAACCGCATATATGTACCAGAAGCTCAGATTTTTACAGATCACACAACCAATAAGGAATCATTTATCATTTCTAAATATGCTTTACAAGTTGTGCAAAGACAGACTGGGCAATTTACTCTACCATGCTTATTCAGTATGGTGTTTTGTAGACAGCTTTGTAGACTGGCATTCTAAAGCACTTTTTCACAGTAGTCATGTTGTTGTATTTATGAAGCAGATGTCCATGAAATGGTATAACCAACTGAAACTGATGCATCATGTAGATTACAAATGCTTTGTGTATGTTAAATAATATTACATTTATGGAATTTATTTTATTATACAGTATTATTATTATTAATTATACAGTGTGTGTGTGTGTGTGTGTGTGTGTGTGTATATATATGTATGTGTATATGTGTATATGTGTATGTGTATGTGTATGTGTATATGTGTATATGTGTATATGTATGTGTGTATGTGTATATGTGTATGTGTATGTGTATGTGTGTATGTGTATATGTGTATATGTATATATGTATATATATATATATATATAATATATGTATGTATGTATGTATGTATGTATGTATATGTTTGTATATGTGTATATGTGTATATGTGTATATGTGTATGTGTATGTGTATATGTATGTGTACATATACATACATATACACATATGCACATATACATACATATACACACACACATATATATATATATATATATATATATATATATATATATATGAAGAGTTCAGATGCAAAAGCCTCTAAGTGCCATCTGAAATTTTCTTCTAGAATGATCATTTTTATCAAGCTTGTATATTCAAGTTCAGTAATTACACTTAAATGACAACTAATAGGTAATTTTCATTGCCATTTAAGTGAAATTACTGAATTTAAATATACAAGCTTGATAAAAATGATCATCCTAGAAGAAAATTTCAGATGGCACTTAGAGGCTTTTGCATCTGAACTCTTATATATATATATATATATATATATATATATATATATTACTTATTGCACTTCTTTAACACAATTACATATGTTGACTTTATAAGCATTCCATTCTGTTTTGTGTGATACTTAAAGACTGGTCAGAAATGTCAGAACCTTTGTGAGAGCTCACAAGCATAAATTAGTAAAACAGATGTTAATATTACACCATAACACTGATGCTGTATTTAACTTATTTCATACTTATTGAGCCTAATAATGGAATTAATTCCACCAATCAAAAACTAGATATTTGCCATTAAAATGGACAAATGGTCTCTATTTGCTGATAAACGTTTTGAATCAGGGGCTTATTTTGGCTGAGCATTGAACTTACCTGCAGTCCTCTCGCAAAGGTATGGCAAATCCAACTGAGACTCATCTTTAGAACAATTCTTAGTTTTTGCAGTATAGAACTCGTAACATTCGTAAAGATTTATGCATCTCTAAAACTAGTTCAGAAGCTGCCCATACTGTACATTTGAGCATCAGTTTAAATAAATAAAAAGTTTACAAATATATAGCCTACATACAGTATGCCTACAAATGCTAATGAGCTCAAGTTGTGTTTGTTTGTTTCTAATTTACTCGATTTATCATATGAAGTCAGAGGAGGGGGCTTGACAGATGCTTGCTCATTGTTACTGTCAAATGATGCACAAGGTTCTTCCTTAATGATACAACCAATTATGTATGTATGCATGCATGTATGTATGCATGTATGCATTTATTTATTTATTTATTTATTTGTTTGTCAAAATTGGTCGTCCAGCCCAAGGACACTTTGAGATTTATAAATGATTAATTCAGATTTAATTAAGCAAATGATGTTCATTTGTACTCTTTATCCAGAATCCCTAAGACCTATATGAGACCTATAAATCAATTGAAATGTCTGTTTATACATGATGTTACAGTGTTCTGTGTTGTAATTTGCCATTCGTTGCTACAGAGCAATGCATGATGGGAAAACATGGGAAAAAGAGGCCGATTCTTATTTTACCATGCTGCAACACCATTAAAGTCACATTCTGAGAACTATGCCGAAGGCGCTCTCTCTCTCTCTCTGTATCTCTCTTGCTGCCCATGTTTCTGTCTCTCTCACCCTGAAAGCACGGCTATAATTCCGCTGAATAGGCATATCATGAATTTAACTGGGGGAAGAAAGCTGGGTAGCGAGCCAGGCTTTTCTATGCAACGCTTTATCAAAGTCAGCCAAGTGTATTAAACAGATCCACTAGGCTGCGGTATAAAAGAGCTGTTTGCCACTGCAATCAGGGCCTCACATTGAAAAACAAAGACAGTTCCTCTCTAGAAAGGGTGAGGTGTTACTGAGCCCACCCAGGTAGTGTCTGTTGGAGGTGGGCCTTAAATCAGGCATGATACCGATGAATAACTGTAAGTCTGAAACATGTTCATTTTCCATGAAGATGTTGAGCTACAGCTCTTGTTGATATGCATCATTATAACATGTGTAGTTCTCTCAACATTTAGCACGTAATGTTTGAGGTGTCTAAATCCTTGTCAATCAAGAGACTTTACAGTTTCTACTTCATTAATTTGTTCATTCTTTGTCTGTTGGACATACGTTTTAAAGATAACTTGACACTTACAACTACATTTTCCATCATGTGACACTTCTGAGTACATATGTCTTTTATCTAGTACATGTTTTCCAGGACACTCCTAAAAATTGCTTTTGCTATTTTCCATTGAAGCCAATGTTTTGCTATAAGAAAAACATTTGATCTGACATGTATTTTTTATTTATTGTATTTTATAGAATTCATTGTAAAATACAACTGATAAAATGTGCATAAAGGGAAATAAATTATCATTGTAGTTTAGAATAAAGCTACATATTTGCATTACAACGTTCAACTTACAATTTATAACATTAAAACTTGGTTCATAGGATGATGTCAGAACCCGGAAGACTAATATGCTGCTGGTTTCTTCGAGATTTTTGTTTGGAGGTTTATTATGGGGATTTTACATTAAATTGCACACACACCCCAAAATATCTTGAAGTGACTTATTAGAAAAATATGTTCTAAAAAATAATATACCTGCTTCAAAATTCACGTTTTCGGTAAGTGTGTGTGTGATTTACACTGTAGAACAAAACGTCAAAGTATCAGCAAAGTTATGTTTACCACAGGCTTTATTTTACTCATAAAAAACAAAAAACAAAAAACATAGGAAAATCTCGAAGGAACCAGCGGCGAATTAGTCTTCCGGGTTCTGACATCATACCTGCACCACTTGTCAGGATTTGAGAAATTTGTTCATGTTTAGAGTTTGTTTTTGTCCTGTTTTTATTTCTGTTCAGTTCCTGTCTGAGTTTTCTATGTCATCTCAGTTTATCTCCTAGCTAATCTTCTACTAGGGTTGCCAACTGTCCCGAATTAGCCGGGACGTGCCGTATTTTGGGTCTTATTTATTTGTCCTCCCTTGTCCCGATTAAATAGACTGCTATGCTGATCTAACCACTGACTGATACAACAGCAACACGACACTTGAGAATGATCACGACACCGATCAAGACATCATCCAATCACAGCCCACACTCACGCGCATCAGACCATACGAATAACAAACTCTAAATTGAGAATTAATTATTCTTTTGGGACAAATTATTGTTTGATTTGCGAACAGAATCCTCTGTCGCTCCTGGTTCGATCCGGAGATTCCGGACTCATGCTAACGGCAAATCCCTTTCACTGTCCGGCCGGGTTTTGATTTCGGCAAACCAGTTTTGGTGAATTCAAACAACGTGATTATTGTTCATGAGTCCAACATCCAGCCAAGCAAGAAAACATGAAATCTTCCTGAGGGAAAAGTAAGCCTATGCTATTACTTTCTTTAATTTCTTTAAAATGTAGTGTATAATGTTACAAAAGCTTTCTATTTCAGATACATGCTATTATTTTGAACTATGGTTTGTGTGTAATGTGACTTTTTTGTGTGACCTTAAAATTCGTTTTAGAATTAAATTGTACATAAATAGGTTAAGCAAAACAAATGTGTTTATATGTGAGAAAATTTTAAACACATACGAACCTGAAAAGACACATACTGTTTGATACAGTACAAATATTTTGAGTGTCCCTTATTTTGCTGTAAAGAACCACGATTGTCCTGCATTTTTATTTTCTGAAGTTGGCAACCCATTAATTAGTTCAATCTTCCTCCATCACCTGCCTGTTTGTATCCTTGGTTACTGATTGTGCTAGTCCTTCCTTTAGGTGTGTCTTGTTAATTAGTTTCATTAGTTCCTCTTGTTTTCCTATGTATTTAAGTCTGAGTTTAGTGCAGTCTAGTTGTCTGTCGTTGTTGCTGTTAGCCTAGTTGTTCTGTCCTGTGTTTTAGAAATTTCAGAGTATCTTGAGTGTTTCTCTAAGTTTGAGTTTATGATTAATAAAGATTGCTGCTTATAGATCCTGTTTCCTCTTTGCTGCAAGCAGACCCGTGACACCACTCTAACCATTAACTATTTAATCTGCTCAAATTTAAAAAATCATTTGACATTTTGGATGTTGAAATATGTATTTTTTAAAGACCCAGTTGAGTGTAATGGCATATTATTACTGTTTAAGTGTCTTTCAAACAGAACGCGTTTTTGCTTTGAAAAACATGAGACATTGGCAGTGGAATGGGGAAAAAACTCAGTGTCTAGAGACGCATTTTCTTTTAAAAGTTGAAATGCGAGTTAAAAGCGAGATGCTGCAAAAGACGCGAGTGCAACAGTAATACACATCCATTTAGCACGTGTTTACATAGAAAAACAATATAAAGGTATCTCATCGGAATGGAAAAACGGATTCTGTGTGAACGGAGCCCAAGCGTGCCGCACAAGCCCTGAAAAGTTAAGCCAAAGCGTCTCGATCGCCCCCCGGTGAATGGTCCTTGTATAGGTCATAAACCCCACCTCCTCGTGTTATTCAACGGGACGTGAGACCAACTAAACAATTAAATTACACTTCAAATATCTTTTTTCCAAAGGTGGTTTCTGTCATTTGCTGTCGTTTTTATCACGTAAGTTCAAGTGTCTGTTTTTAAAATAAGTTTGTTTTTAGTTAGTTACGTGATGCTATAAAAACGGTGGTGTGTAACGTAATGATTGACAGCTGTGATTGACAGGTTCTCTGAGCGAAGTAGTCACTGAAGCACCAACAGACTTTTTTTCAGGATCTTCGGAGGACTGAGGAGATTGTATTTACTTTATTTTAACTAGCCTCTTGTCGTACTGCAATCAACAGAGAGATCAAAACTGGAGCAGAACGGAGGAACGGAGCAGACATAAGCCACATAAAAAAAGTGCAGGGAGAGTGCATTCTGCGAGAGTGAGGTTGGGGCGTTGATTTCGCGGCTTTACTTCCTGCTCAAGACTGCGCAGGTCTGGTCCCGAGATCGCTACTGCGCAGACTCAAGTCCCAAGATGTCAGCGCCATATCAGGACACTGGTGGTTTCAGTTCTCACCAATGGAAGAGAGCGAAGGGGCGTCTAAGAAAGACAAATAAACCATTCAGGGTCAGTTTTGATGTCATGTTGTCTTTACTTTTTTTATATAGCTGCTCTGCTATTTTAGTATAGCACAACAGAAACAACGGAGACATGAAGTCTTTGTGCAGTTAGATCATAATTTATTTTGTTCTATTACCCTGTAGCAGTCGATTGCGGTGGCATAACGGCACGAGGCTGAGTGACTGTTGAAGCATTAGCGAACTGTCACAGCTGAAAGTACAACCTAAATCCCTCTGCAGATGAGACGTGTATGGGCCACTACTGCAATTACCTTGCCTATGCTCTTTTATATTCCCTCAACCTCTCTCACCGTCCCTCTATCTTTTACTCTTTCTCACACTTTCATACCCACACCACCTCCACCACCATCACTGGAGTTTTCCAGTGACATGGTTGTTTGACACCATTTAATTGGAAACTCTATTAAAACGTGTTCTGTCCTGTACTTCAAGCTCTCTTTTCTAATTGCTAGTAGAGGAACTCTTAATTGAAGCTGTATAGTATGCAATGTAGGAGAGAGATTGGGAAAAAATAAAAACCAAGCGAGACAGACTCAATAGGATGCAGCTCGGAGAAAACTTCTAATTACAGTATCTAAACTATAATTTGTTATACATTGATTGAACTGTGGATGTATCAATGTCAGAGCACTAAAACCAACCCCTCTGAGACGATGCATGCGAGGACATCTAAATACAATCCTGGGTGTGCATCTTACCGCTTAATTACTAAGGTGCCATCAATAATAATTCCAATAGACCTCTTACAAGCCATCAGTGCCAGACAGGGGTCAGTTGCACGCATTGATTTTCATAAACTGCATGCGGATTTGGATCAACAGGAGAGGGACATCGTGCATTAGTATTCAGGGTGTTTGAGTGTGAAGTGACTGCGGGGAATGGAGAGGGTCCTCTTCAGAGAATGTGTGGGGAAAACTAACATCCTTCAGTGCAGGGACACCTGTGGTGCAGCCATGCATAACTTGTTTCTACAGCTCATCATAACGCTCAGAGTACATAATCACAATGGAAACCAGGTTTTAACACACCAAAGAGATTTGAAGGTCAGGAGTGAAAACGTGAACTTGCTTGAGCCTGCTGTCTTACCGACTCCCTTGCTTTGTTCCAAAACCTTGTGAGCTGCCCACGGAAGCAGCATTTTGAGACATCAAAAATGCTGTTCCAAACGGTTGTGGATTTTAATTAAGCTGCCTCGTAAAATATGTTCTAAATAGTAAATAGTATGTGAGATAGGAATATCTCACAATATCTCAGTATGCTGTGTCCCTAAGCATAGCATGTTGAAAAGATATGCTAAAAGCCCCCGGATGGTCTACTATTTCCAGTAGATTTTCAAAGTGTGGATCTGTGCACACTCTAACGGCTAATATTGCCCACAATCCATTGCGCTTTGGAGGAGGTTTCAGTTCAGAACTACTGATTATTATTATAATAATAATAATAATTATTATTATTATTATTTCTGTCATGACAACTCTCTGAGAGATTGGCATATTAATGGACTTGTCAATGTTAATGTATTTGGTCTTGGCGTATAGATCTGCTATGCTGCTGCTGCTGTTGATTATTGCTGCTGCCAATACATTCACAGACATGCTGCTGTGAGCATGTTAGACATGCTGCTACTGCACATATAACATACAATAAATAACCCTGTAGCAGATCTATACAGGTGGAGCTGGGGAAGGTGTAGGGTTTCTGAAAGCACGCTGAAGACTGCTAACAGCAAACAATGCCAAGTATTTGAATGCTGAGCAGCAAGCTCATTGGCTGCTGATGCCACGGCAACCAATCAGCTGCGCTTTGTATTGAGTTAAGGACCTAGCAGATGCGCCAACTAGAGTTTCATGACAAAACTTTGTATTAGGCTACTTTTATTATTAAATTAATATTACAATTAATTTGCCCCACAATAATTTGATAGCACATCACCGCATAACCGATGCTGCGATGATGTTACATTAGCTTACTCATTTAATATATATATATATATATATATATATATATATATATATATATTTCTCTTCTCATTTTTTTTTTTTTTCACTACGTAATTGCCACAAAATGAATAATAAGAAGTAGTTTCTGCTAGCTCTTATCAGCCAGTTTTTACTTTCACTTTCTGTAGTGAATAATTGACTGGAATTTCAGACTCCTTCACTGGCATAACTCTCGCACAAAGTTTGCACATTGCTTGTGTAATATCCACTGGCTTGTCTTCATGGTTTAAAACGGAAATATTTCCAATAATTGCGACGTGACATTTTTCTTTATCAACAATTGCTTGCAAAATGATGGACAACGATACACATTTTGTGTGCGTCATATCCCGTGATAATAAAATCAAGTAAATGATTCAATAAATAAACAAGTAGGGCTAAATTACACACAAGTTGTTTTGTCCTGGCTCCAGGTCGGTTTGAGTTATTAATAATAAATATCTAACCTGATGAAAAATATTTACACTGTAAAAAAAAATACATCCCCAAGTCAAAATTTTCTAGTGACTGGTCACATCAAAATTTTTCAATTAGTCTGACGTATTATTTCTCATTGAGCCAATGTTAACAGACTATTGCAACAAGAATTGCACTTGGGCCAATTTAAAATTTTAGATGTGACCAGTTACTAGAAAATTTTGACTTGGAGAGGTTAGAATTTTTTTTACAGTGTACTTAATGTTATCTGCATTATATTTCATCCGCAACTTTTATAAAGATATACAAATAGCATAATACTAAAAGCATCATTATGCAAAAAAAACAAGAGCAGAGTTCTCAGCATGGAAGGCCCTCGAGTTGCAGATCAACATGCTACTTGTTTTCTCTCCAGTACAGTAGGAAGAATTGTTTGGGTAGAATAAATTTAATTAAATAAAACATGAAGTGTGTAATGTGTATACACTCCTAAAAATAAAAAAGAAAAAGAAAAGAAAAGGGGGTTAAAGCCCAAAAGGCTAAATGGCAGAATATGGGAAGTTGTGTGTGGAATGATGAATCACAATGAAACACGAGTTGCATGTTGATGCTCCATAAAATCTGGTAATAAATAAATAAATGCATCTCTACCACAGTGAAGCATGGAGGAACAGGTGTCATTGTGTGGGGAGCCTTTTTAGCTGCTGGTATTGGTGAAGCTACTTCACTGTGAAAAGTCATTTAATGCTTTGGAGTACAGGAGATTATTGCCGAATGGCTTGCTTGGATGGATGGATGTCTTTTCATCATACGAGGAAGAACATTTATTATTTATAGCTTTTTACACAATACTAAAGGATGAATCTGCTTAGAATGTCTCACAAATATCCAGTGTTCTTCTATAATTAAAAGACTGCATAAAGAACTATGATTAATCAAATCATACTGTGTTTCAGTATATTTACTGAGCTAACTTTTCGTTCATCTGTCAAAATTTTTTTTATCATTATTATTTATGAAATTCTTGTTTTAAATAGTTAAATTACTTTTAATTCAAAATTTGTATTTATGTTTCTCTGAATATTCCATCATTCCTGTCAGGTCACGTGTATTCAATTGAATTATGCGTTCAGTCTCCTGTGCGCTTAGACAGGAGCTCATACAAAAAATGCTCATGCTATGTAGTGTGTTCCATGACCTTAGAAGGCTGCTTCCTATGTAGGCAGCAATGTAGCTTTCTAGGTTGCCGAAAATGGCTAATTTCTCTATGATGCTATTTACATGTATGTTTAGAGAACAATCACTATGAAAACAAGCATTGGCATCATTTGTGAGAGGCTGAACGTATTCCAGACTCCCTGTATTTGCCTCTCATGACAGGAAATCAGATCGTTCGCTTCTGACTGAGAGTGTGTCAGGCACATCTCCCCATTGCACTGACACACCAGCATGGCAGCTAATTAAGTGAATCTGTGGAGAGCAGACAGTTAAAGAAGGAAAGAGGCACAATTAACTGGGGGTGATAGAGGTATCAAAGTCCTGTACGCCTCACATTTAAATATACACCGATGCCCAAATGGCCACACAAAAAGGTATAGAATAAGAAATGCTGTGCACCGTTCAATGCCGTGACACTTATGGGTCATGGTCGATCTCCTACCCTGCCTTCTCTTTCTGTTTTTTTTCAGTCCTTTTCCTAAATCTTTCCCTTTTCACTGGGGCACAGCTGCTGCACGTCCCTCGGTCTCCGGGGAGCAAAATGAAGAAGAAAGAGCTGAAAGAAGTAGACTGACAATAGAGGGAGAGGGAGAGAATGGAAAAAAGTTTGTTTCAGCTCAGTCCTTTCTCAGCCATCCTTGGCTGGTCAAGAAGACTGTCTGCAGCCGGTTCACCAGTCGCACACAGATGGTCCTTCCACACTGGTGAAGAAACCTTCACCTGCCCTGACCTTCCTAGCGCAAGCAGCCCAAACAGACAGAGCGCGAGACGGCAAAAGAGACCTTAAACAATGTGCCTTCCTTCAAGTCTAAGTAATGAGCCGTTCAGTTGAATTAAAGAAGCCGAAATTGACTCGCTTCACCGCAAATCGTATTTTCCGTTTGTTTAGATTTTCTAGTGATCACGTTTATGGACAGTCCTACTTACATGTGTGTCGTGACACAGCCTGGTACTACTGTGTGCATCCAGGTGAATGTTTTCAGCTCCACTCTTGTTGTCCATTGTGCGTGTGTGCGGAAAAGTGAATGTCTGTGTGTGTGTGTGTGTGTGTGTGTGTGTTTGTGTGCAAGTTTGGAGGAGGCCACAGCTGCATCGTTGAACCGTTCAGCGCAAGCTTCCTCTCAGGCTCATTTGACACTCGATTAGCTCACACCTGAGCAAGGCCTCTGCCCATACATCAGCCCACACCCCGACAGCACACACACCTGCGGACAGGGACAGGCACAGTCAGCAACACTCTCATTGGTCAGAAGCTGGTAGCTTCTAAAAATGTCCTTTCCAAATCTGGAACTTTAGATTTCACTGATTTTAACCATAATTTTCAGGTGAGAATGACTCATCTATGTTTTATATTTGTGGTCCCCATGTAAAAATAATGACGATGATACTTTATTTGTCCCACTAAGGGAAATTTGTTTTGGCCAATACATATGAAGAAGTTATAACAAGATAAACACATCAATAACAATCACACAGTCATGTCCTTCAGACTAGAGTTCAGTCATTTTGTAGCCGAAGGAACAAACTAATTGTTATAGCGGTTGCATCTAGACCTTGGAGTTGGGAGATGGGAGACAGTTCGAATTCTGGATAGAGCTCATGAGAAGTGTCCGGAGTCAGAGTTTCCTTGCCTGTTTGAATATAATTCTGTTAAATATAGAGCAAAATGGATCAAAATGTCCAATCAAAAACCGATGACTAGAACCTAGTCCCTACCTTATATCTGATAATTCATTGCACTCTGGTGCAGTATAGAAAGGGGATAAAAAGGATCTGTTTGCATTTCATCGCAATTTTAATTAAACTTAATGTTTAGAAACATTATTGTAAAGTGTTACCCAAAAACCTATTCTTTTAAGTTATTTTCTTTACCTTGAACCTCAGAAAGGTGTGTGTTTCCTTCAGCTATTGCTCTATTTAAGGAACCCAAACCTTTTAAGCAGATAATATTGAAGTATGCATACTTTTTTTAGAAATAGAATTGTATTAATTTTAGTATTGTTTTACTCTGATGGTAAAAAAAGGATAATAAAATAAATAAAGTAGACTTAAAAAAAAGTACCTGAGCTTAGCTGTTTGCATGTGAAAATGAACTGTTCATATTACAACAAACAATAGTTAATAAACAATTATTCATGTTTTATATAGCATAATGTAACATTTTCCATGGATGATGTTTGATGAAGTGGAAAATTATGTACTGTATACAGTCAGTTTTCTTAAGATCAGCAAAATGTGTGAAGAATCAATGTGATGCTAAAATGTTTTGTATGTTTTTGAACAGTTAAAATGCATTGTGCATCTCAGACTTCAAAAATAAAATAAAAACCGGGTTAAAAACCATCTCTGAATTTAAGGTTACAGAGTCATATAGGTTTTATTGACATAATATCTCTGAGAACATAATCAACAACGAACATCTCTGGAGAAATTATTTCTCCGAGTTTTGAAGATCCAGAAGGAGCCACAGTAAAGATTGAAGCTTCTCATTAAATGTGGCTCAGCAGTTCCACGATAACACACTCCCTCTTTCTTAACATGTCTGTACAAAATCAGTTTAAATCACCTTCAGTGTCAATCACAATCAGCATTTCCTAAGGTTCTCTCCCATTTTATTTGCAGGGTGGCATTAGATAGATTTCTTTATTTCTTTATTTATTTATTTATTGCATTTTCTTACCCAATTTACTTCTTAAAGCAATTGTTGATGTCTAATAAGCAATTATTAGACATCAACAACAACAACAACAACAAAACAAAAAAACAAAACTGTGCAGGCCTGAACTCATGAATGTGGCTCACTCAATTATGTCACTTATACCTTTTGGCATGGCCTTTATGAGCTAACTGCATATTAATAGCCTAATTAAAAAGCCACAAGAAGTTTAGTTTGAGAGACTTTTGTGAAGGGACATGGTTTTCCAATGTGTAGCCCACAAGAGTAATTATAGCGACGTCTGAAGAGATGGTTTAGGAAGTTGATAAGAAGTGTGAAGAAGAGGGCAAACAGAACCTTTTGACTCCTCAGCTCAGGAAGACAAAAAGTTAAAGTGCTCTCCGAATTCATATTTCATGAAATCTGTGGTACAATTAAGCAAATCCATACCAGTGAATTGATAAATGAATTTAAATTAGACTTGGCACATATCAAATGCTATCTGATGCCAGCTTCCCTACTTACTTTGACAAACCCTGACAGATGAGAGGAACAGCAGTATAAGTCATAGTGAAGGACATTTTATCAGGTATTGCTTACACACACACACACACACACACACACACACACACACATAGAGTGTGTGTGTGTGTGTGTGTGTGTGTGTCTAAAGCAGGGGGAGACTGCCACAAGGATAATGTTCCTCTCTCCCCTTCTGGCCCATTCTTCGTCTGGACGTCCACCTTGGCTGGCTCTTCACAGCAGGCCTGTGGTGAAAAAGACATCCATCCGGCAGAGAGGTTAATAATCGTGCACCTGGCTCTCCACAGGGCCTTGTTCTCCCATTCTTACCTCTTATTTAATCAAACACAAGAGATAAAAAATCAACAAGGGTGTGCCAGGCAATATATAGAGTATGCAGTAGTGTTGTCAAGGGTATATGCATGCCACTAAAAATGAATAATGTACATATCAAAAGCTGCTGCAACAATGTGGATGAGCTGGAATTTGGCCCAGCAGTTTTAAAACTACTGCACTTTTTTGAGTGGAACTAGAGATCTTATGGTTAGCTGAAGAAATGAGTTGAAAGAAACTATTAAATAATAATATATCCAATAAGTAAAAGAAAATGTTGGTGGCTAACTGTATTTTTTTTTTTCAAAAAAAAAAAAAAAGAAATGAATATAAAAATAGAATATGTCACGATGATGATGTTGTATGAGAGGATCCATATGGTGGCCCAGTAGAGCACAACACAACGAAATTTAAAAAGCAAACATAAGTTCACAACAACGAAATAAAGCCACAACACAACGGAAATGTTCCCGACCACTAGAGGGCTCTCGGAGCGCGGTAAAATGATTTGTTCTTGCCACTGTTCTATAGATTTGGCAGTCTTACAAATATATCAATACCACGATTAGTTTTAAGAGAATGTAACCGTCGTATATCAACATGATATATTACTTCAAAATCACCTACATGCATTATAGCGGCGTATTTATACTCGAGAATCCTTTGAGCCGCTACCACAGCGCATGATGCTTAAGGGAAGTCTGCCAATTCCACCAAGTGGTTAAAACGTATAATTTAATATAATATAATTTGATAAATATGGCACATTTTCACCAGTAGTAAGTCAGTCTGGTCCCTAGGAACATACTACAGCCTTTGAAACATGAAAAAAAGAAAAAAAACCTGTTATATTAGTCATTTTTCCTAAAAATAATTGTTTACTGTAAATACATGAAGGGAGGCATTGGAAAAAAATGTCACCTGTAGTAAGTCAGTCTTACCAATACAGTCAAGCTTTGGATTTTGAGCATGTCTGTATTTAAATGTTAAAAGTCATTTTAATTAATACAAATTATACTTTTTAACCACTTGGTGGAATATGCGGACGTTCCCTTAGGCATCAGCACTGTGGTAGCGTGTCAAACATTCGAGTATAAAAACGCAGCTATAATGCACATAGGTGATTTTGAAGTAATATTTCATGTCGATATACAACATACTGTTAAAATTAATCATGGTATTGATCTTTGTAAGACTGCCGACTCTAAGAACAGTGGAAAGGAAAACTAATTTTACTGCACTCCGAGAGCCCTCTAGTGGTCGGGATCATTTCTGTTGTGTTGTGGCTTTACTACTGGGCAACCGTAGATCCATTCTTGCATAAACATATTGATACCAAATGTTTTAAATGGTAATTTTCTTACTTATTGTGAAAATTAATGCACAAAATAAACTTAGTGGAGAAACAATGAACCGACAGCTCTCATTCAGACAGAGCGAGCTGATATTGACACAAGGAGACAACACAGGTAATGCAATCACACTTATGGTTTATTTACAGGAAGCAGAGAACAAGCAGGAGGAACAGGTAAGCTTTCACTAGCCGCGTTTCCATTACCCTTCAAATTGCGCAAACTGAAAATACGCCCAATGGAAATACGTCAATTTCGCAAAAACTCCCATTTATCGCAAACAAGTTTTTACGCTCGCATGAGGTGTTTTTTCAGCCAATTCGAAAAATAAATATTTCGCAAACCTGCAATGGAAATTTTGCACATTTATTTAATAATAATGGCCAGCCCGATCTCATCCCAAGGCGTCATATACTGACGCTTTTGACATTTCGTCTACATCCAACGCACATGGCACCCTTTAGCGTCAATATGAGACGCAGATAGATATGGGCCAGAAGGCGCCTCCTAGCGGTCTAACCCTAACCCTACCCCAGACCTAAACCTACCCATAACCGAACAAAGTTCTGTGCGTGTCATATTGACGCTAAAGGGTGCCATGTGCGTTGGATGTAGACGAAATGTCAAAAGCGTCAGTAGGCCTATATGACGCCCTAGGATGAGAATGCGTTGTAATGGCCAGTGCGGTGGCTGAGATATAGCCTAAATAAACCTACCAACGTCTGTTACTATGATTTTTGGAATGACTTATCGCGAGAGGAATTTTTGTTTTTTGTTTTAGTCGCATAACATCGGTTAATGGAAACGCCGTCATTTCGCAATAGTTTTTTGTCGACATTTAGAAGAAAAAAGAAATAAAATAAAAATCGCAAAAGTTTTGCGCAAATCTGTAATGGAAACACGCCTAGTGAGAGGTTTGGTTGAATGACTTAGCTCGTGGATAACTCTCTTTGTCATTTGCAGGTGCATGGCGGACCAAGGTGACTGAAGGCGGTGAAGCTGAACTGAAGAAGACTGATGATAGCGAAGGCTGACGAACAGGGATTTCAACAGGTGAGCGGAACTGGTAGGTAGTCGGGTAAATTGAGTGGTAGTGATCAACAAGACCAGACAGTGATGGTGTGGAGAGTGACTGCTTAAATGCTGTGATGGTGACAGGTGTGATGAATTAGAATTTCGGGTGAGGCTGATGATCGAGTGGGCGGAGCTGAAGGGTGTTGATGGTGTTGACTTCATGACAATATCAAAGGCATAGCTAAATTTATTATAATGTTTTTTTTTTTAGAAGATTGTTTTAAGTGTACTTACATTAAAAATTGTTCTAGTCATTTTCGTAAAGCTATTAAATGTTTACAAATATGGCTTTCAATTATACTGTAATGTTGAGTAGCTATAATTATTCATTTAATTTCCAGAAAAATCCATTTACAATAATAGAGACATCATTGGTATCAGTGATTGCCTACTGGCCTTCATTCACAGTACTTAGTAAAAACAGACATATATTCAAAATATAACGTTCATGTTGTTTGAACATTATTTTGGAGATTCAGTGTAAAAATATGTATTACAATAAAAGAATATATTAACGCATGTGATTAATTCTAAATCCTTAATGCAAATAACGCATTTAAATCTCTAAAGCACGTGAAATTGCGCCATTAACGTAATTCACGTCACAAAGTTAGATGATCTTAGAAGTCCAGGCTGATGGACAGAGTGAGATGGCAGAGACTCACCTTGCGTTTTCAGTGAATTATTCTTTCCAGTGTGTTTCCCTTTAAAACACAAATCATGTTCTGTGATTGCTTCTGAAGAGTGCGGACCCTCACGCCTTGGACATCTGAAATGTAAACAAGTTCTTTGCTGTTGCACTATTCACTCTGAAAGGGGGCTTTGGTGTGCATATAAGAAGTTTCGATCACAAGTTTGTGCACATATTAAAGAAAGGGGATAAATAAGTGCCTGCGTATTACAAAAAACAGTTCGGTTGTGATAAGAGATAAACGGGGCTATGTGTTGAAGGTAGAGCAAATAAATGAAAAGAAATGGAAAAGGAAAAGGAGAAGGAAAGCTGCTCGTCTAGAAAGGGGAAGCCCGTCATATCAATTTCAGCCGGCCTTGCTCCGTCTGTCAGTAGGTAGCGAGACCCTCCCCCTGCCTTCAAAGCACATGAAAGATGGCCTGCAGATCACAGTCAATCAGCCACAGTCTGTTCCAGCCCGGCCCTGCCTGACTTCACTCCACTCCAATGACTTTCACACAGCACTTCTGAAACACTCCCTCTCTCTCTACAGCTCATGTACTCTGGCTGACATTATAGTGTGACCTTTGATATTCTTGTGAAAGTCTGGAAAGCACTCCACACTAATGAATGCACAAAATGGTTGTTTGGAGGGAGGGGGAAAAAGTGTGAATCGTGTGATCATTTGACATTATCAATTACAAAGCTATTACTCTGATTTTTAAGGTCAGTGGTTACTGAAGGTTGCCTCCAGTCAGTTTGGAGCTCAAACGCTGATGATGATGATAGAATTCATGGCAAAAAGATGCTACAACTGAAGGCTTCTTTAATGTAATATAACATATTTTATAACATGATTAGGTTGATACAAGTTGCTGTCTCATTACCTCATCTTAAAATGAAGGCTCATTACCATTCTATTACAGTGAGCTAGAAACCTTAGATTAAAGAGAGGAATTTTGGCACCTACATAAAAGTTTGTGTATTTTATGACAAGAAGGCTGTGTTAAAAACATAAAATAAAGCATCACTTGTTATACTGTTACTATTAATAAGAACTGCACCCATATTCTAATGATTTGTTGTTTAGAAGTGATTAAACAACTTTTAGTGTATAATATCCCACGTTGGCTTTCTCACCAAAGTTAAACACGTCTTATTATTGTGCAGATATATCTCTTTTGAAATTCTTGCGTGGTTATATATTCACATATTCAGAAAAGAGTTCTTTATCAGCATACAGCCGTCTGTTAATATATGAATTTCTTCTCAGAAGGGTGCGCCATATTTCATGTTTGTGTTGTGATGAAAATCTCCCTCAAAGCTTTTAAACGGAAGCCCTCACAGCGCAACATCAAAACCCGCAAAATATACAGCGAGATGCAAAACATCTGCGTGGTTTCATCTAGAAACAGATGTGTTTCTAAATGTGTGTATGATTGATTGACTGTTTGATTGAGAATGAGGAAGAGAGAGAGCGAGTTTGTTCCTGTAGGTTGGTCATTTGTGGTTGGTCATTTATTTTGAAGCTCTGCGAGATTTACTCGCCAGGAGCACGCCATGCTTCATAATGTCAGCAATTTCTGGCACTTCGATCCATTCAGCAGTGATTCATTGTGGTCAGAAGTGGCATGACGTATCCCTGCTTGAGATGCCCTCGCTGTGGCACTTTCATACAACAGGCGTACACAAAGTATTTGGGATTGTTGCATTTAAAAGTAACTTGTTACAACATTACGTTAAATATGGTACCAAGTATGTTACTTTATAACTGGTTATGGAATTTTTCTTTCACACAGTTAATTTTTTTTCTGATTAATCTCCTCCACTGTGGCAGCACTATGCTTGATTTTTTAGGGCCCGAGCACCGATGGTGAGAGGACCCTATTGTTTTTGTCTTCTTCTTCTTCTTCTCCAAAGTGAATCGCTTTTTAGAGGGCCTTAACATGCTCGAAAACTCATGAAACTTTGCACACGCTTCAGAAGTGGTGAAAATTTACGTGTGATATGGTTTTCAAAATTGGGTGGGGCAAAATGTGAACAAACGTTCACCCAATTTTCGGCCTTTTGGTGATATATGTATGATCAGATAAGTTCAATATTAATGTTGCTTGCAGTTCCGATGTTGCTAGGCAACCACAGACAGCCTGCAGTAACTCAGGCATACAATGTCCAATCTGCCCCTAACTTCACTTGTTTGATAAGAGTCCTGTCCTGAACACATATTCGGTTATAGTAATAGCGCCACCTGCTGGTAGCAGGAAGTGTGGCAAATACAAATTACTTTGACAAGGAAGTGTGGCAAATACAAATTACTAATTACAAATACAATGACATAGTCCTCCTATATTTACATACTGCTCACCGTGCTCTGTTTTCCTAAAGGCGCCGGGTGGCGGCGGCACGGGTGCGAGGGCCCTTTTCATCGCTGCTTGCAGCTTTAATTTAGTTTTGTTTCTCATGCAGCCAACAGAAATTTACATTTCAATTTAATAAATCACATTAATAGAACAATATATAACAAGTAAAACCCTACTTTTTTAAGTAATCTGTAATCTGATATTTTGTTTGTGTGTGTGTGTTCATGTTTTTGTGTATGTGTGTGTGTGTGCGTGCGTGCGTGCGCCTGTGTGCTGACGATGATAAGTGTTTATTCAACACCCAATTTTTTGTATTGCTTGAGCAGTCTTAAAAGCATAAATTACATGATTAGAATAATATTTCAAAAGTAATGCCCTACTTCATTCAATACTAGATGAACCCACTTTACTTTTAATGTGATAATCATTATTATATAGGGACAAAGATATGAATAAAGTAAGAGAGAGGAAATAAGACTGAAAAAAAGTGGGGGAGCAAAGTTTTTGAATTATGCAGCTGTGTCTTACCTGTGTTGTGGTCATGGTATATCATAATATTGTATTGTGTATCCGTGCACTCAAGATGAATGTAATAATATCTTCTTACCCTTTGGGAAATTACTCCAACAGCCACACTCTATAGATTAATATCATCGCATATGTTTGCTTTGGAGGCAAAACCTTATCCTACTTTATCCATTTCATCACACACGACATAGTGCTGCCCAGCATTTGGTATTTTAAGGCTGGTCTGCCATATAAGCTCACTATGACCACCTCATACACCCACATTAACTGTACCCT
Organism: Rutilus rutilus; assembly: GCF_951802725.1. Lineage (NCBI taxonomy): Eukaryota > Metazoa > Chordata > Actinopteri > Cypriniformes > Leuciscidae > Rutilus > Rutilus rutilus. The sequence goes on along the minus strand of NC_140219.1, from coordinate 15,325,098 downwards.
TTATGTGACCTTTGACTGCTAAATCAAGAATAAGCACTTACAAGTGTTCTAATTGTGACCCTTAATTTCAGACTCTCTCCTTGATCTTCACATACAGTACTGCTCACAAATAGACCCAGTTTCACTGATTTTCACCATCTTAACATTGCTTAAGGCAGGGTGTTTTGATTTTGAAAATCAATAGTGTAAATGGGTAAAAAAAAAGAAAAAAAAAGGAGAATTCCTGCAGTTGGCTCGTGCACTTAAACACCTTCTCCTGCGTATGTATTGTGTGATTTGTATTTCAAATGCTACACGCTCTGTTGCTGAGGGCGGAAATGGGAAGATGTCAAGGAAAGCAAGCACAGCAATATCGACCATTGGGCCATTTGCATTAAAAGCCAGTCTGCATTGATATATATATGCCTGTGTTAAGTAATGCAGAGCGGTTCTAAGCCCCTGCGCTCCCAAATTCTTAACTCAATCACAGGCTTAACACCGTAAATCACCACAACTACGCTATGATATTAAGGAAATTAAGCACTAAATTGTGTGTCAACCTCTCTTGACGCTTAAAAATAATACAGGAAAAGCATGAGAAAGAGAGTAAAAATATGATAGGAGAATGGATGGGAGTCTCCTATCTGTGAAGGGAAATGTAGTGCTAAGTGAGTTTAAACATGGTAAAACTGTCATCTGAATGGATATTAGTTGTCCATGGTATTGAGCATCTCCCTTTGTTTCTGTGATGTATAGTGGAGGCCAGGGCTTGTTGTCACAGGCTGTTTAGTTGTAAGTCCAACTATAAAATGCTTGCTGTTTCTTGTGTCTTTTTATATTGATTTATAAAAAAATGAATTCCAGAGTACAAAAATTAGTAAAAGTACAGTTTATATTCTGCTAGAAAACCTTCATCTGTAATTTTTTTTAATTCTATTAGTATTTATTACTATTTTGAAAAAGATTTCATTCAGTTTTCATTTCAATTTCATTTAAATGTTCTTTTTAGCTGTAATTTATAGTTATAGTTATAGCTAACTAACTGAAATAATTCGAATTTTTTCATCTAATATTAATATTTTATTTTAGAGTTGTTTAAATTACTGAAAATTATTAATAGTTTTTTTTTTTTTTTTTTTTTTTTATAGACAGTTTTGCAGGTTCTATTGTGACTACATTAGCAGGTGTTGGATGAGCTGTATCTTCTTCTTCTTCTTTTACTTCTTCTTCTTCTTCTAGTGAAGACTGAGGTTTTTGTCTGTACAGAAATGTACTTTCAAAAATAAACCTATACTAAGAAATAATCACTGGACCCGGCCTCCCCTTTTATGCTGAGATGGGCATTAGATCACAAAGTAATGCAAGCAGGGCTCCAATGCTTAAGCACAATGTCATCCCTTAACTGCTGTCAGTGATCTCCATAGCCACACTCATTGAGAACAAAATAAAGACACATTCACTTCAAAATCCAGATACAGAAGTTTTTGTGATATGTCTTCTTCCTCTAGAACCATTTAAGAGCATGGATCAAGTCACTATATTGCTATACATACTTAGAAATAAATAACATCTATAACAGTCTTAACGGTCACCAGTGCACTTGCTTATTCAGGAGTGATATAATACGTCAATCCCTCATGTATGGACATGTGTCTGTTTCAAATATGAGAGCTACACCAAGCACATGGCTAAACACATCTGGCAGTTAGCAGCAGGAAGCCGAACGAGCCATTTAAAGCCCGCTGGGAGAAAGTGTAATAGCTACATTTATGAACTATCTCCACTCTGTTGTCATGTGCAGAAATAATGAAATTCTGTCGAACTGAATGAATACAGCACATCATTTTTAGTGCCAAATTTCATTGGATGCATTTGAACTGGATGCATTTAAACTGCAAAAAAAAAGAAACACAACTGGTATTTTTTTGTCTTGTTTAATATCTCCTTGAAACAAGAAATTTTCAATATTTTGTTTTGTTTTTTTGTTAGGTATTAAGACTTGTTTTCAGGAAATATATCTTTGCCAACTATAAGAAAATAAGAATAAACAAAGTAACATTTACCTCACTACTTTATTTTTATTAATATTAATTTAAATTTTTGAGCATTTTATATATAATTATTTTTAAATAAAACTAAATAAATAAAAAATAGTGACCTTTTTGTTTATTTTGATATTTTATATGAATTCACTATATTGCAAAACAAGGCAAAAATACAATTTATCCATTTATTTGGTTATTTATTTATTTATACATTGTAGCATCATTGCATCATCTACCATTTTGTGGTCCAGCAGAAAACCCCAATCTCCCGCCCTGCTCGATTCATCTTCGTCATGCAGAACAGCTCAGCCTTTCTCTTTTCTTTCTTTCTTTCTTTCGCATGCATCAGCTTATTCTTTTCTTTCATTTCACGCCATGTGAGCTGACTTCTTTCATTCTGCAAGCATCCAAATACTGTAGCTATAGGCTCAAGGGTACAGCACGCTGCCATTTCATGAGAATACAATGAAGCTGATCAACGCTGGAGCTCAAGACTGCCAACATACCATGATCCAAAGACATTATACAGAAGGAAAGAGAGAGAATAAAAGCAGAAAGTAAGCGAGAGAGGTGGGAGTGGAAGACAGGGACTTATTTGAAATGAGAGATTCGCGGCGAGAGAGAAAGAGAGATGGAGTCAGGGAGATGGGCGGGTAGAGTCAGCATAGTAAAGGGAAAGAGAGAAAGAGAGGGGGAGTAGAAAGTGGAGGAAAGAAGATTGATGGAAATCTCGGGAGTTTCATTAAGCTGGATGTCGAAGCGCACAGTTATCACGAGGGCTGTCTCTATCAACGGGGACTCATCTCTCTCAAAGCCTGCTTAATTCTCAGATGGGAATGTGTGTGTGTGTGTGTGTGTGTGTGTGTGTGTGTGTGTGTGTGTGTGTGCGTGGTGGAGGGTTAGCGTGTTTCAGCTGCATAACTGCATTAACCAGAAAGGCCGTGAAGGAATAACAATTGCATGCTGCCGTCCTTACACTAGCGGTGAGCTGTTGGCAGCTTTGTGGTGTTAGTAAGCCTGTTGGTCCCGCTCCTATGTGGGCCTTCATGATTTTACACAGAGGTAGATGTGTTTCGTGTGGGAATTTCACAGTATCACAGCCTGATAGCAGCGAGAGATGGGAGGAGAGGGAAGAGGAGAGTATAGGAAGCTGTTAGACGTTTATTCCTTTTTATGTGGTCACATAAATTAGATTGTCTGATAGTATAAAGTAAATTTGCCACATCCTAAATGAAAGCCTGTACAAAAAAGATTTAAATGATCATTTGCGAAAAGTGAATTAGCATATCAAAATCCAATTTTAACATGGCGAAATTCAATTTGTACCTCAGAGCACTATATTTCCACTGCAGATTGTATTGGCCAATTTAAAATTGAAACCTACTTTGTGAAGACACGGTTCATGATAGTTCAGCAGCAGTTCCAGTTACCACAAGTTAAAGTAACATTCATGCCAATTACTTTAAGCAAAGATCAAGCAGACAGATGGAGAGCAAAGAACTTCACTACTTAGTAGATCTGAGTCACATATGGGTGAAGCTTTTCTTCAGTGTTGCACTGATCTCTGGGTATCAGATGAAGAGGTGGCGAGTTCTCGTCCTCTTGTGAACTAGCGATTTTCTATTTTCTTCCCTTATTGCTTGTTTCATTAGAATCGTGGACATTCTCCCAAGGCCTCTTGGCAAATAATATTTGTGTCTCTTTTTGAAACTCTGTAATGACAAAAACTGAGAAAAAAAATCACACTAATATATACATTCACATTCTCAGTTTCTTTCAAGGCTCTGCATCCTTTATATTTTCAAATGTTCTTTCAATAATGCATGGAAAGACTAAGAAATTAATAAGCTTGTTGATCTTACTCAAACATACACTATTCCTATTATCTGAGGTTTCATGACCACATTGCAAGTCATTTTCTTAAAGGGATACTTCACCTCTGGAAAGATGAATGTGTATTTAAAATGGGTCATTTGTGTAGAAGAAATGTGAAATTATTTTTGAATTTGGAGCTTTCTAGACTGAGAAAAGCCAGAAAATGTATTTTTGGCTTATGTGGATGAAAGACAACAACTCCCAGAATGCACTTGCTTCGCTGCCCTAGGAGGCCACTCCCAAGCCACGCCTACCGGTAAGAGAGCGCAGTAAACAACAAGGCTAAGCTACTAGACTAGTGAGTCTCCGTGACGAGTCTGCCCGGGATTTCGAGATCGCCCAAAATGTCCGGGATTCGGCTTTTGCGTTCTACAGTCGTTATTCAATATGTTTACTGTGGCGAGCAGGGCGAGACTGAGGGCCGTGGGAGAACGACACGAGGCCGGTGGCGTGATTACTGATGAGCGGCACCTGTGAGACGCACCGGTCTCGTATCTCTCACGGAGGAGCGGGAATTTTCTTAGCAATGTTAAAACGCACATCAACCGATCACTTGTTTAGCGTTCATGTAAACACTACATTCAGATTCACCAATCGGAATGAATTCAGTTAGATTGAAACAAAAGGTGTGCATGTAAACAATGGACATTTGGGACATTTTGGATGATCTCGACAGCCGGACATGTCCGGGAAAAAGAGGATGGTAACCCCTACTACTCAGCTTTCTCCTACTACTCAGCTTTCTCCACAGAACAAGAGCCTGCTAGCTTAGCTTCCAAAAAAAGATGGCTGACACTGTGTGTACATTCTGTGAGATCCCACCCTCTATGGGTGGGTTGAAAACATGCGGGACAGCCCCTACTACTGGCTGTAGTCTTTAGCCTCTGGCCAAAAAATCCTCCAATGACGCAAAATTACGATTTTTGCGTCATCGGAGGAGTTTTTCCAGACAAAAAATACATAAATCTCTCGTCTCAGGGGGATATGAGGGTGGAAAGCACGGTAATTCAAAAATACTACAGGTTTTCTATTAATACAAAGCTTAATGCTAAATCCTGAAGTATCCCTTTATTTTCCAGTCAAAATAAACATTATTGATTTTCTGCATAAATCAGCATAATCTTAATATGTCACCGGGCTGTGTAGTTAAATCCAAGAGAGACTGTGTGATGCAACATGAATGATACATACTTTTTAATAAACACCAAGAATTACCAACATTACACATTAACCATTGACGACACCAAACAATGGACAGAAAGAAAAGAACTGAGGACTTACAGTAAGTACACAGAAGGAATGATTAAAGGAACAAGAAACAGGTTTGTAACTCAATCAGAAACCATGGTAACAAAATATGAATGAGAAAAAAATGGTGACAGGGAAACAAAATAGAACATGACCATGAAACTAAACATAACAAGATACAGAAACTGACATGATTGTGACAATTACCGTATCTAAGCAAACTATCTAAACGTAAGTTTAGATACTCCATTGACAAATTATTTTTCTCTTTTTTAAACAATCTACGCTAAATTGATTTGATTTATGCTTAAAACAGAAACTATAAAGCAGTTGGTCAGTAGGATCAAAATAATAATAATAGTAATAATAATATTAATAATAATAATGTTTGCTTGATCTAAATTGTTTATTTATTTAGTAGTTAGTTAGTTAGTTAGTTAGGTAGTGTTTGTAGAAATTTTGTAGAAATAGCTACGGTTTTCTGAAAATAAGCCAAAACAAAATTTCCCCTTAAAGGGATAGTTCACCCAAAAAGGAAAATTCTGTCATCATTTACTCACCCTCAAGTTGTTCCAAACCTGTATGAGTTTCTTTGTTCTGCTGAACACAAAGGAAGATATTTAGAAGAATGTTTGTAATCAACAGATCTCGGTCCCCATTGACTTCCATAGTAGGAAAAATATATACTATGGTAGTCAATGGGGACTGAGATCTGTTTGGTTACAAACATTCTTCCAAATATCTTCCTTTGTGTTCAGCAGAACAAAGAAACTCATACAGGTTTGGAACAACTTGAGGGTGAGTAAACAATGATAGAATTTTCATTTTTGGGTGAACTATCCCTTTAAACATTTTCCCCCTTGTGTGTATGTGTTTTGATATTGTGTTTTTTTTTCTGGAAAATAAGACCCAACTACTGATCAAGAAAATTCCTTTTTTATTTTATTTTTTGCTATAATAAAAGCGACAGCATCATGTTGTCCATGCCCTGCCAGCCAGTCTGAGGGTGCCTGTTTAGGTATCACCATAGAGATGAAGTCTAATAGAAATGTCATCACTGTAATACCAGCTGTAGATGGAAGGAGAGATGGAATTGGCCTTTTGACAGTCTCAATTCATCAGTCTGCAGCCATGGAAATAATGGAAGTGATCTAGACATTTTTGTAAGTATTACTTTAAACTTACATCTTAAATGCTTCGCTGCACAGACAGACTTTTTAGAAATGCCGTGAATCAATATTGTTGTACAGTGTGAGGTATGACCTGATGTTAGAACAATGAGTGGAGTGTGTTTTATTTGCAAGATATATTATTTGTTGTCTCTATTTTTCATTACAGTCGAACAGTGCTCTCAAAGTGACTCAGGTAAGTTATGAAGCCTGGTAACTTGTATCATTTTGTACACAGACGGGAACACAGAGTGCTGTGATGATTCATAACCTGCTTGCAAATGTACTGTTTTATTGATTATATCATGCCATGCGGTTATCTAAATCTGCTCCCTTAAAAGAAGTCAGAGAGACGACATTGGCAAAATTTTGGTTAGATTTTGTTCATGTCAAAGATTCTGATGTGCTGATATATGTATAGATAGATGTCTTGCGTAGCGTGAAAATGTGACGTCGATGTCCCTACAATAAATAACAGACCAGTGAGAAAATCCCTTGGATGTATTTTAAAGAGATCTATGCTGCAAACTTTCCATTCATCACATACTTTTGAAAATTCAGCGTTTGGTTGATCATATAAAGGCTTATTGTCAAAGTTGTAAACATGAAAGCGTTCTTCTTCCATGAGGGTGTTTGGCATCACGGCATTTTTGTTTCCAGGCGGACCGTTAAAGAACGCGACACACACGTCTTCATCTCATTGAATCTTCATTCAGTCTCATTGTCATTCCTGCCGAGGGTTGTCTGATGTCAGAGTGGAGTCAGCCGAGCTCTGATTGGTGGGCTCCTCTGAGGATGTGCCTGGCCAGAGAATGGCATCAGCTGTGAGGCGATGCCAGCGAGCAGAGCGGTCTGCCAGTCTCCAGATGTAGGAGAAGGGAAGTGCTTCAGAAGCCTAAACAGAGGGGATTGTTTCCTATTTCATTTACCCAAATGAAGAAGAATCGATTTCTATGATTCTCTGTTCCCACCTGTTCCATACACAGAGAGAGAGAGAGAGAGAGAGAGAGAGAGAGAGAGAGAGAGAGAGAGAGAGAGAGAGAGAGAGAGAGAGAGAGATGAGTAAGATGTTGGGAGCTCTGCCAAGAGTAGAATTAACAGCAAAGAGAAAGTGGAATAGCAGTGGAAATAAGCATCCTTCCTCTAGTAAATATGAGGCCGCTGTGCATTATGGACAAAGACAAGGAAAATGAGGGAGGGAATGAGAATATGAGAGAAAAGAGACACCAACTGTGAGTATGAGTGTAATTAACGTGGTTTAAGGAAGCCCTCCGGCACCTCTTTCAAGCCGGCGCGGCGAGAGTGCCTGGAACATGACAGTTGCTGATGAATCTTAAGCAATGTTTGTTCCCTTGTGGGCGAGACAAAGAAATAAATAAATGCTGCACTTCATCTGACATGTAATCAAATGCAGAATCTCAAAAAAAAAAAAAAAAAATTAATAAATAAAATCTGATTTAATTAGGGCAATAATGACCCAAGGCACTCAGAAAAGGATTTAAAGAGGCTTCAAATTTGATGCCTTTGTTCGCTAGAGTTCTGACGCAAAACCGACCATCAACCGGTAACAATACTCACAGGTATTAAAAAGAAAAGAAAAGAAAAGAAAAAGAAAAAAAAACGTGAAATATAACCGCTATGTAAAAAAAAAAAGAAGAAATATAATTGTTCGATGCACTGTGAACTGAGAAGAAACTGCAATTAGTGTTGTGACAGCTGCAATGCTAGGTAAGAATCGCCTTTGCTCTGCTAATACAAACAAGTAAATCGTTAAGACTTCATGGAAATGCTTGACAAAACAGTTCTGGATCATATAATGAAAGAATAAGAGTCAGTAATCATCTGCCTGTCTCTCTAAACATCATCATTAAACCATTGCTAAAGTACAACCATATGCAAGTTCAATTGATGTAACATTGGCTGAAGTGGTTGTTTTGCATAATTTCTATATATTAAATATGATTTATAGTTTTGACATAGCAAGATATTTTGCATATTGTGGCTTTTTTTTTTTTTTTTTTATATCACTGGTATACCTCTTATGCACCAAGGCTGCATTTATTTGGTCAAAAAATACAATAAACAGTGATATTGAGAAAAATTGTTATAGCTCAATATAACTAATATCTATTTTAATATATTTTTAAAAGTAATTTATTATATATTGTGAGCCAAATGCATTTTTTAGAACAGCATTTCAGTATAAAAGCCTGCATTTCATTCAATACCCACCCACAATCCTTTTTTAAATTCAGCTGCTAAAACAACGCAGACAGTGCGTGAAAATAAACATCGGTTTCATTGGGCGCTATTCATTCTCACTGAATTCCCCTCGAGCATTTTGCAACATGACAAATGTGTGTAGCAATGCCAGAAATGCGTGCAGCATTCACAAAGGTGGTCGCTCAGGTATTTCAACTTGTAGAACCGTTCCTTTAGAGAGTGTACCCAGTAAACCCAGTAAACCCAGTAAACCCAGACATTCTTTCTAGAGGTTTCATTAAGTTAAAGTTATTGCAGACACTCCCTCCAGTGAGATGCAGGCATGCATCCTATTGTTATTGTTATTCCCTTGCTTGTACAGATTGCTTACTTATTTCCATTCTTTAAAATGGAGGACAGATGAGAGGAATTCAAGGAGAGCACAGCGCACAGACAAGTGTAGCAGTGTGTTTACAGATGATATGATCTGGAAATGGAGATTCGGCTGCAAAGCAACTTGAAACGGATGGGGATGCGAGAGAGCGAGATGCTACTTTGGCCCTCACCATCTAATAGAATGAATTAGAAATTTTACATCCATCCATCCCTTTTCTCCCGCTCTGATTTGCACGTCCACAATTCTATCTCTCTTTATCAATTTTTCCCTGCATATCACTTTTTTTCACCATCAGCCAATCTCTCCATCTGTCTCATTTCCTATTTAACAATCTCCAGCTTTTTTTTTTTACTTTTCTTTTCTTTCTTTCTTTCTTTTTCTTTTTTTTCCTAATGCCTTCCGTAGCTCAACCTCATTCTCTTTACCCCCATCCCTTTTTTCTCTTGTCTGAAATTGGGAACAGAGCAGCTGGTAATTGAAGATCATTGTCTCTCTCTGGGCCCTCAGGATTTGCAATGCTTTTTCACCATAGCTCATCTGTGTGAGTATTCTCAGCTCACTGGCCAATTTTGGCCTCTCTTTTTTGTTTGCTTTTTTTCCCATAAACTCTGTGAGCCTTTTCGAAATTGGATTTTCATTTAAGAGAGCCAAGCGTATTGTGTTTATGCCACCGTCTCCATCTATCGCACACGTTTTCTCGCCTCTTTCATTCTGTGTCCCTTGCTCATTTTCTAAGCATGGCTTGTTTTGTCCTTTGCTGGTGTAACCCAGTTGCAAAATATAGTGTTTAAGATAATGTAAAAAATAATAATAATAATTGATTACTCACTTTCTCTCTCCCTAAGCCAATCAAAATGCTGTATTGCCTTTATCCCGCCTTGCTGCATTGTTCATTGTTTGAATCGGCTCCGTGCCGATCCGTATACAAAACAGATCGCAACAGGTAGAGAGAGAGAGAGCACATCGTACTGCTGATCCAGGAAAATATATACATATGCTTGGAAGATTGTTTATCCATTATTAATTATCTATTGATCGGATTCCTGTGTATCTTGGTGAGTTTTATCTTTTATTTGTTATATTGAGTGATTTTGATCTGATTAGCATAATTTGCTAAACCATGTGCTATCTTACTGCATAATGCAGTCTGTTGCATCTTAACTCCTTCTCAGCAGACCACTTTGCTGGGCGTCCAACTAGATTCTCTCTCAATGCAGGCCCGTCTGGCCCTTGCTCGAGTTTCCAGTCTCCGTGCATGCTTGGCCCGTTTCAGGCTCGGCCATCATGTAGCGGTGGGCATATGTCGCAGGCTTCTGGGGCTCCTGTGCTGCCCTTGTGGGCATCCGCCATTCTTGGTGACTTCCGCCTGGTGAGAGTGTCGCACAGTTGCCTTTGCGCTCTTTGGAGGTGGAAAGATGGGTGTAGTTTGCTGTCGCCAGGTTGTCACGACGGCCTCCTCCTTTGGGCTCAAGACAGGTTTCTTTCGCTGAGAGCAGTTCACGTTCCAGGGGACCTGAAGGTCGCAGCGGACTTTCTGTCAAGACGGAAGCTCAAGTTGGGGGAATGGATGTTGCACCGTCAAACAGTGGCTCAAATTTGGAGCATGTTCGGCGAGGTGGAGGGGGACCTCTTTACCTCGCAGAGCTCGACACAGTGCCCCTGTGGTTTTCCCTGTCTCATCCGACGCCTCTGGGCATTGATGCCCTCGCTCCTCCCTGCCTGAGGGAGTGTGGAATCCGCCTCCTTCTGGTAGCCCCATTCTGGCCATCCCAGACGTGGTTCTCGGAACTGAGCTCCCTGGTGGAGGGCAGACCCTTGGCAGATTCCTATCAGGAGAGATCTGCTGTCTCAGCTCCAGGGCAGGATTTGGCATCCTCGACCCGAGATATGGAGGCTGTGGGTGTGGCAGATAAGAGGCAATCGCTAGCGACAGTGGCGTCTGGTCTTCCCGCTGATATTCGGGAGTCCATTGGTAACGCTCCGTGCGCCTTCTATTAGAATGCTGTATTTCTCTAAGTGGTTGAGTCATGCAGTGGACCCAGTCAGCTGCCCGGTCGGTTCAGTGCTGGAAGTCCTGCAGGATAAATTTGTGGCTGGAGCAGCTGCTACCACCTTTAGAGTTTATGTTGCGGCTGTCGCCACCTATCGGGAGTCAGATGGGGTCCTCGTTTATGCGTGGAGTTAGACGCTTGAGGCCTGCACGTCCTATTAGTGTCCCCACCTGGGATTTATCAGTTGTTCTGGAGGGGCTATTAGAGCCTCCCTTTGAACCCTTGGAGTCAGCTCCGGACCGGATTCTGACTCTCAATGTGGCACTTATGTTACTGTTGGCCTCTCGTGGGGGAGCGCGTGGGGGATCTGCAGGCTCTTTCTGTGGGTGAGCCTTGTATGGAGTTTGCCCCAGGTCTTGTGAAGGTGTTTCTACGGCCTACACCTGGTTATGTCACCAAAGTTTTGTCCACGTCATTCCGCTCTCAAGTGGTCGTGCTTCACTCTTTCTGTCCCCCTCCTTTTTCTTCTGCTGAGGAAGAGAAGCATAATTTGCTTTGCCCTGTTCAGGCTTTAAAGGCATACGTGGACCGCTCTGGCCAGTGGTGCAAGTCGTCTCAGTTGTTCTTATGCTTTGGGGCTGGCCGGCGAGGGCTCGACGCCTCTAAGCACAGGATCTCTCACTGGGTGAGAGACGCAATTTCCCTGGCTTATGAGGTGCCGAAGCTTCCTTCACCTCTGGGCGTTAAAGCTCACTCTACTAGGAGTATCGCGTCCTCCCAGGCTCTTTTCAAGGGAGTTCCTTTAGAGGATATTTGTGTGGCGGCAGGTTTTGTGACTCTGTACAATATTATTTTCCTACTAAAGTTACATTGAAACTGTTACAGTGAATCCGTCCATTCATTTGTGTTGCATGTCTGAACCTCTTGTATGTATGAACCTTGAGTTGTGTATTTACCTGTAGATGGGTTACACTTACATCCTTCCATGTCTGGTGCTCCTCTTTTTCTTTCATAAATCCCTTCAGTCATTCAACAAGTGTGGAGTGGCATGAAAACAAACAGTGAATAGATTGAAAAGGCCATTTAAAAAGTGTCATTCACTTTGATTGTAGGGTAGGGTACAACAAAGCTAAAGGCTCTGTGGGATACAGGACCCGTTTTATTGTACCTTCTCCCAAAACAGTAAATAGCGAGAAAAGCCACCACAGCACTTTTTTAAAATAAGTTTGCCCTAAAATTGTCCTGATTCATGAAATCACTGGGTGCAGTGACCGAAGTTCAGATTTCACGTCCTTTGAGTCAAGGTGTTTTAAATGAAATGTTCTGTAGGTGTTGTAGCTCCAAGATCTACTGTACACTATTCCTTTACTAAAAGCAGAAATAATTCAGGAGTTCTTATTAAATACTTGTGAAGGCAAGTATACTCCAGAAGTTATGAAATGTCAAAAGTGTTAAAACAAAGAGAACATTTACATTGGCTGAAGTTGTTTTGAGTCACATTTAAGTTGCCTATGTATTAAATGTGACATTTTTGATATAGCTAAATATTTTGCTTATGGTGGTAAATTTTGCCTTAATTCTTCAATATATCATTGTTATCCCCCCTGGGGACTTTGCACAAAATATTTACAGTACCTTTTTTAATTAAACTTTTTTGTATGCATCCTTGTTAATAAAAGTATTAATTTCCCTTAACAATCTTACCCCAAACTTGAGCAGTAGTGTATTATTTGTATTTGTATAACAAATTATGTTATCAATATTTAATACTTTTTTAAATTACTAATTATATTTAGAGACCAAAACAAAAACAACAACAACAACAAAAACTTGTTCTATAAGGAGATATGTTGGGCCAAATGTTTTTTGTTGTTTTTTTTAATCTTTTTTTATGTCAAAGACTGCTTTCACTGACATTTTACATCTGAAAGAACAGATCAAATATCTGAATCGCTGAAGTCAATGAAAATATCGTGCAAAGACTGGACAGGACTTAAGTGCTTGCTATGTAATGTCTATCCTCTCTCATTATTGATCACCTGACATCCTCATGCATTTGCACATAATAAGCAGCAATGACTTAATTATTCATAAGAGCCTGGGTAATTACATGTCACTTTAACAATGTGTTTTATTGCCTACAAGCGTAAGAGTTCTGCAGAGCAAATGCACTGCTCGATTTAGAGACTGTTGATGACAGAAGGGAGAGAGCAGGACGGGTGGAGCCAGTGAACAAAGACAATTGGGTGTTATCTGAAAATGCATGTTTTTTGTTCATCAAGGGATGATCTAGATATGTTCATCAAGCTAAATCATAAGAAGGTGATTTGGAGCTCATCTTCTGATCATGTAAGTGATCATTTTGGTGCACAAAGCAATGAAAATACTCAGTACAATGACTTTCTTTTGCAGTGAAGTGAATCTTTTTATACCCTCATTATCCTGTCTCATTTGATAGTTCTATTTCTATCTAAAACCCTGCTGTTGTGTACAGAAATATTTATATTGCCAAGATACTAATCTTTTGATATGACAAAACCACAAGATGCCATTTAATAATCAGAATAGAATAGAATAGAATAGAATAGAATTGAATTGAATTGAATTGAATAGAATAGAATTTTACTTGTTTGTCACGATGTAGCAAACCTCTGTTTGTAAACTGCCTCGTCTTCAGTCATCCATCTATAAACTGAGAATGAGCCTTTCAACTTGATAATTAAGTAATCACAATCATATTCAACAAGTTCAAACAAAGCCAATGACCTTACTGAAGTTGGTTGCTTTAGCCTGTTTCTGTTAGCCTTAAATGAACGCAAGTTCAGGAAATGAGTTAGTTAAATATAATTAAGTAAACAGTTTTTGTGTATTCTGTGGAAACAATCTTTCAAAACGTACGTGTAAATTAGCATAATGAAATAATTACAACACTGTGTCTTCAATTTAAGTGTGAAACCAATTTTCTGCCCTAGGCAAGATTTGACCTGGTGCCCCTTGCACCGCAGCCCATTCCACCCATCACTGTGTTCATAATATTATTTAAAAATAAAAATAAATAAATATAAAAAAGGCTGATGATGATGGTTCAACTATACAAAATAGCACCTAAGCCACATTACAGCCTAAACACAAAACGCTCTATTGTAAGTTCTGCCAGGAAGACTCAATTGTTACGTCACTTATTAGCTTCACATCTAACCAATCGTGTTCTAATACTTGTAGTATAAAAGATCTGTACTTACACATGTCTGAGTTTGCAGATGTTGACGCCTACATTCACCTCCATCCTCCTCACCACCACCAGGACGGTCCCTGCCCATACCTCCCAAGGGGTCGGCTGCGCCCCTGCCTTCGTCTTCAGGCAGTAAATGCAGATTCCGTTACCCTCTGATTGTGACCTATGGACGGGGGGCCTACGCCAAAGAACCTCATAACATTATACTTGCTTGCTGGTCTGTTAATAAATGAATGCTTTTTTACGTCATTTTGCCTCCCGAGTATTTCTGGTAGAAATAGCAAGAGTAATTACATCTAGCCATTCATGCACAAACTATTCATTGAGCACTAGCAAAAGTGTTTGTTTTCCAGTTTATGGCAGCAATCTTCCATTAAACTATTGAACGCTTCATGTTTTCACCATGAATGAAACTGAGAAATGTAGATCTTCTTTAATGTGAATTTTACATTTGCTATTTTAAATAAACCCGTATATAAATAGGCCTATCATTACTTTCTGCAAATAAAATTTAAAAATGCCATATATCCCCCCAAATCTGCACAACTTTAGATTAAAAATATGAATAAAAAAGTGATATTAGCCAACAAGCTTTTAAAATCTGACATGATTGTTACAAAATCACACTCTATACCATAAACAGCTGTTTGCATAAAGTTTAAGGTAAAAATAACTGCCAGTATTTAGCGAACATTACTAGTATCTTACTATAGTACTATGCAATTAGATAAACTGCATATTTAATTACATCACTTTACCTCTGTCTTTTTCCCATTTTTTTTTCCTCTTCTCTTCTTCTTCACTGCATCAGACACTGCAGTAGGCCATCCGTCACAATCAGGTAACTTTCACAGTATGTGTCTACACTACACCTGTTGCGAGCAGCCAGGCCCGCTTCTAGATTTCTGACGCACCTCAAGCACTCGCCGATTGATGAGGCGGAGCGGGATGAGTCTGGGTTTTTGTGGGTTTTTTTATGCTTTATTTGGTTACACTGTTAACCCTTGCTGTAATTTCCAGGGTAAATAACTGTAAAATAGCCAGTGTTTTGCTGTATCATCGGGGAACAGAATTTTACTGTAATATGAGGTGCATCTTTAAGAATTCATGCAGCTCAAATAATAAATTACAGTAAATTACTCTATATACCAATTACAGGTACCAACTGTAACATTAATTGGTAAATTACTGTCCTCTGAAACTACTCGAGTGCATTACGTCACATTATATTGTGAAATGTATACACATTCAGGCAGAAAACAAGGATTTATGCTAGGGCTGGGCGATTTAAATCGTGAGATTGTTAGGCGCATCTCGTCAGTAAAGCCGGTTCCTTGATTAGTAGTAAATCACCATCACCTGCTTTCAGATGGAGCGGCATTTACTACAAAGAGCCGTAGTTAACTGACAAGCTGAGCCATATCGCATTAAAATCGCGATTATTAATGCGATATGGCTCAGCTTGTCAGTTTATGCATTAACACACATGTATGTATGCACGCACTGACTGCCTTATCCTAAACGCGAAGGTGTTGCCCCTTTTAGGCAGCCTGGTGATCAAGTCATAATTGTTTACTTTTCAGCGTGTACCATTAATCATTTCAGTTGCGACATTTTCACGTTTTAAGCCTTAAAACGGAACCTTCCACAACGAGTAAGTAAACTGTTCAAATATTAGTGAGGTTTCTAGAATACTTTATGTGAAGTTAAATCGATGTTATTTGTTCTTGGACTACCTTGGTTCCAGAAAGCTACATGGTTAGCTGAGTTTTTAGCCTCTCCTCACAACTTTCAACTGAATTTATCAATAATTGACCAACTCAACTTGTTTATTTATTTAGTAATGTTTTATTTATTAATTTAATTGGTTTGTCAACATTTGCCACAATGTACAGATGCAAACTGTGCAATGTGTGTCTTTTCACAAACTAAGCGTTTTTTATACACATAAAAAGACACCAACATAGAGCAAATTTTCAGTTTGCCTGTGGAATGCAGAAGTGCCCTTGTACATTTAAGACATTCTCCTCAGTTACGTCACATATGCACAGAAATCACAGGCAGTCCCAAAAACAGGATAACGTTACACATAGGCATCCACAGGCGAACCTCCACTGTCAGGTCCCAGGGTGTGCATTTGTGGCTATAGTAATTTTTCAGAGCTGTGCTTCCACTTGCGAATTCATATTAGAGGTGGTAGAAAAGTTTGCTGTCCAGTTGAAGGCTGCTTGGAATATTTTAGAGTGAGAACATCATTCACCACTCATACCCTATATCGCGGAAGCTTAAGCAGCCAGTGCAGCAGTCTTGTCTCCACAAACTGTGTGAGACAGCAACACCAACATATCTGTCTCTTGATGGTCAACTACCTCCTAGATCTGTTCCTTAATAGTGAGGTACCATCTATATCGTCTTTTGAAAGTCATGTAAATACGGATGAAGAGGCTTTTTTACATAACTTGGCTCTGTTTTACCTGAAGATGAAAGGCAAAATGTTGTTACCTGCCAGTACAATTCAATCAATTATCGAGGAATTTCAAGCAGTTCATGTTGATGGAATGCAGGCCATGCTTGTTAGACTAAAAGAAAAGCTGTTATTATCATCAGATATACCATCATGTGACATAGACAAAATTATTGATGAACTGGTTACATAAGATCTTTTAACTAATTACAATGAAGGTCAGTTAAAGTCTGACAAAACCAGAAAACACTTCTTCAAACAAAAGTTCAACTTTGTTGACCCAAAACAGATATACCTGGGCACTGACACAGCTGGTAAAGAACACTTTTGTCAGTATGTGCCAGTTAAAGAAACCCTTGCATCTCTGTTTAGGCCAACATCAGTGAGGGAACAGTACAACCAGTCAAAAATACTTGATTCTGTTGAAAAAGTGATGGAGGATACAAAGGATGGTACATGCAGCAAGCAAAATGCCATCTTTCATGAGCATCCATCATCATTATCAATTATGTTGTACCAGGATGCATTTGAAGTTGTAAATCCACTTGGCTCGGGTAAAAAGAAACATAAAATCCTGGCAGTGTACATGACCACTGAGATTCTGCCACAGTACCGCTCATTAGTTGACCCAATGCAGCTTGTTTTACTTTGTAGAGATGAGGACTTTAAACAGTTTGTTCAGCAGAAGGTCTTTTCCAGCCTTGTTGCTGATCTGAAATATTTAGAGGATTCTGGATTTCAGTCTGTAGATGGCACTATTCTTAAAACAGGGCTAATTGTCATTTGTGGGTATAATCTTGGGTCTTATTGTATAGGTGTTTTTTTCTGAAAATGTCAGTACCAACAAGTATTTCTGTCGGTACTGTCTAATTGACAGAGACACTTTTCGTCAACAACCTTTAAATCTTGGCCTAAAAAGAACAAACATAAATTATGCACATAGTGTTGATCAGCTCACAACTACTGATCAATGTGTGGTAGATGGCATCAAATTCAAATCAGTTTTCAATTCCCTTAATTTTTTTCATGTGTGTGGTGGACTCCCTCCATGCTTAAGACATGATTTATGTGAAGGTATTTTGGCTAATGACTTGGCAGTTTACATAAAACATTTGGTCACAGTTGAAAAGCACTTCACCTACAATGAGCTGAATAGAGCCATTGCACAATTCAGGCATTTAGGATGTGACTCTCACAATGCACCATGTGCTGTTAAAGCAGATGGCCGACGACTGGGTGGTTCTGCTACACAGAATTGGTGTCTATTGAGGCTCTTACCAATTTATGTAGGAAGTAAAATTGAAAATCCAATTGATAGTGATGTTTGGCAATTGTGCCTTAAACTGAAGGAAATGGTTGAGCTGATTTGTGCTCCCAAAATTAGTGATAATGAGATTGGCTACCTCAAGTTTTTAACACATGAATATGTCTCTGTAAGAAGCTCCTTATAAGTTTCCTTATGAGAGTCTGAAAGCAAAGCATCATTACTTGTTGCACTATGCAGACCTTATACAACAGTTTGGACCATTGATTCGCCTGTGGACCCTCAGGTTTGAAAGTAAACATTCATATTTTAAGAACTGTGCAAGAAAACTGCACAACTTTTTGCATCTTTGTAAAACTTTGGCAGAAAGGCACCAGATGCTGCAGTCCTATCTAGCTTGTGGCCAGTTATTTCCTCCTAAAATTCAATATGTCAGTGAAAGACATATACACAATGCCCAGTTATTCAATACAAAATTACAAACTGCAATAAGGGCAGCTAACTGTGTCACTCAAAGTATTTCAGAGATATCAGGGGTTGTTTATAAAGGAACCAAATATACCAATGGCCTTGCTTTTGTTGTAGACCACAACAGCTGTGGGCATATCTTTGGAAAAATATCACTGATACTCATTAGTCTAACCGATGTCCACTTTGTTGTTGAATTGTATGAATCTGTGCTTTTGTCTGACCTTGGAGTTCACTCTCTGCAAAAATCTGATCCGAAGTATGTGTGTGTTAATGCTGACAGTCTGTTGGATTACTATCCCCTTCCAGTGTATAAAGTGGCAGGCCTTTCTGTGGTGTCATTACATCACTCAGTGTGCTCTTTTTAACTTCAGACACAGAGCAGATAGAACAAGAAATCAAAAGAGTTCTCCCAGAATTAGATGTCAACAAACTTCAAGATGTGGTCAATCATCTTTGTTTTGTGGTGGGTGTTCAGAAGACACAGGATCTTGCGCTAGTAGAGGTAACAGATCTTCAGGACTTCTTATTCCCTATACAATGTCGAAAACTACTAATGGACTTCAAACAAAGAGGTAAGACAAACAAATCCTGCTAAACCATGTTTTTGCTCATTATTTTCACCATTATGTTCCTTAAAATTTGTATGCTGTTTTTTGGAGAACGCTCATAAAAGAGAAATAATGTACATACAGCTGTTCCATGTATAGTTAAAAGTTATAATAAAAGTCCTACAGAATTTAAATGTAAAAAATGGTTTCACAGACAAGGCTTTAGCTGGTCCCAGACTAAAAGGCATGTTTGAGCTGTTTTAACTGAAACCAACTTGCACTAACATACAGTATCTTAAAATATGTCAGTGCCATTGTTTTGTCTCATTGTTTTTTCTAAGGCACGTTTATAAAATCTGGCTAAGCCCTGTTTGTAAAACCAGGCCGTAAAGTCTGTTTAGTGCAGTGGGGATTTCTTTATGACTGCAAGGAAAGCTCGGCTTCCCCTATAATGTAAAAAAATGAATGGTCAAATATGTACTATTGTGTTAACAT
Source organism: Rutilus rutilus (assembly GCF_951802725.1). Taxonomy (NCBI): domain Eukaryota; kingdom Metazoa; phylum Chordata; class Actinopteri; order Cypriniformes; family Leuciscidae; genus Rutilus; species Rutilus rutilus. The sequence continues at coordinate 15,305,715 of NC_140219.1, read as the reverse complement.
TTTATTGACTAAAAATGCGTTAGAAAACGTTAATCTCAAAGACGAGTTCGTTCAGAATCAGTTACATATAGCAGGTCGGCTGACTCGATTTCCTTCTCATATATTCACGTAGCGTCACTGTCACGGTTCATAAATTCATTGCTTCCTTCTTGTCTCGTGTAACTGTTGTTCTGTGTGTGTGTGTGTGTGTGAGTGGGCGTGGCACTCATTCCGGATGATCAGCGATCCAGCTGATCCCATTCAACACTCCAGCTGCAGCTCATTCAACCACCTATAAAACCTCACCGCACTTTTCTCTCATTGTCAGATCGTTGGTTGATGTCTCCCGTGTGTTATCCCAGTTTTGTCGACGTTCCTGTTTCGTGTTCCAGTTCCTGTTCCTCGTTCTTCGGATTTCGTCTTCACTGGGTTTCACGGTTTCAGCACTTCACCACGGACATCTCGCTGACCATCCAGTCCCTGTGTCACCAGCTACTCACTCATCACCGGACTTTCACTTACATGTATAAGAATAAACTGAGTTACCTGCATATTTGCTTCTGTCTTTTGTTCGCCATGACAGTCACAGTGCATTTCCCTGTTGAAGCCCAGCGTTCATTGACTTCAATGGGGCGGCTTTGAACAGTTTTTTTTTAGTGCTTCGAAACTAGACGGTCATTGGATAAATGCTGCGATTATGTCCCGCCCACGGATGCTCAGCGTCTCTGGGGTGAATGGAGGAGTGGGCTGGCCTGGACTCCGGGCTTCTGAGTGATGATTGGAGAGTCTGTCGAAAGGCTGCATCTCCTTTTGATTTGATTGCGATTTCATACAATAAAAAGTCGCTGATGCTGAAGCTATTCGAGCTCAGTCCCATCGCGGATTTTGCAAGTGTAGTCGAAAGACAAACTGCTGCAACCTATTTCTTGGTATTTTCTCTTCGAAATTGCTAGCCAATTTTCATAATACATTTCACACAATTATACATTTATACCTTTATTATATTATTACGTATAATATAATATTTTCGTATAAATAAATGGACAATTTTTATGATGTAGGCCGAAAATTTGCTTCCCCTTGTTGAAAGACCAGCAGCCGCCACTGGTTTAGTGTATAAAACTTTTCACTTTGTTTCTCTGGATGTATTTTTTCAAAGCATCTAGAGGCCTGAGGAAGTGGATGAAATGCCAATTGAAACCACATTCACCCCATTACTACCACACGACTCACTATCTGAACAACCATCCACTTTTTACACCCCTGCATATCTGATTGGCGCAGTATGTTCCAGATTCCTTGGGAACGCATGCCTGCTGCCCTTCTACATGCAGCATCCAATAAGAAGAAGGCTCCACTTGGACCGAGGAGAGAGTTTGTAAGAAATGTTGTGGCAGCCATGAGAGAACTTTGCCCAAACCCAAACTCAGCTGACTGTGGGGAAGTAGCAAAAAAACTGTTTTCTAAACAACTGGAGACTTTTCAGAGGAAGGGGAACAACTGGGAAAAGGCTATAGTTCACTTCAAAAACAGCTGAAAACCAGAGTTGAACATGTTAATAGAGACAATGTAGAACACAGGATACATCAACCCAAAAAAAAAGAACTGAACAGCAGCTGCACAGTCAAAAAAGTTAGATGCAAAATTGATAGTTATGGATGCATTAATTGGCAACCTACTGATGGAGAGACCACAGAATCTCTTGAAATGAAGAGAAAGTTTGTATTAGAAAAGTTCAGTCTGGAGGCCCACGTTCTACTGAATTGTCTGATGTGGACAACCTAATGCAAGAGACTTACATTTATCAGAGACAAATGATTAATTCATGTCCCCCTCCAGCCATTAGTGACATAGAAGTTGAGTGGCCATACTCATTCACTAAAAGAGGCCCATGCAATCATTTTGAAACCCTTACAGGGATTGACGTAAACAGTCGCCTCAGTGAATGCCTGATTGGCAAAAGCAATAGGATTATGAACTACTTTCAAAAACAGACATTAAATACAGAAGTATTGAAGTCAGTACAAGTGGAATACAGAGGTCCAGGCTCTCCTAAAAGAAATTGAAGCCACACCAGCAACTAATAACAAGTCTCTTCATTTTAGTAGATGTAAGTAATTATAACATTACAGCACTAAAGGAACCCATTAGAATAATAAATGGAGTCCTGGTTTCACAGATATGGCTTAAAATTAAGCCAGGATTAGGCCTTAGTTATACTAGGACATTTAAGAATATTTTAATAAACATGCCTTAGAAAACACCATTACTGGTGTGCATCTTGAGACAAAACACTTGCACTGACATATCTTAAATGTTAATTCAGTTAAGACATTTCTTTTTAGTCTTGTCTATAAAATGGGGCAGTAAATCAGTTTTTAAATAAAGTAAATTTTGTTATTAAGCAGAAAATATATATAGTAAACAACCTATATGTTTCTTTGCAGTTTTTATGGTGACTTTTCATATTTCAGGAGATACAATTTCTGACTTCATCTAAGTGGATGGTCAGCATTGAGGGGAAGCTGGATTTTGCTGCAGTACTCTCTGCGCTTTTTGGTTGCTTTTATGTTTTTAATATTGAGTGCAGGAGCCAGTGCCACACTTGAGCTAATTCAAAGGTAAGTGTTAAAAATCATTATGTCCAATCATGGTTTTATTTAAGTAACGGCTAGTCCAAATACACACGGGAACAGCTACTGTTTTGAAACATTTTTGCCAATATGTGTGTGCGAGCATATTTTTTTATTGTATATGTATTTGTTGTTGTTGTACTTGATTCTCATAATACTGTTTGATTTTTTTTTTTTTTTTTACAACTGATAACATTCTAAAATTGATGTTGTCTGATTTGATCATTAGGTTCTTTGTGAGGATTAATCCTGAGGGGACAAAGTGTGCTGCAAAATCTGGAACTAGCTGCAAAACTGGGTCTACAGTTAAAAGAAAGGTTCAAAATGTTAATCCACGTCCATACATTTTTGCAGAGCCTCACCGAATTTGAATGGAAAACATCTAATTAAGTAAGCAAAAGTAGTATTTATTAAGACTTTCATTATAAAGAGATAAACTGGTAATTACATTTTTGTTGAATTATTACAGGTTTGGAACAACATGAGGGTCAATGGTGACTGATTATTATATTTTGGATGGTGTATATTTTTTATTGTTCTGTATTGTTGTTTTTTAGTTTTTTTTTTTGGTTATAATTTCATATTGTGGTGATGCGATGTAATTATTTTGCCAGTTCCCTTGGAAATATGCCAGATAAATTGCTAGAATTCACTAAAATGCACTGGCTTTGTTCATTTGTGTGTGTGTGTGTGTGTGTGTGTGTGTGTGTGTGTGTGTGTGTGTGTGTGTGTGTGTGTGTGTGTGTGTGTGTGTGTGTGTGTGTGTGTGTGTGTGTGTGTGTATAATATTGTAAAGGAAGAAAACATTATTTCTATTTGGTTATATTTGTAATATTATATTGATTTCTTTAATTTGCATTTGTATTGAAAATATGCTTGATGAATTAAGTTACTAAAATACACTGGCGTTGTTGTTTATTTATTTTACTTTTTTTGTTATATTGTTAAGGAAAAATTGCATTGCCAGATAATGTGGTTGATTTACTTGGTCATGCCCTAGCAGTGTTGTTGTTGTTTTTTCTTTCAGTATATGTTCTGATTTGTTTATTTTTTGTGAAATCTTTTGTGTATTTGTTTTGCCAAAGTAATAAAATATATTTGTATGAACATTTTGCTTTCTCTTTTTTTAAAGAAAATAACAGTGAAGAATATTGCATCACACAGTAGTCATTCTGGTGTTATGCAAATATTATATACTGTAAATTTATATGCAGTATTATACTGAGTGGTTTTGTGTCATTACAGTAAATAACTGCAAACACCCCTGCCAGATATTCACTGTAATTCTTTATTTACAGTATATAACTGGCAACACTGTTGCCATTTAGTCACCGTAATGGTTCAGTTACAGCACGTGTCACTGTTAAAGATTCATTACAGCAACTAGCTGGCAACAGTGTTGCCAGTATTGTACTGTAAAAAAAAAAAAAAAAAAAAACTGGTAAGGACTAACAGTGTATATTTTAAATTAATATTAAATTAATATTGGTAAAAAATAAATAAATCGCCCCTATGAATGAGTGGCGCTCCTAGCATTTGCCTATTTCTATGCCATCCCTGAGTGTAAAAATATGCTTCTTTTTCCTGCTCTCCATTCAGCATATAGTGAAAGATTGCTGCCAATTATCCATCTTTTGTAGACCCTTAAAACTAAAGGACGTTTCGGCACTTAAACGTAACCCCCTCTTGTACTTTTCATTCAGCGTGTACATTAGTCTTCTCCCCTCATTATTTCCTCTTGGTACCGCCAGATAAACTGGACCCCAGCGTACGTGGCAAGCTGAGGCGCTGTGCCTGGCCTGACAGTTTGGTTTGACTGGCTTTTGACGGCTGGTTCATTTAGTCTCCTCTGAGAAGTGGGTGAGACAGAGGAACCTGGCCATTTTGCTTGCTTGTCAAATCTGCCAATGTGAAGACAGTTTAAATGAGGCAAACCTGGGCATTGTGCCGGCTACAGGCCACAGAGAGAGAGAGGGAGGGAAAAGGGTTTGTTTTTTAATAAAACTAAAGAACCCCTTCATCCTCTGAGCAAATCATGCTCCGTTTCTGTGGCGACCAATTGCCTGTTGTGTTGTGAGATAAGAGTTCTCGGGGTTTTAGAGGACTTCTTAACATGTCAAAGCTTGCTTTGTGTGCACAGGGTTAGGGCTGAGCAAACACTGTGCAAATTACATTTCAGTGCAGTGCTTAGTTTTCATACACAAAATCAGTGAATGTGGAATAAGTGATAAAAGGTTCAAAGAAAGAGCATACTGAACATTTAATATAAACCTTTAAATAAAGTTTTTTTTTTTTTTTGAAATAAAACAGACCTTTTAAAACAGACAAATTATGATGTACAGTAAAACCTTATAAACATATGGAGTCCAAGGCAAATACAGTATATAATAATAATAATAATAATTATTATTATTATTATTATTATTGAACCCATTATAATCAGTGATGCTGTCTACACAGCGCGACGCAACATGGCAAATTCCCAACAGTAAACTGATTCTTCATTCTATTCTATTCTAACATACTCCAAGTGCTCACACTATTTCTGACACGGAGAACAAATAAATGTGCAATGGTCGCTTTGTCACATCCAGTGTAGACAGCCTAAAGCTGTTGCGGCATGGCGTGATTACGTCCGGTGTTGACATGGTGTAATATAGTGGTGCAACGGTCGCTTAATCGTGTCCAGTGAGGAAAAGCTTCTAGCTGTTCATGTTCAATGTAGACACGTGCTGCATTTGAAATCGCATACTGAATAGTAGGTACTATATTTGGTTTGAAACTTAGGCTACTTTGCGATTGTTAAAAAAGTATGTTCTCGCGAGAGCACAATTTGAATTTGCTCAGCGAGTTACTCTGGCGTCGAGTAATGATGCTTATTAACTATGCCCTTGTATCCGAGCTGCACCAATCACATCGGGTTATCTGATTATAGGCAGGCCAGAGGCGAGCTAAACAGATGACGACAGCGCTGCAACGTCGAAGTCCTTAGCAAACATTGCAAGTTTGTTATAGATGAACACCAGTTGTTTGAAACGGCTTTGGCCGCTACGATGAATGAGTTAGACTTGGCTTTTTATCTAAAAGAGGAACAGAAGACGGCACTCGAATCACGCTCAAGACGTTTTTGCTGTTTTGCCGACCGGATACAGCAAGAGTCTAATCTACCAGTTAGTTCCGCTGGTAGCTAAGCTAAGGATACGTCACCCCGTGTATTGTTGTGATTGGTCGTAGTGTTATCCAATTGCATGCAGTGAGATTTTCAAATGCATGCTTAGTGCCGCCCCTCGAGTTGGCCGATTTTCATTACTCAATGCCAGACCCATAATCTTTCGGATTTGGGTCTGAATTTCCAGGCTAGTACTTTGTATGTTGTGGAAAAGGATTTTCTTTCAAGATTGAACCAAACTGTCAAGGCTTTTCAGAAGTTTCAAAAACCCTGTTCAGGTGCTGCATGCCTGTGGTCGCGCACAACACCTTTACACAATGTGGCTAATTGTGTAGATGGGAACACTTTTCAGTCACTCACAGAGAAGCGCTTTGTTTTCTGAGAGACAAAACTGTTTTCATTGTTTAACAATCCTGTCAATGACAGACGTTGACACTTGCTTACCGCCTGTGTTGGTCTGCCTGTCAAAGTCTTTTGAAACAAAACCTGTAGATGCAACTTTTCATTGAGGTCAGATGGTCTAACCAGGTCTTCCACAAAAATAATCTAGCTACCCAATGTCACATCATAATTTAAATGACATAATCTGCATTGGATGTTTTTTGATGCACACACATTTTACATGCTCTCACAATTGGAAATAATCACCATGGACGTAACTGCCTGCATTGAAATGAAACTCTGCCTGCCCTCCTCTTCCTTTAACATCCATTAGTCACCCCAAGGGAGTCTGACCTTCTCTTGTGGGTCAGGTAACCAAAGGGCCACAGAGATAGGGGAAGGGATCACCTGCCTGGCTGTGTAATCCACCAGGCAGGTGGATAGCTGAGGTCTGAGGATACCTAAACTTAATCTAATCTCTCATCTCCTAATGAGTCATCCAGTCTGCTCTCATAGTGTGGGGCCTTTTGTGAAGCCGGGCCTAATTACCTCTCGCCCGGTTAGCAGCAAACAAGGGTCTACGCTTCAGAAGGAACCCGATCAGGGAGAGAATACCTACCTCTCAGTTTAGCCGCTCTGGAATCCTGTTTCCCTGGTGCCGCACTCCATCCTTCCTCGATAGCGGAGCATAGAAGGCTCTATTGTACCTGTAAAGGCAAGATAGACGTGTTTGATCCAATAATGCGGTAAATCTGAAAAAGGACACCGCATTCCCTCCTTTGGGCCTATTCTTTCTTAATCTTTTGAAACCAGCCAGAGGTAGCTTACTTTAACAGTGAGACCCTTCCCAAATAAATAGCTGGAAATCAAGTGCTATCGCATTCGTCGGTCTAAAAGACTTCTTTATTTGTTGAGGACAGTCTCGATCATCAGATATAAAACATATTGTTTGCAGATAATTTGAAGACATATGAACAAACTGGGCAGACATGGCGGCGTTGCTGCATTATGCAGTCGGTTGCTTCCTGTTGATTTTGTGGTTAATGTGTTAGACTGGATGTAGCTGTACTACTATTTTTTTTTTTTTTTTTTTGTCCATACAATGAAAGTCAGTGGGGTCTGTGCTGTTTTGGTCCCATTTGACTTTAATTTTATGGACAAAAATATTTGACACATTTTTCTAAATAACTTATTTTGTTTTCCAAAGTAAAATAGACTGGTGTGAAGTTTGGAGCGACTTGATGGCGAGTAAAACAGAATGATGACAGAATAAAAAATTGGGGTTGGGGGGGAGCATCCAGTGATGTTAGTTGACTCTTACAATTAGTTACGGATGTGATTTGTGAAAACTAAAGTACTGTATCCTACTTTCTGATTCCCTTTTAACTTTTGATGTAGGGTGAATAGGGTAATCTTTCACACTAATGTTGGAGAGTCCAGTGTAATTTTAGAATGATTTATATATTATTATAGTAATTAGTAAATAGCATTAGCTTTTATTTTTCATATTCATTTTAGTTTACGTTTTAGTTATTTTATGTGCTTTTGATATTTTTATTAGTTTATTTTAATATTTCTATTTAACCTTAATTTATTTAATTGTAGTTTAATTTTGGTACTTCAGCTTAAAGTTATTTATTTTGTTATTTACATATTTTATTTTAGATTTATTCCATTTACTGAAAACTATTAGAAATAGTTTTAGTTTTTAGTTAATAACAACATTAGGACAGTCCTATTTTGATGACATTTCTTGCTCCAGCACTGCCGAATTTTAGCAATACCATATTTTAGGATGTGATCCTGTCAGTCACATATGTTGGTCTGACGTTTTTTGGTGAAATCACACTATCACCCTAATTCACCTTAGCTTGACCGTATGCATTTCTTACATAATATAGTGTAACTTGCCGATTGTTTAGATTTTGTTGGGTGCTTACTTTCCTGGGGTCTCATTAGTGAGGACTGGTTCCCTGTTAATTAGCTGCTATATAAAGATCACACACTCTAATTTTCTATATTAAAAGACTTTAATTACAGTGGAGTTTCTGGTGGATAGATTGGACAGGGACGTTATAAGCATTATTTACATGAAAGTGCACAAACATTTGGTATACAATTTTCTAGATAGCGCACACACCTACCCACAGCTCCTCCACTGCTCAGGCACACACACATGAAGCACACAGCACGGGTCTGAATGTTTTGTTGTTTTTGTCTTCAGGAGATTTACTATTTAGCCTCAGAGAATGTTGTGGCCCAATTAGAACTGTTGTTACAAGGTGGGCTTGAGTTACCAGCAGAGCTGAAGCAAGGTTTGATTAATATTTTACATGATTTGACGGCTCTCCTCAGCTTATTATATCTCATAAAACCAGTTAGTTTGAAAAGTACATCGGCATTGTTTGTTTGATTTTTTATTTTTTTTTAATGATACTATTAAGGAATCATCTGCCATAATTAAAGAGCACATTAAATCGAAAGCGTTTTCAACTTGCATAAATTCAGAAGGAAATTAATATTGTTCAAAAGTGGCAGTATTTACAATGGTACAAAATATTTATATTTCAAATAAATACTGCTCTTTTTAACTTTTTATTCTGTCAAAGAAACTGAAAAAATGTATGGTTTCCACAAAAATATTAATCAACTGTTTTTCACATTGATGATAATAATAATAAGAAAAGTTTCTTCAGCAGCAAATCAGCATATTTACAGTAGAATGATTTTTGAAGGATCATATGACTGAAGCCTGGAGTAACACATAACAGGAATACATTTCATATTAAAGTGTATTTAAATAGAAAACAGTCATTATAAATTGTAATAATATTTTTCAATATTGCTGTTTTTACTGTATTTTTTCAAATAAATGCAGCCTTAGTATAAGCATAAGAAATTTGAACGGCCTATGCAAATGGGAGCAACGAACTAATAGTAAGAATGTCACGTTTAGTTTAGCAGGCAAAAATCTATTGATTTGATTGATAGTTGTGCTCTTGGTGACTGCGGTGGAGGTTAAACCACCAGATACTTTATCTTCAAATGTCAGGTGCTCATTCTTAAATGACTGTGCTAATTGCAACTCGATATATGGATCTATCAAATGGATTACCTGTAAATGTATTTATCTTTATTATGTGCTCAGGCTGATTTGGCATTATGCCTTTTGTTTTTTGCATTATGTTTGGCATTTCTAACACAAGATGCCTATACTATTAAGCCTACTATTGATGAATTAAGCTCTGTGAATAGATGTGTCTGTTTCTCAAACTTTCTGGACTCCCTAGGGTTTGTCTTTTTGATGCTTTATGTTCCTTTTTTATTGGCTTTATTTTCTGAGGGTCCATGGTGGGAAAGCTTGTCCTAAGGGGAGGTGGGCCCTCTACTGGCTTTTGGGTTACCTATTCATGATACTTTCCTTCCTCCCATCTCTCTTTCTCAGTCAATTTCATGATGACATTTCAATTTCAATGGCATGATTGTCTTGCATAGAATATTTCCAAAGTTTCAAAACACAAAGAAAGACATTGACAGAAACCTAAACTAAACTAAAATTATTATCATTATTAATCTTTATTTTATTTTTAATAGTATTTTCACAAGTGGTCTCACTTTTGGTACCCACTGTACAACATATTGCAAGGCCATATAACAGAAACTCTGTAATTTGGAGAGAACCAAGAGATCTTTCAAGAGAGAACCAAACTGTTAACTTTTTTTGCTTATTCAGGTGCTGCATGTATGTGGTTGCACATGCTGCTTTTTACACTATATGGATAATTTTGTAGATGGGGAACACTTTTGTCACTCACAAAGAATTGTTCTCAAAAAAAAAAAATGTTTATTTTATTTGTATTTTATTTATTGTATTTTTTTTATATATATAGTCATGGTTATTGCCTTACATTTGTTTATTTTCCCTCTTTCTCACTCAATTAAAAATTTCTTTATTGGGGTGATTGTCTTGAATGGAATAATAATAATTAAAAAAACACACACACAAAGACAGTGTCAGAAAAGAGAACAAATAAACAAACAAAAAATAAGTTTCCAGTAAATAAAATAAACTATACTGTTATAAATATGAATCCTTTTTTATATTTTTTTTTTACAGACTCATTATGTTTCGTCATCGTCTGCCTTCGTCACTCATTTGTTGTCACAGAGACTTATTACGTTCAGCTGTGCACTCATCAATCACTATCATTATCACCTGTTTATATGTTCAGTTCTGTTTCAGTGTCTGTCTGTCGTTTGGATTACCTGTTGGATTTATTAAATATTACCTTTTTGCCCTCATCTTCATCTTCGTGTATGTTATTATACAACCGGCCTGTGACACTTTCTTTTTTGGCATGATAACAGTGTCAGAATACAGAAGAAAAAAAAAATAAAAAAATTATATATATATATATATATCTTATGGTGATCTCTCTCTCTCTCTCTCTCTCTCTGTGTCTCTCTGTCTCTGTCTCTCTCTCTCTTTGTCTCGTGAAGCTATGGCACTACCCTCAGTCTCATAAGGCTAATTCATCAGTTACATCTTTCTCGTCTCCCTTTCTGTTTTTAAACGGAAAACATCATCAGCCCTGGGAAAAGACAATTAAAATTCATCTTACGCAAAACACTCCTCCACTCCCACTCCTCTCTCGGCTGCCTCTCTATCATAAGTGGGGGCAGGGCAATCTTTCTTTGATGCACTTCAAAGCGAAGCGTTTGGCAGAGGCCGTGTGATGGAGGCAACGGGGAACGAGGGACGGTGTGCCTCTGTGATCGCGCCAAAACCCTCTCGTGCTTCACTTTCTCGTTCAACAAAGACTGATAGCGTTGTTGGGCAGGAATGGGCCATCATTCTCCGCATTCTCAGGCAAATGACCCGAACATCTTCCCCTCGCAGGTTCCCTCAGAAAGCTCACTGTGATGGATGGCACCGTAGAAGTTGTGCCTGAGCCGTAGTAGCACACAAACTCTTGATAGTCAACATAGCACTTATTTATTCACTGCAAAACCTAAACACTGCCAACCATCGGTGTCACAAATTTATCTGTATATTCAGTGGCACCTGTCATTGCAAGTGTGGATCACAGATGACAACTAGTGACGAAGTTGTGGTGTAATTTATTCAGCACTAGACTCGCTAATATTATATGTGGCATTGACTGCAGGACATTTTAGTACTTCACAGCATCCGACGCAGTGTGAAACATCTCCTTTAGCGACGCAAGACACCTCTTTCAAATATTAGCTCATTTTCTGCCATGCATTCTCCTCTTTGCTCCCGTACAAATTAGGACATGGTGTATTGCCCTGCCACCGCTTGACACCGTCTATGACAGCGTGACATAAGGTTGTCATAAGATGGCACAGGGTGTGACAGCATGCCATCGGGGTGAAACGGGGTGAGATTGGAGAAGCAGTGAGGACAGGTGTCACGGGCTTGCAGGTGTTGCTAGGTGACAGGTTGCCCTGGTCGTGACAGGTCCTCATGTGTATGTATGGCTGGCTTCTAAGTGACGAGGACATTGACATCAGAGGGCTCAGGGCACTGTCAGGCCTAGAGATAGTTCAGAACCTCTGTTAGCCCTGAGACCTAAAGTGCACTGATAAACACACACACTCACATTCTGTCCATCTCTCTTTGCATTTTAGGGAATTGCTCTCCAATAGTTCATTCAAACAAGCACTCTCAAGGGTGTTTCAGACTGTGTTTAATCCTGGGTTATCGTCTTTTTCAAACATAGGAAATTCTCACTTTTAAACCTACCAGCATTTCACAATTGTGATTTTAGCAGCTATAGCACAGTTAACCCTCTAGAGCAGGGTTTGCACCAAATTCCAACAAAGGAATGCAGTGTGAAATGACGCATTGTTTGAATGTTGTTTAGCAACAGACAACCAATCATAAACTTATTAATCATTACATATGCTTGTGCTTTATACAGAAACATGTGCATGCTGTTTATTATCAGTGTTTAAAGGGATGGTTCGGAGTAAAATCAACCCAGGGTCCTTTGCACCATGACCTCGAGCCAAACACCCATGATAAAGTATGAACAATGTAAAAAATGGATCAAGACAACCCAGAATAATGATTGCCCATGGTTTAAATCCCTCTGTTATCCATTTCTTATATGAAAGCCCATTATATCCAGCTTACTTGTTGATCTATAAACTTACCAACACACATATTTGTATACAAAATGTACAAACACACACCTCACCAATGTCTCCTGTCCCCCTCAGATCATTTACTCTAGTGTTTGTATCATTTCAGGAGATTTCCAACATATACCATGGCTTTTTTTTTTTGGTCTGAATTTGACAGTTGGTCACATGCGGCAGCCTCTTCTTTCTCCCAGCCTTCATCTCTTTCTGCCTCCCAAGAGCTCCGTCAGTATGAAGAGGCCTGAGGACGCCATCTCATCTTCTCTCAGTCTGTGTCAAGCAGCAATCCTGCGGGGCTCGTCCCTACTTAATTCAGCTTAGAAGGCCCTCTCTCGTCCCCGACGTTCCTGATCGCCTCATTTTTCCGGGTATGCCTCTCAGGGCTGAGGTAATTATTTCCAGAATAATAATAACAGACAGATTAGTATGTTTAGCAGGCAGATGTATTGCTCTGTTCTCTTGCCTTACTTATATTTGCCTCTGAACTGAGTGACCTATTAGAATGGATTAATTCTGCTTTAAAAAATGAAAGCGCTTAATGACCCCTGTCTCCTGACGGAGAGTTGGGGAACTCGCCTGAGGAGGATTTCTTCAGACATCCCCTGATCTATCAAACTCTACGCTGGACACCAGGAGCAGCAGGTGTTAAAGTCTTCATTTGTTTCTGTCCTGGTTATATATGACCTGGGTGTATGAAATTACTCAAATGGTGGATGGCCATTAAATTCTCCAGGAACCATACAGTAAATGGAGAGGGTGGGAAGAAAACGTTTTCTTATTTATTAAAAGTTCTGTTATGTAAGGTCTTTTGGAACACATGTTGCCTCCTATTATGAAATATGATTTATTTAAAAAGTTACAATGCAGCTGATAATTTTTTACCCTGTAAAACCTTAGAGTCAGATTTTGTTTTTTAAATGCAACTGTATATTTAACTTTTAGACATAATAATAATAATTTTAAAAAAACTAAACAAAAAGGATTGATATGGATATGATATAGTGAGAATATGGAGCTCAAACTCAAAAATGGGAAAAAACACCTCTATTTTATTCAAAAGCCCAAATGGAGTAAAAGTATGCACTTTGGTGCTGTAGTTGTTCTTTACAGTATATGACCAACAAGTACAATGAAATTCTGATAGCTTGTGATGTAGATCAATTTTATAAAATGCATATACAGTAAAAATATCAGTTGTCAACTTGTCACTCTATATTTAAATTAATATATTTTATAATCAAAAACATATAATGCAGTGCAATACGATGCTGATTTACAAATACGCATTCCTCAAAAGCAGCTTGATTCCAGTAAGTTATTACATTAACTTGATAAGTTTTTTGAATGATTTCACAGAAAAAAAGACATGAAAGACATACTGAAATTGGATATTATTACAATTATACTAAATCAATTTTACTTATTAAAAAAGTATGAACTATAAGTCAGAGGCAGAATCCATGAAAAAGATTGTGTACAACAGGATTTTTAGTAAAGTTTTGATCATGTCGCTCATTTAGAGGCCTTAGAAATTGATGTATGGAATATGATACAGTGGGCTTTTAATGTACATGCTGTAAGAATGTGTGTTAGATATTTATTTCCCTTCTCTTTCTCTGTCTCTCTGTCTCTTTCTGTCTGAATCTGTATGGATGGAGGGTTTTATCAGTCAACGACACAACATCTAAATCTCTTTCTTTGGAGCGGAGCGGTTTGCAGGGCTCCAATACAATGCAGCACTGGAGATAGCAAGACTTAATTCTCCCAGGATTGCGCTGTCTCCCAGCAATCACAGGGAAACTGGACTAGAAAATTAACTTGTTAAAAGCTCTAGCCATCACTCTCTGAGTCTGATAGACAAATCCATCCAAATACCAATCACCCTCTGAAATGAGAAAATACAGAGAGAATATGGCAGTAGCTCTCAAATAAGACTCACGAAAATCCACACAGACGCACAATGTGCACAATAAATTCACATCAGAAGTACGATCAGATGTGCACACAATGAAAACTTGTCAACAGAGGGCTCTATGAAGTAATCTATAAAATGATAATATAAACATAATATAAATATAAACACATAAACACCTAAACACGTATGCATTTTAAACACAGCCAAAAATAGTCTTAATCAGTATTTCTTTTTTTCCAGTTAAGATTTTCTGTGGGTATGCTAAATTAATTTGAGAAGCAAAATTGCACATGATAAAAATGTTATTATATAAATATATATTTTTCATATATACCATTCCCTTAGACCAATGCAAATATTTGTTTCCTTGTTTAAATTTATTTATTTAGTTAGTTATTGCAGTGGATGCACGCTCCCTTTATTAAGCATATTAACTGTAAATAGCTGTTTATGTCAGATTAATCTTTATAATAAAGGTTTTCATGAGAGAATGGGAGAGTAAGAGAGTGGGAGCAAGAACTGAGGTGGACACTTTCCAAGTTCATTGCAGTGCTAATCCTGCATTGTGCTACTAAATGGGCATTATCATAAACGTTTGGCAGCCCTGTCTTGCTGTACTCTGGCCAGCTGTGGCTCTCTCCAGCTCTCATTGTTCAGGATAACTAGTTGAGTGTGAACTGTATATTGAAAATTCCCCACGTCGGATTCATTAAAGTATTGCCTCAACCTTAAGCCCCATAACTGGAGTCAGGGGCAGGCGGGCGGTTAGGGTCGAGGCCTTCAAACAATGACATGTTAAGCTGACATGTGGCTGAAGCCAAAGGGAGAAGATTGTTCTGGTTTCTGAATTCTTTGTGTGCTTACAAATTTTATTGTTGTCTCATAATCCTCACACTGCTTTGATAACCAATCAGGCATTACATGAAATGTGATGCAACTGACTCATTCTCTGCAAAAAAAACAAAACCTGATTGGTTGCCACTTTTGGCCATATTACAGGTGATTTTTGTAATCCTTATTTGTGATGGGACTACTGCATGATGGTTTCAGCTTGGAGGAAAGATTAGTTCTCAAATTGAGAAGGGTTTCAAATCGGGTTCCCTTTCACATGTTCAAATCTTCCGTGTTGACTCTACGCATAAGAAACCAATGATAATTAGTCTAATCAGAATATAGTCAGTTAAATATTCAGGCCTGGCATTAATTATTTGTTCAAACGTAAAACTAGATGAAAAAGACATTTAAATGTCAGTGTCGTGAGGGGACAACAGCTGAGCACTGTTGCATCTACCATCAGTTTTCACACTTTCCGCTCCGATGACAACAGTGAAAGAAATGGATCATAAATATAAGAGGAGACAACCTAATCATATCTCACCATACCTGTGTGTGTAGCCAGGTTATATAAAAATACAATTATTATGCAAACTAGTGCTTATTAATCAAAATGCTTCTCTCTAGAATTTCATTTTTCTAGCTGACTAATGAGTTTGACATTGAATTGCTATTCTGAGGTAAATACCTTAAAATCTGTTTAATTTATGTCTTTCCGCAGGTGAAATACTGATTGAGAGACATGATTCATTTCAGTGTCATTCTATATCTTTCAACCTTCTGATGTTCATTCATGTTTATTTCAAGCTGTAACTAGTAGTAAAGAGGAAGAGATGATCGGTGCACATGCACACCACTCTGCCGCTTTGCAGATTCGATATTAGTTCATCAAAATGAGAATCAATTAAAATCGAGAAATCAATGTTTTTACTCAGCCCTACTCAGTGTTTGGAATAACGCCGTTTAAAAGAACGGCGTTAGGTAACGACGTTATTTTTCCAGTAACGGGGTAATCTAACTAATTACTTTTCCCGTCGTTACAACGCCATTAACATTACTGGACGTTAAATGCGGTGCGGTTACTATGCATTGATTGAATAAACTGTGTAATCCGAACGCACCCCTGGCTCGTACAGCTAGTGAGGAGGTGGGTTAATAACAAGGTAAGCGATTATGATTGGCTAAGGCAGAGTCATGTGTTTCATGGTAGCCAATCAGAGCCAGTGTTTTTACACACATGCCAGCACACGCGCAACACACACACGACACACCAGCTACAGAGATTCGATGAAGCAGCAGAGATGGCGAGTCAGGAGCTATCCGGTGAAAAGTTGGCATTTTCAAGGTGGAGATATAAGCACTTCTTCAAATTCATTGAGGTCAAAGGCAAGAACTAGGGATGGAACGGTACCGTTACATGTATTCGTATTGAACAGAGAGAGAGAGAGAGAGAGAGAGAGAGAGAGAGAGAGAGAGAGAGAGAGAGAGAGAGAGGCGCGCACGATCGAAAAGTTGCAAAGTGTTTACATTTGTGTGTGTGTGTGTGTGTGAGAGAGAGAGAAAGAGAAAGAGGCGCGGGCGCGATCGAAAAGTCGCAAAGTGTTTACATTTGTGTGCGCGTGTGTGTGTGTGTGTGTGTGTGTGAGGCGCAGACGCGATCGAACAGTGGAAACATAAAATCATAATCCGTAATTTTGTCTATACAGGACATTCAAACTGCAAAGTGTTTAAGTTACTGCTAATTAAAATTAAGGAAAACAAATATATTAATCTGAAATTTAGCAAATTAATTTTCAATTCATTCAGGTACAATTACCAAACATATCTCAAGGTCTTTTTGTTTTTTTATTAATTTAATTAATAAACTAATTATATAAAACATAATGTTATATAATGTGCACAGTCAGTGCACTACAAATAAACTGGTTCAATGCCTTTACTTTATTAATAAAACTTTTAATGAAAAGTTGAGAGAGGTTGATTTAATTTGCAGAGTTAAATGCACTTTATATGGTGTAACTGTTTACTTTTCTTACAAAGATAATGCTTGAAGTGCAGGATAAACCTCTTGCTGTCTGTCGACGTGCAATAAATATCGAAAGTTATGTACAAACAAACACCTGTCTGTTCTACTCATTCCAACTGACTTGAAAACTGCTAAAAAAAAATCCAAATTCTTTGACATATAGCAATTTTTTTTTTTTTTTTTTTACAGTAACGCAAATAGTTACTTTCCCTGGTAACGAGTTACTTTTATTATAGAGTAATTCAGTTACTAACTCAGTTACTTTTTGGAACAAGTAGTAACTATAACTAATTACTTTTTTAAAGTAACGTTCCCAAAACTGGCCCTACTATATTTCAATCCTGCACACTTTATATTCTATTTAGCGACATTACACTATCGTTACTGTTTATGCTATGTATAGCGAGAACGATAGCTAGCTTTCTGGTAGCCTACGTTACTTTGTTTACTACACTTGGCTTCATAGTTATGGATATAGCTGGAAATGGTCAGCTTAAATCATTTCTCTCGTTTGCTTGATGAATCCTCAGAGTTTGTCTGGATCAGGTGGTATACATCATTGATGTTGACCCAAGGAAGATCTTGAAGGCAGCGACAGCTCAGCTGACAGTTCACCGGAAATGGCCGAGCTGGCTTAGCGAATGTAAATATAACGAATTGCAGCCTTTTATTTAAGTTGATATATAGCATCAAGATTTTCAAGTCTAATCAGACAGGGAGGGATGTAACAACTTCCGTTATAATTTTACTGGATTCACAAAGATTCCCAATAATGGATAATAATCAGCAGCAGACAAATATGGTAATAATTTTGTCAACATTTGATAGAAACATGGCATCGAAAGAAGTGTTAAGATGGGTTAGCAAGGAAGTCAGCTGCTTATCAAATGAAGAAAACCTATAATAAATATTTGGTACAACGCATTGGACTGTTTAAAGCTCGAGATAATGTTAATGCTTTTACTGTTTTTATGTTTCTGAATGCCAAATATGAAGAAGCTACAGTTTTGCACAATGTGGTAATGAAATAGGCCAATAAGTGAATACATGTTTGAACTTAAGATATTATAATTTATTGTAGGGTTTGTACTTAGAACTCTGGCCGAGGAGAGCAAAATGAGGTCAGCAGTGTTGTATTGTTTCTGGTGAAGAAAAATATACTTCCAAATGTAATTTCCTATACACTCTGCCTCAGAGGAATGAACGAATGTTGCTTCATTGGATGGTAACTTCTTTTGTTTTGCTCCCAAGTAGGGCAAGATAAAATACTGTGAACAAACATAAATAAAAAAAAACAGCATTTTCTCTTTCTTTATCACTCTCTCTGTTTCTGCTCCAGTGGAAGCATGTACCCGCAATATGATTCCTTTTATCACAATTTAGTGTCTGCTGGGGTGTAATGAAAATTACAGTAGTGCACAGCCTAGATGCTCCATTACTTCGAGCCAGTGGGACGGATTCCAAGCAAGTGATCTTTTAGTCATGTGAGGGAAACTGCATATTGATTTCAGGGTTAAACCAGTAGAGCCCAGACTAGTTGACCGCTCAGCGTGAGAGAGTCCCCTTCATCATCCGTCCCATCCTGCTGGTCCAGAGGGACATGAGAGGAAGAAATGAGCGGGAAGGAGGAGGTAGGGAAGGGGATGGAGGAGTAGTTTTCCACCCTAATCTGTTTACTTTGCAATTTGTGTTTTCGGAGTGCGGCCATTCATTCTGCTTAGCGTGACACATCTCGTGCATGAGATACATTGCCTGGAGGGAGAGTGGGAAGAGAGAGAGAGACAGAGAAACCATTAGACTCAGCT
Organism: Rutilus rutilus; assembly: GCF_951802725.1. Classification (NCBI taxonomy): domain Eukaryota; kingdom Metazoa; phylum Chordata; class Actinopteri; order Cypriniformes; family Leuciscidae; genus Rutilus; species Rutilus rutilus. Next base: position 15,286,805 of record NC_140219.1, on the reverse strand, counting down.
GTGATTATTGTGCATTAATGAAAGCCCAGAGACATTCATGCAAGAGCAGAGAGATGCATGATGTTCTACTCTGGGATTTCAAAATAAATTACTTCCTCTCTATACAGTAGTGTACAATCTTCTTGACACTCTTAAGAACTAACTAAGCCTCACATTGACTGTTTTCCCAAGAGGGAATCATTGATCATTGCACTCTTCTCCCTTGTTGCAGTGTTAGTTGGCTGCTGTCAAAATACATGTTAAGAACCGATGCACAAATGGAATATATCTGTGTTCTTATATTCCCCTGGTTTCTATTAAAACCCTGGAACCACCACTCACAGGGTTCTCTGGGATTTCAGTTTATAACAATGATGTTACCACCCTGCTTCAGCGATAATGGCTGTACCCTCGAGCAAGACATGGTAAATCTCTGTGTTAAATCTTTAAATGTTGTGCTGTCCATTTACAACACATGCATGTTCAGATTTGAAATCATATCAGAAAATAATTATTTGTTTCTTTAAAGCAGGTTATATTTCTCCAATATTAAAATAATTCCATCCCAGCAGAGACTATAGCTGTAAGCAAGCCGTTTATTGGTTGATTTCCCTGAGTTTACACTCTGGTGCTTACAGTACTAATTTATTGTAGCAGCATTGGAGAATTTGGCACAAGGTTTAATATATATAAAAATATATATATTTTTTTTTAAATAATACATTTTATACATTTAATACATTAGAATGTAGTAATAAAATAAATAATAATAAATACACTTAAATATTACATGTACTATCAGTTTTTTTGCTAATTTGATATGACGTTTTGTTTGATTTGATTTTTAACTTATAGATGACATGCATTTATTTTTGTTTGCTACAAGAAAAAGAAGAAACTATTTTTTATCAAGGCCCTTATAATGAGCTACTAAAAGTTGGATGTCTTGGTCATTTCACTAATGCAGTTGTAAGAAGCTTCTGCCTTTTCCTGTCAACCTGAAAGTGACTTTTAGTATGCAGAATCACTGTGTACCAGTTTAGGTAAGACGTGCAGCAGAATTTTAATCATTTAATCTCCCAAACCAAGTATCACAGAAAGCATAGGTGCTGCTAAGAATGAAAGGAAGGAGAGATGACTAAGTATGCCCACATTATCATGCAGAGTTACAATTATCCAGATCCTCTGTCTTTCTCAAACTCTTACGCACAACATCTACACAACTGCGCACACACATTTTTGACCCCATCTGCAACATCTCTTTGACAAGCCTGACGGTGATGTAAGAGGATGTGTTATCTGCTGACTTGTCAAGAATTCATAAATTTTTGAAAACAGATGAAAGTGAAGCAAGTTTAAGCTCTGGGGATAACTGATGTCTCTAAGTGGATTCAAGGGTGTACAAAACCTGAGAACCAGGTAAATTCGTCTGAGAGTGTGAACATTTAGGTTGAAGTGTGTTTCTTTTTGGACAGGGTAGACTCGTGTGTGTATGTGTGTGTGTGTGTGTGTGTGTGTGTGTAGAGGGAAGTCCTTCTTTTTGTGGATAGACAGTTGTCATTCTGGTCTCAGTATCATTCACTAACTGTGTACCTACATATTTTTGAGTGTAAAACTGGTTTTCATGCAGAAATAATAAGTTTACACCTGTTTTTTTTTTTTTTTTTTTTTTTTTTTTTTTTTTTTTTTTTAGGCTAAAAGGTTATGTTGCCCAAATGTTAAGCTTAAATCCATCCTATTCCTATCCATCCATCCATCCATCCGCTTTATCCAGGGTCACAGGGATGCTGGAGCCTATGAATTAAAGTATAGTAATAATAATATATAATTCAAATTAATTTGAAATTAAATAAAGTGCTAAGTTTACACAATAAGCAGTGTCCATGAGCCTCCTTTTTTATTTTTGAGATTCATTCAAATGACAACTGTGTACGCACATGTTGTAAATTTGTTGGAAACTTTGTTTGAACTTTTCTGCACTCAGAATCAGGAACACTTGTGCTCAATTAATAGTGAGTGAAACCCACTGAGCTTTCACATGATACACTAAAGGGCCCCGGGTTTTCGCCCACTAATTCCTGTGCTTGTGCCATTTGTTTTGTCTTCTTCAGTCTCTTCCTTTCATACACAAATACATTCCAAATTGCATCACTTTTTGTTTATGCCTTGTTTCTACAAACTCAAAGAGTTCTCCTCCGTAACCTTGCAAATCATTTGCCTTCAGAGTCACTCTCACTTAGAAATATTTTTTCATACATTATTATGTCTATATACAGAGGCTTGTCCATTCAGTTGCAATGTATTCATTTCAGCCATCACAGATATATTCCCATGTTAAAATGAGGCAAATATTAACTGAATGTAAAAAGGAAAGGCTACTGTGTATCTAACATGCAGTAGTCAGAGAATTTTAATTTTTTAAAAAATTTTGGCACAGGTATGTTGAGCAACCTTCTTCATTCAGCATGGCCTCGGGCAGAAACATTAACATGAATAAATTTAGGCAATTTCTTTCACACAGAAACTGAGATATTTGCATCAAAAAGCATTTTGAATATAGAATTGGTCTGCTGAAATGCTAGCCAGTTAGCTTCTTAGCTAATCCTACAGACATTACAGTTTGCTTGGAAGATAGTGTGCAACACTATTTGTATATAGAAGGACCAAGCTCAATCAATAGAAAATAAAACAAATACCTGAAAAACAAAATTTGCCAGCTTTAGGTGCTTTACGTAAAATCTTTGGCAGTATGAAATTAATATTTTGATTTCGAGATAAAAGGTTGATTTGTTTTTATTCATAGTTTTTTCGCACTCAACATTTACAAGAAAGAAATCTTGAAGAATATAAGAATGATGAAGGAATGATGGACGTGGAGCACTTCCAGTGGGCCATGTCAAATGCATAAATAGGTTATTTCACACCGTCACGCCAAGATTCAGTGTATACATTGTTAATGACTTTGTTATATTGTCTGCTTTATTATTTTCAAATTTTCATAGTCCTTAAACGATTTATTTATTGTTTATTTTTGTATGGTATTTCATTTTCTGATCTTGGGTTTCATTTGTGTTGCTCATTTTGACGTTCACTCGCGTGAGCGGGATTAATGCGCGTGTGCTCCAAACATTTCAGTATGGAACGAGACCCAGATATACAGTACATAGTCATGGCGTCAAAGATTTACGGTTTGCAAGGCGTTTAAAAGGATTTAGCTCCTGGTTTAAATGGAGAACAAGGTAACGTTATGGTTATAGACTCTCTGTTATCTTTATGTTGTTGTTTTCTTTGTATCAAGATTACTAGTTTGTTGTTGTTTTGCATGATGTTTAGGTATGTTTAAAGGCACACTATGTAGAAATTGTGTTTTTGTCAAACAGAGTCACTGTGGAATACTTGCACTGTCGTAAATACCCACCCCCACCCTGTACACCGGTACCTGTTCGATAGGATAGAAGCGTCGGGCATGGAACAAGCACAGATTGACTCCGAAGATAATGACCAGGTGTTTCACGATTTCATACAAATATTAGGCTACTGCATACTGCATAGCCTACTGAACTACTGATGATGGTAATAGGCAGCCCGTTCTCATCCCAAGGCGTCATATACTGACGCTTTTGACATTTTGTCTACATCGAACGCACATGGCACCCTTTAGCGTCAATATGAGACGCAGATAGATATGGGCCAGAAGGCGCCTCCTAGCGGTCTAACCCTAACCCTACCCCAGACCTAAACCTACCCATAACTGAACAAAGCTCTGTGCGTGTCATATTGACGCTAAAGGGTGCCATGTGCGTTCGATGTAGACGAAATGTCAAAAGCGTCAGTATATGACGCCCTAGGATGAGAATGCGTTGTAATAGGATAATAATAAGTTTATGTCAAACTAGCTCGTGTGGCAAGCTAGGCAATAAAACATAATGCAAAAACACGTAAGAGAAACGAGTGTTTATTAGCAAGTCTGCTAACAGCTCTGATAATCGAAAGCTAGCTAGACATATGTGGAAATTATTGGACTGGTCTAATTATCAACAATGGATGAATGAACAGCATCGTAAAATAAATGACATACTACAAGCAAGCGCAACAACATAGAGTGCAAACAAGTTTACAAATAAGAGATTTACTTACTAGTCCATCAACAAGATCGCCAGGTCAGCATCGCTGTTGCATCCAGTGCTGCTTTTTAGCTCGCACCAACGAGTGAAAGCCTGACTGACTGGGACTCTTGTCCGGTTCCTCACGCGGTCAGATTCTTTTTTCCTTTTCCTACACTCTTCCGACCGCGCTTTCTTTGTTTTTTCCATCGTCGAGTCTTCCAAGAATCACGTCTGAAATGCGCGCAAGTGTCTTCGTGCTTCATATATTGGTGATGTGTGTGACGTCGTTGCCGTAATCAAAGAGTCAAACCTTTCTTAAAGAATTAGTTCACTTTCAAATAAAAATTTCCTGATAATTTACTCACCCCCATGTCATCCAATATGTCCATGTCTTTCTTTCTTCAGTCGAAAAGAAATTAAGGTTTTGAGGAAAACATTCCAGGATTTTTCTCCATATAATGTACTTCAATGGCAACCAACGGTTTGAAGATCCAAATGTCAGTCTTAATGCAGCTTCAAAGGCTCGACACGATCCCAGTCGAGAAATAAGGGTCTTATCTAGCGAAACTATCGGTCATTTTCTAAAAAAATAAATAATAATGATATACTTTTTAACCTCAAATGCACAATTCCACCATTGGAAACAATCAGTGAGTCAGCCGGTGAGACTGTCTCCTCCTCGCTGCATTACCGAACACAATGGTTTTTCTCTGTTACTGAGCAACAGCGTTTTGGAGGTAGGGTTGCCAACTTCAGAAAAGGGAAAAAAGGGACAATCGTGGTTCTTTATAAGGAACACTCGAAATATTTGTACTGTACCACACAGTGTATGTCATTTCAGTGTCTGCAGTTAAGTGTGTGTGTAAAAGGTTCTCAGATATAAACACATTTGTTTTGCTTAACCTATCAATGCACAATTTAATCCTAAAATGAATTTTAACGTCATAGAAATAAATGTCAATTGTTACACACAAACCATCTAAAGCATTATACACTACCGTTCTAAAGTTTGGGATTAGTAATAATTTGTTTTAAAGAAATTAATAGTTTTATTCAGCAAGAATGCAGTCAAAAGTGACAGTAAAGACATTTTAATGTTACAAAAGCTTTCTATTTCAGACTAATGCTGTTTTTTTTTTTTTTTTGGTACTATACGGTTATCCGGACCACACGTGACCACACGTAAATAATTATCCGGGTTATTCGGTGGTCACGTGTGGTCCGGATAACCGTATAGTACCTTCTTTTTTTAAACTTTCTATTCATCAAAGAATCCTGAAAAAAAATTACACAACTGTTTTCAAGTTGGATTTCCCATTACAGTATCAGTGTACAGTACCGTGAATATCAATGCTTTGTTTGCAATATAGGCTAATCTACAAATGCATACACAAACAGATGTTCCTGCCGCATTTTACTTGCATACACCTAGTTTGCAGAACAAATGAAACCAACAAACTAAACGCTCTCATGGTGTCTGGCGTTGCTAAGCAATCATGAGCCATGATGATGAAGAAGTTTCAGCAAAGGATAAATGGATTTCGAGCTCTTGCATTAGCTCTACTGCTAGATATATTTATTGAGATAAATAAATAATAAACCTGCCCTGTTCAGCTATGATTAGCTGTTCGTCCATCTTGGCTGAGCTTTCAGTGTTGTTACGGAAAGGCCAAAGCTGATCGGTTGGTTTGATGTCACATGACCTGCTTGCAGCATTCTGAAAAGTTGAGATTTTTTCATCTCGAGAATATAGTGTATACCAAGATTAATTGTACTATTTCAGTTGATTGTAGCAATTTGTTGATCCATGCAAACCAAACATTGTACAGTATACAACATAGGAATAAATAACATTTGTACTATGCTGCTTTTTGTGTATTTTATGATTAATATAATTATATGTATTTAGACATGATTTTTAATTTGTTGTAACTTGTGAGACAGTTACCTTTGACTACATGCCAGATGTCAAATTCGTGATGAATGTTGGGATAATCGACATGCAAAATCGTTTGAATAGATGGCGATCTGTCTGTGGTCAGCGCATCTATTTTGATTCCTTGTTCTAGTAGTTTGTTCACACCTCTCTTGAAACCTATTGGCTCCATGGCCACAGAACTAGATGCTTCAGTAACCTGAAAATGAATACCATACGAGACACACAAGGTGTTTATTGTCGTTGATGTACAAAGTACCTTACATATTTTATTTATGTACTTCAATTTAAAATACTGGAAATACACTAAGGTTACTTTTAATTAATAACATATGGGATGTAGAATTATGTCATGTAAACTGACCTGCATCAACTCAAAGTGAACAATCTTGTCTGTTGTGTCATCCATTAAACTGTAAGTGTTATATTTTGCTGAAAGAACCACAAGTAAAAAAAAAAAAAATTCAGTAGTGTTACATTTTTCTTAAATTGTTAAAAATGTAAGAAATTGTCTGACCTCCCATCCCCTGACAAATGAGCTGGATTGCGGAGTTCGATTTGCATGTGTAAGTCATTAATTACTGCTTTCTGTTGTTCTTGATATTCTTCATTTATGACCGGGATAAAATAAGAAGACTGAATTTCATGGTTAACTGTTTTCTTGGGTATTTGGAGGTTGAGCATAGTGGCCCAATCAGCGATGTCTGTATATGTTCCTCCAGTAAATAGTGTGCAAGCAGAAACAAGAAGGTTATTAGCAGGCATTCCTATAACATCAGTGCAGGAACTCCACTGTCCCTTGTGGGTTTTTTTGTGTGTTTTTTTCACATTCCCAGTGAACACTTCCCACTGTTGCTTTTCTTGTTTTTGTTATTATTGAGCCACATTCTTGACATCTTTTGAAAAGTTCCATGACATTGGGCTTGTTGACAATCCACTTTATTGGTTTCCAATTAATTTTCACCTTCTGTGCTTGGGGCTGAAGTTGATGTTGAACTTAATGGCTGAAAACTAAGATCTTTTTTGTCCGATGGAGCATTTATGGAAAGCATGCTAACATCAAGCTCCAAACTTTCTTCATGTTGCTCTTCAGTCTGTTCTGGTTGATTATACATCAGAGGCTGTGAAATGATATGGATTAAAGTTGGTTTATAAAATAACTGAATATAAATTAATAATATATTATATTTATCACAGCATAACTGCATTTATAAGGATTGTCACGAACTGCTCCGAGACACAAAGGTTGAGATCCAATTGCAGCTTTATTTGAAGCGTAATCCAGAATCGTAATCAGCACAAGCAGGGGTCAAATACAGGAAGGCAGTCCAAACAAAATAACAAACAAACAATCAAAACAGGCAGGGGTCAGAGGAAAGAAATCCAAAAAACCAAGAGACAAGAAAACCAGGGAAAACGCTCAGAAGTGCAGTGCAACAACATACAAAACTTCACAGTGAGTGATGGGGTGAACCAGGCTTATATGGGGTGAACTAAACAAGAAGATGAGATACAGGTGAATGTGATAATGAGTGCTGATGAGTCCAGGCAGAGAATGATGGGAGATGTAGTCTGTGAGTGAACATGAGAGTCTGGTGTGGAGTGCCCTCTGGTGGCTCTCAAGGGCACTCCAGCTGGTGACCGTTACAAGGATACAACGTACCCCAAAATTTAAATGCAACATTTTTAAAAATGTAATTCCATTTCTAATAGATAAAACAAAAACCATTACTTGTCATAATTCGACTTGTTTAACTGGTCACAAATGTTGGTACTTACAGACTGGTGGGAGCATATTGGAGGAAGGGCATGATATGCCCCAGATGGTGGTATTTTTTTGATATTTTCAGTTTCTGCACTTGTGAGCACTAAACAAAGTTTACTTGCTGTAAAAACGTCACAGGCACAGTGGACGCTTTCAGAAAACGACGCTTTCCTTGCTCAGAGGGGTGGTAATCATTGTCGAAAAAATTAGCACTGCAAACTCTAATATGTGTCAGAGAATGTTCGGGTGTGTTGATATCCAGGTGCAGCAACCACAGCTTCAATCACTCAGGATTATGTATAGGAAATCTGTGAAAACTCAGTTTTAAACATCCAGGATATGCACACGTAAGGACCATTTTAAACAATAAACTGACACAAATACATATAAATATGTGCCATTCAACATACAATAACTTTGAACGGTCCTCCTACTCCAAACTTGTAAACACTGGGTTGGTTCTTCCACCTACGTCACGCGTGACCTTCCCAACGTGATGGCGTAATGTGTAACGCATCTCAGAGATGGTACAAGACGGGATTTGTAGTTAAAAATGTATTTATTTATTTTTGAAAATGACCAATTGTTCCGCTAGATAAGACCCTTATTTCTTGGCTGGGATCATGTCCAGTGTCGAGCCTTTAAAGCTGCATTGAGACTGACATTTGAACCTTCACACCGTTGGTTGCCATTGAAGGAAAAATCCTGGAATGTCCATCCATCCATCCATCTTCTACCGCTTATCCGGGGCCGGATCGCGGGGGCAGCAGTCTAAGCAGGGATGCCCAGACTTCCCTCTCCCTAGACACTTCCTCCAGCTCTTCCGGGGGGACACCGAGGCGTTCCCAGGCCAGCCGAGAGACATAGTCTCTCCAGCGTGTCCTAGGTCTTCCCCGGGGTCTCCTCCCGGTGGGACATGCCCGGAACACCATCCCGGAACACCTTCCCGGGAAGGCGTCCAGGAGGCATCCGGAAAAGATGCCCGAGCCACCTCAACTGACCCCTCTCGATGTGGAGGAGCAGCGGCTCTACTCTGAGCTCCTCCCGAGTGACCGAGCTTCTCACCCTATCTCTAAGGGATCGCCCAGCCACCCTGCGGAGAAAGCTCATTTCGGCCGCTTGTATCCGGGATCTTGTCCTTTCGGTCATGACCCACAGCTCATGACCATAGGTGAGAGTAGGAACGTAGATTGACTGGTAAATCGAGAGCTTCGCCTTGCAGCTCAGCTCCTTCTTCACCACGACAGACCGGTACAGGGACCGCATTACTGCAGAAGCTGCACCGATCCGCCTGTCAATCTCCCGTTCCATCCTTCCCTCACTCGTGAACAAGACCCCAAGATACTTGAATTCCTCCACTTGAGGCAGGAGCTCTCCACCAACCTGAAGCGGGCAAACCACCCTTTTCCGACTGAGAACCATGGCCTCGGACTTGGAGGTGCTGATTTTCATCCCAGCCGCTTCACACTCGGCTGCAAACCGTCCCAGTGCATGCTGGAGGTCCTGGTCTGATGAGGCCAACACGACAACATCATCCGCAAAGAGCAGAGATGAAATCGTGTGGTCCCCAAACCCGACCCCCTCCGGCCCCTGGCTGCGCCTAGAAATTCTGTCCATAAAAATTATGAACAGAACCGGCGACAAAGGGCAGCCCTGCCGGAGTCCAACACGCACCGGGAACAAGTCTGACTTACTGCTGGCAATACGAACCAAGCTCCTGCTCCGGTCGTACAGGGACCGGATAGCCCTTAGCAAAGGGCCCCGGACCCCATACTCCCGGAGCACCCTCCACAGGCTGCCGCGAGGGACACAGTCGAATGCCTTCTCCAAATCCACAAAGCACATGTAGATTGGTTGGGCAAACTCCCATGAGCCCTCCAGCACCCTGTAGAGGGTATAGAGCTGGTCCAGTGTTCCACGACCGGGACGAAAACCACACTGTTCCTCCTGAATCCGAGGTTCTACCATCGGCCGGATTCTCCTCTCCAGTACCCTGGCATAGACTTTCCCAGTGAGGCTGTTTTCCTCTAAAACCTTCATTTCTTTTTCGACTGAAGAAAGAAAGAGATGGACATCTTGGATGAAATGGAGGTGAGTAAATTATCAGGAAATTTTTATTTGAAAGTGAACTAATTTTTTAAGCCAGGCAGCTACATGCATAACATACAGCTATTTTCCATAACAGAATCAATGAATTCATGCGAGTGATTTCCTGAGATAGCACCAGCATGCACGAAAAGGAATAAAGAGCTGAGGATCCCAAGATCAGTATATAACATAATTATGTGTTCTACTTTTCTTTAATACAATTATTTTAGAGTTTGCAGTAATTATATTGTTGTATGCATGTCAAAAAGAATATGATTTTTTTTTTTTTTTTATCTAAAGGAAACAAATTGTGGCCGAAATGGTTGAAGGTTGCTCTTCACTTACTAAACGTGAGTATAATTTTAATTGCTTCCAGTGGTAGTGCAACAAAACCTTCGGACATGTTTTCCATGTAACCTCATGGAACCACAGGCTTTCAAACTGAATTTGTTGATTTTAGCCACAATGCTTATTCTTTCAAGAGCTGCATTACATAAATCATGGAGTGGATATATAATGCATGAACGAATATATGAGCTATGAGATATTTATATCACAGAGGACATAATGCTTTGGCTCACCACATTAATGTATCCAAAAAGTCTTTATAGTCACAAATTAATGTTTAGAAACCACACAATTATTGGCTTTCACAATGAGTTCAGAGGTTTAATTCTGAAGATAAATTTTCCATTTCCTCTTTTTTCAATGGGTTGCCTCACATAATAATAATCATCAACCTACACCATGGTAGAACATGTTTCAAAATATGAATATTTCAATACCATCTGGAATGTGCGTACTCTATTTTTTAACTATTTTTCATTGCTGTAGATAATAACTTGTCAAAAAGTAATTGGATACTTGGAGTATAATTAGCTTTTCTCATTGAAAAGTTCCTGTAGTTAATAAAAATAAAATAAAAATTTGTAGATAGTATGTTTGTTTTATTTTTGCATCACAAAAATGATGCAGTAATTGGATGTATATCAAACAATGTGAGGAATTTTGTCCTGCATATTGCACTTAGCATTATTTTTGGCCATGTCTGCACAGTTACCTGATTTGCATAATTCCTTTAGTGAATCAAATGCTATAGCAAACAGACAGCATGTGCAAATAAATGACAAATCAGTGGTGTAATTCTTAGTCAATTATCTATCTTTGATTAGATTTGTTACCATTAACCTTGCAAACTTTGGCTAACCCAAAGATTAGTTTTCCTTAAAAATGCATACTATTTCAACCTGGCCTTTAACATAACAGGTTTCCAAATGGGCTGATAAAAATAAATAAAAAAACTCCTGGAAGTTCTTCCAATCTGAATGGAATCTGGACCAAGATCAAGCTATCCCCAGACCAAGCTCAATCTTTTAAGATTGAACATTAGTCTGGGGAGTCTGCTCTGTATTTTCTACTGCACAAACGAGCTTAGTTCAAATGACTCTGTACGCAATTGGATAGTCCTTCAACCAATCAGACCAACGATCCGGGTGACGTACTTTGCCTCTCTATCGTCATTGTGTTAAACCTGCCAATAGCACGGCAAGTGGATAAGCCAGTTTGGGATTGTCCCCGCAGATTTGTAACGGAAGCAGGATAGAAAAATGTAAAGGTTTCCAACCTGAGCTATCAGATACTCTAATGCCCGTTTTCACAGACGAGACTTAAGCCTAGTCCCAGACTAAAATGCATGTTTGAGCTGTCTTAACCGAAAGCAACTTGCCATTGTTTTGTTTTGTTTTTTGTCTCAAGATGCACACCAGTAGTTTTTTAAAGGCACATTTAAAAAAAATGTATTTAAATTGAATACTCTAATTGAACTAAGGCCTAATCCTGGTTTAATGTAAGCCCTGTCTGTGAAACCAGGCCTAAGACTTTTACTCAAGCAGAATTTAAATTGGTGACTTGTAACTTGTAATGGAGTCATTTTTCGCTGTCAGGTTTCCCAGACAGCAACATAGTGTCGGCCCAGATCCAGCTCACATCTGGGCCATGTGGAATCCATGTGTACCAGATGTCGGCCGGATCTGGGCCGACTCTATGTTGCTGTCTGGGAAACCTGACCGTTTTGGCTGTCAGGCTTCTGTAGTTTCTGGCTTCTGTAGTTTTAAGTATGGTTTTCAGGTTCTCTTTACACCTCGCTCTGTATGAATCAAATGGTCATTGAACAGACATTGGCGGCTTGTGGTGTTGCCCTATGAGGCTAAACCAAGCACTGAAGAGCATAAACATGATAGGAATGATAAATGCTTGTTTAGTGAGAAGAAGTATTCACTGTCTTCTCTCTTACTTTTACTTACCCTTCTCAACTATGTTCTTTTTTACAGCTTCAGTATTTTAACAGGCTTGGCATTCTGATACCATATCCCTTTTAATAATTCTTTAAACAGAACGAGTTGCAGGGAAGGCATGAGAGCGCATGCTGTTTGCTCTGTTCTACAAGAGTCACGGGTGAATGCTGCTGCTGCTCATTAGAGTCCCAAAACAGGCTTGTGAGTGGCTCTGTCAATTAAATGTTTCTACTACATCTTCAAAAAAGAAAACATTTTATACATCCTGGAATAAAACTGGCGACTGGTGCTAGGAAGTACAATGATAGAGGGTATGTTTGTTTTGAAAGTTGCTGCTAGCTCCTGCCCTGGACGAACAGTAGTGATGGTGGCTGCTTCTCTCTGCTGAAGCTGGTCTCTGGTCTTCAGTTCAGCTCAAAATTGTCTAGTTTTCACTGATATTAAGCCTCTTTTTTCTGTAAGGGTAATTAGACTTTAGAAAAGTGATAAGTTTGAATCGTAATATTGCTGGCTAAACTTTCAGTTCCATTTTCATTATGGGATTCTACTCCCCATTTCAGAAAATTGCTTTGATTACAACTTAACTAAGACGTTTCTTATTTTTCTTTGTTGCTTCTCTCTTTTGCAGCACTGATTAGATATTGCAAACAATTCAGATTAAATAGTGTTTTGTGATTTTTTTTTTCTTTATTTTTTTCTGATGGTGACCCAGAAAACAAAATTTCACAATTTCAGAAGTTGAAGGGAAATTTGCCTGTATTTCTGGGGGATCTCCTGCGCAGAACTTGAATGCGCAGATCTCAGTGATCTTGGAACAGTGGGAGAAAGAATTCAAACATTTATCTGTAATAGACCATTAAGTCACATGACTCGAGTCCTGGAAGATATTCCAGCAAGAGGTCAAGGGTTGGTCTTAGCATAGTCCCATTAGCCCATGCTGGTGATTGCTGTAACTATATCTATTCTTTCTCCTGACTAATATTTTATTAAGTTATAGTAGGTGATTTACTGGCATCTACAGTATGGTTTCATGATCATGGAACTGAAAGTTGAGGTTATCCGCTTACTTACCCTTAAACATACCCGGGTATGTCACATAACCTGCTTTCTGGAATACACCCCAGACCATTGTTGTTTGTGAGATGGTGGTTTATATGGCAGTCCTTGATGAGTGACAACAAAGAATTCTGGGGATTTTAAACAAAAGAAAAACTCCAAGGCACTCTCAGGAGAGTGCCTTGGAGTTTTTCTTTTGTTTAAAATCTACTCTACCTCTTCCAAAGAGCACCTCTACCAAGATAAGTGAGTCCGGGAAGCGCTCCTGATCTACATGTTTTAAAGAATTCTGGGGATTGGGAACATACACTGTTAGAAAAATCTGTAGAAATTACATTATTACTGGCAGCTACTTGCCAGTAACTTACTGTAGATTTAAATTGATGTTATTTACTGGCAACAATTTGTTCAAAATTAAATGAACATTAAACATTAACAAGTCTTTATCTTTACAGAATAAAACTAAAATAACAGCCTCATGCAAAGCATTCTGGGAACCAAAATCTGAAGGAAAAACAGAAAAAGGTTGATGAAGATTTCTGGTTCCCAGAATGCTTTGCATTAGATTGTTATTTTATAGTTTTATTCTGTAAAGACAAAGACTTGTTAATGTTTAATGTTCATTTAACTTTGAACAAACTGTTGCCATTAAATAGCATAAATTTAAATCTACAGTAAGTTACTGGCAAACAGCTGCATAACTACAGCAAATTTTTTACAGTGTATGGGAGGAGCTGAGGAGTCTAGCACCGAGGGATTGGATGGATTCGTGACATTAGGTGTATTCGACTTCGGCTGGATGTAACCAGTCGGTGGAGAAAACGGAGACGTGAAGTTGGACACTTTCTGATTCCCGTATAATACTCATGTGGTGTTTGCCTTCTTTATCACAGATGAAGTGAATTAAATTCAATATTCAAATTCACAGACGTTTCAGAGATGTTTTTATTCAATACTTTAAATGGGTCATTGACGAATAAGGTTTTTAAAACTGTAAAAAAAAATAGAATGGAGATATAACTATATTTGAAACCATTTTTAAGTTTACCTAGGTGTTAACAATAATATTTTGTGGTTTGTACAATCAATTAACACTGTTTTTTTGTCATTTTTTACAAGATGGAAAAAATTTGTCACCCAAAAAGTCATTCGGTTTAACCACTGATTTGAAAGTTAAAAACTGATTTGACATTGATGTTGAGATAGTATATAGTGTGTACCACAGAAGAAATATTAAATAAAATTATCACTGATCTCATAAATGTAATCATTTATTGGACTACTCTAAACACTCCAACATATTCAAGTAAAACATTGCACAGGGAAAGGAGAAAAGGGGAAATATATATATATATAAAAAAGAGCCTTATCTGCTTTATATTTGTATTATTGTAGTTCCTTTAGTTATTAAAAACAATATTATTCCATTTAAATATTTACTATATCGGTTTTACCGAATGACCTTTTGACACTTCAAAATCTTTAAAATACCTTTATATGTAGTAAAATATAATTAAAACCTTTTGGATTCAGTAAAAGAGATCAAGTTGTACTGCCTTACATCCTTTGGATGTTATACATTTGTTTTTTATTATTATTATTAAGGCCTTTGGACAAAAAAAAAAAATGACCCGTCACGTCATTGACCCATGTACTGCTTAATACAGCGTCTGTTTGTACAAAAATAAAGTTCAACATAAGCCTATACAAGTTAAATACCAATGAAGTGCGGTCTATGTTTTTTATCAGTTTTATTTTGATAAACATTACACAATATAACATTGCAACTACATGAAAATAGATTTTACTGTAATAATAATACAGATTTGTGAGCATTAGTAGAACTGAAGGTGTCAGTATAAACAAGAAACACACGTGAACAGTTGTCATGCTGTGAATCCGGCCAATCGTGGAACAGCTGTGTCGTCATCAGAGCTCTTGCAGCCGCTCTTGAGAATCTGCGCCGGCTGAGTCAGCCGTCTGCTCTCAAATGGCTCTCAAGGTGATAATGCCATGATGATGCCATCACAGTGACGTGGCGTCGGCGCTGTCGCAAGTCGGACAAAATTTCTAAACGGCATGCACTGCTTCAAGTCAGATGCCGATCAGTCTATGCAGCGATGCATGAAGTCGAACAAGCTGAACTATCAGCTTATAAGCATTGTTATGATGTCCTTTTCCTGATTAGCTCAGGTGATTGGCTCAAATGTTCAAAAGTGGCAAATTACATACTGGAGTCCTGCACCATTTCAGTAATGGGGCTTTTCCAGGTATTATTGACCTCACTGTATCCAACAGGTCAAATCAAAACATAGTTTAGACAAACCTCATCACCTTTCTTCTTTAGATACTTGAACCTCATTAACACTAAGATCAATAAATGCAAATAAGAAAGTAATCAATATCAATCTCGTAGATGGGGGTGAGGTTAGGCAGATGTACAGGAAAAACCTCAGTGATGGATTTGGAGACAAAATAAGAAGTCATTTAAAACGAATCTTGAGAAAACATCCCAATAAACTTATAAAAACATGTCTTTGATTTTATCTATATCCTGCAGAGGCACAGGAATGAAGGTAAAATATGTAATTCAGCGAATGATAAGGATCAGACAAGGTAAGAATGGAAAGATAGACAGATGAGACACTCTGATGATGACTTTAGCTGTTAGCATATGAAGCAACATTCAACTTCATACCAGTTTTGAAACCAGATGCTTTCATATGAGTCTTGTCTTGCTTGAATTTTATTTTTTGTTTGGTCTGTTTGTCTTCATTTCAGATTGTAGATAACTTTCCAGACTGGATGGGCTCTTGAAGAGCCTCTCTATCTGATATCATTGGCTCTACCAGCAGGTGATGAGTGCGGCTGGAGCCTTCAAAGAAGCGAGCACTCGTCTGAATCCCTCTTACCTGCCTTCTACATCGAAGCTCTTTGACAGGTTCAGATCTTTCTACCGGGTCATTCCAATTTTTCAGGAGCTGCTCTCCTTTCATTATTTGCCATAGGTAAGCATCTGAGAGTCAAATAGGGTTGCTGAAATGTCACCTGCCTGACTGCAGTTGGATTGGCTGGGTGCTGACAGTGTCAGTCAAAAGGGCACATCATCTCCCATCAGTAAACATGGGGCTAAGATCTCTCTCAGTGCCAGAACATTTAAGAACCTTGCCAATGATTAGCACACACTTGACAGATGCAAAATGTGTACTTTCTCATATCCTAATTGCCCTTATGAATAACTTAGTGAGCATAAAGTATTTCTCGGAGTGGTTTTAGTACTTTTAATACTACTTTAGTACTTCTACTCTCTTGCCTTTATACTGTACCTATAATTCCTTGATCTACATAATAAGCCTTTTAATTAAGTATTAAGAAATTGTTTAATTAGATACCCCCATCCATTTCTGTGAAACCTGAAATGTAGCGATATGGATAAAAAAAAATAAGAAATAAATCTGTTTGATTTTGAAGTCACTACTGATGATTAGGCTTCCCTACCAGCTGAGAACAGACACTTCTTTGGAGGAGAGAGTAAAAAGACCCTTCTCATAATGTGCACTGGCACACATATTTTTTTCTTTACCAGTTTTACAGTAAAGAAAAGTAGAATAAGTGTGGAGTCATCAGTCATGGCCCAGAAGTTACAGCATGCTGAATCAAAATCTGTTTTCATTACACAACATTTACTAATCCATCAACGTTGACCATATACTCAACCCCAGACTATGACTAAGCAGAATTTGTTTGTTTTTTCAAGCGTAAATATACTTACTATAGTATTTTTATAGTTTAAAAGTTACATCTAAATTTCTCCACAAGCACATCTGGTCCATGAAATCAATATCTCATTAAAATAAATGTAGTGCACTAGTGGTGTAATTTAGCAAACACAGGCAATAACTGAGCTGCCTTGATGAAGGAAACCAAACATATTCCTCATCTGTTTCATCTGTTACAGATCTGCCAGGCTCTCACACCAGCCAATCACAGCGCACTCCCTCACCTGAGTTCTAATCACTCACACCTGTACCTCATCATCACCCTCACACTGCCAATATAAAGACTCACACTCCACCACAATTCATTGGCTGGTCTCGTTTGAATGATGAGAACTACTTACCTTGCTTTAGCAAAGATATACCTGATATCTCCAGCGATCCTTCTCCAGTCTCCCCTCCAGCATCTCGTCTCCATTCTCCTCTGGGTGGTTCTTCAAGTGTTTCATCCTTCCTCCTTGTCTCCAAGTGTACTATTGTTCTGAGTTCCAGCCATCCACTGCATTGTCTGCCAGTCATCTTGCCTGTAAGAAGAAACATACTATTCACTGCCAGCATCCCACTCTCCAAACTATCATTGCACTTACCACGTACCTGCTTTCAGTTCAGCTGCTCAGTTGTTGTCCTAATAAACTTCCTGTTTACTTCAATCTCCTTCCTGTGAGTCTGATTCTGTAACAATATCAGTATGCTTTTATAAAACTCAACAAAATAGAATGAATTAATGAATTGTTCTTTATTTGTCATTGTTATAGATAACAGTGAAATAACATCAGATAATCCTACAGTGCAAACTTTGTAACAGACAACAGAGACCTAAAAATATTGTGTGTGTACTGTACACACACACACACACAAACGTGTGTGTGTGTGTGTGTGTATATAATGCAAATTGTGAGATGTGGTATAATTACTGCAGCAGTGCCTATCCCAATTTCCAGCTATTGCAGTTGTGTAGAAAGAGTAGTGTATGTGATGGGCTGATATGTGAAATAGCTTTTTATTTATTTTACTTCTTTTCTAGTGCTCTAAGAGTTTGCACAGTAGGCTACTGTTGATATCTGTACTGTATATACAGTATAAAATGATGGTGGTGGGTACTGATTCTTGTAAAGATTGAATACAAGTTATGTTCTCTCTCTACTGTGTGTTTGAGAACTGGACAATCATGTGTCATTCCATTCAACAGAACTTATCCAATCCATGGGTAATTGTCTGAGAAAAATTGCTTTTCCAAATATCTGATTCCATTTTTTCGCCAATCAGAGAACAGCTCCGAGAGATGAGCGAGAAGTATGTTTATAACATCTCCTCTCCAAAATTGGCTTAGAATTACGTTCTTTTGCCAGTCTGACTCCTGCCTACTTGTCATTCTGCTCTCTCTCCATCACCTCTGCTATCAACCTCTCAACTTCTGAAGTCCATTCTCTGGTAATGTTTGTTTAATACTCTGAGGACTGCCCTACACTCAAGTGGGAGATGGAGAAAAGAGAGGAAAGAGAGCAAGAGAGGGAACAGGAACTTCAGAGAGAGCAGAATACCTCTTTCACCATCTCTCTCAAAATTCGTCTTCCCTCTTTACTCATTCAGGCTATGTTTCTCCTGCTTTCATTGCATATCTCAGATTAAAAATGAAATATGGTTGCACAAGTAGGGTGCATATTCCAAGCAAAAATAATCTGTCACATGACTTTGAATGATAATAGAGTTATAAGAGTGAAGATATATCCAAATGAGGTTCTTTCTTTCTTTCTTTCTTTTCTTTCTTTCTTTCTTTCTTTCTTTCTTTCTTTCTTTCTTTCTTTCTTTCTTTCTTTCTTTCTTTCTTTCTTTCTTTCTTTCTTTCTTTCTTTCTTTCTTTCTTTCTTTCTTTCTTTCTTTCTTTCTTTCTTTCTTTCTTTCTTTCTTTCTTTCTTTCTTTCTTTCTTTCAACACCTGCATTAATAGGACACTTTGGATTCTTAGTGGGAAATGAAAGGGAACAGTGGCAGCATTCATGGTTTAAATGCAGAGCACATACATAAACTCTTCCATCAAAAACATATTATGTGTGTTATAAAATTGTATAGATTGTCATTTGTGTGATGCCATGTCCTAGGTGGATGAACATCTAGTTATTTGTCACTGATGTAATTCCTGTTGCCAGCTCTACAGAGGCATGTTGTCATCTACCTGGTGTCAGGTATAAGCATTTCTAATTTGTGTTTACCACTGAACATTCTGAAAGCATGTATACCACAGAATGGAGACATGGTTATGTTCTTCTGCTGACTCAAGACAACGGCCTGTAAAACACATGCTTAGCTTTCATATGCGCAGATATTCAGGCATTATGTTGTCACAACAACGAAGTTGAAATGTGTGATACAACTTTAAACATATGGTTAGTAAACTATATTCTGTCACACTAGTCATCTTAATTATAATTAAGACTTCTGGCTACCTACATATTTTTCAGATGCCATAATGTAACCACAATTAACAATTTTCTGTGGTAAAAATATCACAGATGTTGTTGATTTGAGACTAACTTGTATATAGACCCTTGAACATACTGTATAATGTCCTTTTAAAAAATTTCCCGCCAGCATTTAAAAAAAAAAAAGTTGCCAGCCAGCCAGCGTTTTTGATCATTTTCACAAAAATCCCCCAGAATATCTTGTTGTATGATAATCTGAACATGCAATATATCAAAAGAAAGAACAGACACACTGTTTAAAAAAAAAAAAAAAAGTTTTTTTCTAGCTTCATGCATTCTTTTTTTTTTTTATCAACACTTGAATGTGGGTAAGTTTTATTTAAAGGAAAAAAGCAACATTTTGAGCAAAAAGCTGAGAAAATAATTTTTTTATCAAACACATCTGGATCAGATTCAGAAACATAGATTGAGTAGCTCAAGTCGATCAACACCCCAAAGCTTGCACAGTCCTATACCACGTCCAGGGTCGATATTTCATTCAGTAACATTTTGATTTATATGCTGTTTAATGTTGATGATCGTGTTAGTTTACGTATGCATATGATTACATATATTATCACTTGTTTCTGCATCTTCTTCGCATGTGTTTTGATCAGGAGATTCAATACTCTTTCAAAAGATGTGTCATAGCGCCCCCTTACCGTATAAAGCCGGAAAATTCCGTCAATGGCGGAGAAGTGTTTTCTTACAAATGACGGAAATGTCCATCAATGGCAGGGAAAGAGTTAATATTCATACAGGCACACACACCTAGAGTATGTGGTTCCTTTGGATTCTATTTAAATTATGTTATTGCTATTGACAGATGATGCTACGTAGGTGCTTAAAAAAATTCCTATCCCTATCTGATTCTGCAGAGGACTCAACCTTTTCATTCAAACCTGGGCTGATGCCATGTCTTAATGAGGACTGTGGCCTGCAGATGCAGTGAACGGTTGTAAAAGCTGCTAAGTGTTTCAGATGGCCATTGAGAAGGAAGTGAAAGCAGTGCATATATATGTCTGAAGACATGTGTTCCTTGATGAGCTGCAAGCTGTGTTTCCTGTCCTCAGCGTAAAGTGAAGGGAGAGAGAGCTTTTAAACTTGGCATATGGCAGACTGCACCAACTTTCTGTCCCACGAGTGCCATTCCTGAGCACTGAGTGGCTGTACTGTGGCGAGATGCTCGGGGAAGCAGCTGTTCATTCTCTTAAGTGGTAATGGTTAATTGTGATGGTGATGATGATGATGATGATGATGATGATGATGGTAATGGGATGAACCTAAACTGTTGCATGTTTCTTTTAGTATCTTACCACCAATACAAGAAATGAATTAAATAAAGATATCAGCGAGAGATTCAACAGTTCATGTGCCGAACCATTTCCTATGCACACTGGTTAAGCCTTATGGTTTTTTGGAAGAGTCTTTGGTCTTTTGACACATGCACACCTTCCAAGCAACAGTAATGGCTTCTGCAAAAAAAGCCTGAACTTGACTATTGGTGACACGTAAAAGGCACTGGGTGAGCAGACAGAGAACATGAAAGGGAAGCTTATATAGATCTCTAAATGGCAGGGCAGACTGAAACATCGGGAGAGAGGACGCCACAGATGAAAGGAGGGCTGGGGTTGTTACAGGCACGTAGCAGACAGCTAATGACAGGGTCCTTTGGCAAAAAGATGGCATCTCTCTGATCCAACACTCATTGATTATTGATGCACTGCCCCAAGTGCAAAACCCAGCTAGACAATCAATGTTTTCACATCGTGCGTCCCCATACACCATTTAGAGGCCTTGATCGTCAAATGATCAAATCCGCTGTAAAGTTCATGCCGACTTGGAAAAAAAAGGAAAACCATTGGTACTGCAGTCATCAAGCGATAATTTAACTTCTCTTGGAGCCAGTAACTGTTTGATCCATCTTTGTCCATTGCATTAGAGTTGTTAGAAAACTTTGACTAAGCCTCCGACATTAAAACCTTTGAACCAGTCACTGCTTAGAGTTAAGTTTCTCAATTACAGCACAATACCAAAAGCTTCACCACATCAGAGAGAAACACAAATCCCCCTCAGAATCCAAGCTACCTTATTCATCTGCTCCTTCATTTGTGTTACAGCCGTGCAGAAAAGCTCTATCCTTTTCTTTCTTTATATATTTACTTTCTTTTCCTGAGACAAAGGCCTGCGCACACCACTTTATATTTGTTTGAAAGTAGTCCCTCTCTTTCAAACTAAACACATCTCCTTTTTTTCCTCGCCCAAGAGAGCCACAGAATCAGGCCTGCTGGCTGAATGGAGAGCAGTATAATTAACAAGAGTGAGGAGGTTCAGGCTGTCTCAATCAGCTCAGTCAGGCACGGCAAATTAATATTCAAGCATTGACACTCGTTCGCTTCTAGACAATGTGTCTCGTTTACATAATCCCTTCACATGGGCGAAGATGCAAAAAGTAATCGGACACAGCCATCAATTTTATTTAATTCTGACATTCTGGTTAATGTTTACATTTCCAAAACAACTTGTGTGTAATTAAATTATGGGTGTGCCTGATTTAGAGGCATAAATGAATTGATGTTGAATTGTTTGCCTGGATGCAGGTTATTAGTTTACATGTCTTGTAACAAGTCCTTTCTTTATTGTTGAATGTTTACACAGGTACACCATCTTAATGAGGAAACAAATACACACTAGGCTTTCTGGGAATGTATTTGATAAACCATTTAAGGCTTACTTGGTAATGCTTGATTGACTGAACAGCATCCGCTGCAATTGTTTCAAGTTCATGAAAAACAAAGTGAGCAGAGGTTTTCTGGTTTGAATATTTTAATAGTTTTTTTTTTTTTTTTGTAATCCCAATTGTGTGTGGTTACCATTGTTAGCTATTTCCTTAAAAATACATAATAATAAATAATAATAATAAACACACACACACACACACACACACACACACACACATATATATACTATGATAATACCGGTTGCATTAATTAAATATAGTATTCTCTTAATTGTTGTTTTTTATTTTAATTGTCTGTCTGTTCAAATATTTTAGTAGATTTGATTAAAGCAATCAATATTAAAAAGAAAAGTGGTACTGAGAGCTAACCAAACCCCTACCTTTCTACCAGCTTTGGTCACATGACCCCTTTTAGAAGGTTACTGTCCTGAAAGCATATGCCCTTTACGGCAAAAAAAAAGAGAAAGAGATTCTATCACACATTTATCAACACTGTAGCAATTTTTCATCAGCAATATATATAATATATATATATATATATATATATATATATATATATATATATATATGTATATATATATATATATATATATATATACATATATATATATATATATATATACATATATATATGTTTGTATGTATGTAGCCTATGTATGTGTGTATGTACGTACGTATGTATGTATATATATATATATATTTTTTTTTTTCTTTTTTTTTTTTTTTTTTATCTATTTATCTAAATCAGCTTACAGTGCCTAGAAATACAGTACCTGGTCCATATACAGCCTGTGTTTTAGATAAGGCTCTCCTCTAGAGCAAATGATAAAAGCAAAGCAGAGATGATATGGATATCAAGATAATCTGGGGTCATATGTCTCACAGTGTCCTTATATAGCCTTACATTGTGGAGAGAACTGACAGGCCTTTGAATATCCTGGGACTTCATCTTTTATAACCTTTTCATCTGCCACTGCCAGTCTTGAGATTTTGTATACAGTATAGTGTAGTAGGGGTTTAGTATAGCAGTGCAGTAGTATGTGTGTAGTACTGTATAAAAGTCCACACTGAGGTGGAACATTTTTTATTATGAGGTTAATTCAATTATGAAAAAAAGCGCTTTAGGAGCATTGCGGGCATAACCCAGTGTCATGACAATATTTCAAAAAGTTTACCAAGTGCATTTAAGAATATTAATGTTACACTTTTTCAGTTGTTTGTTCTTAGTTTCATTTACATGGACTTCTAGTTAGTTTTTTATTAGTCACATGTGTTCCCTTGTTTGAGTTTCCCGCCACTCATCAGTTTCCATGGACACTAATCATAGTCACAACTGTTTGTCATTTTGTTCATCACCTTGTGTATTTTAGTTCCTCACATTCACACAGTGTTTGTCTGTATTACCTGTTTGATGTTTATTAAACTCTGCATTTGAACTTTATTCCTGATCGTAAACACCTTGCTAACAATTAAAGATCAATGAGAAATGATGTTCATAATTGAGTTCGCTTTAGACACAATATTTTTACTTTTTACATATTGAGTATTAGGTGTCCATGTGGCTGAGAAGATATTGATTATAATGTATAATGTGTGTCACCATTATATTCTGTTAGTTTCTGTTTTCAAGGACCTTCAGTTTGTTTTAATTTGTCACGTGTCTTTGGTTACGGTTATTTTTATTTTTCATTTGTACCAGCTGTGTTCCATTAATTATCTCGTTTGTGTTTATTACTTAAGTTGTACCCTTGCTTTCATTCCTTGTCCGATCACCGTTATGTTTAGTTATGTTTGCTATCGCCTGTCTGCCTCCCTGAGAAGTATTATGATTAAACTTTGAGTGTTCTGAACCGGGCTGCCTGAAATGTGAAGATAGTTTGCTTCATTTTTTTATTTTTTTTTATTGCTTAGTTCTCTGGCGTGTTTTGACAAATGAAAATGACAGATTATCTTCTGTCTACTGTCAATAAAATTACACTTTTCTCTGATCATGCCACTGTATTTGCAACTCTGCTCTCATTAAAGATGATGCTGTGTCAGTAGCATGGTGAGAGAAAAAGAATAAAGGATTCTGTTTCAGGACTAGAGAAAACCACCAGCTTTTTGTTTGCATTTTGATATGCTAAATGTTACTTTTTACCATACTCTATGTATGTTGGCAGGAAGCACTAATAAAGATTGAAGAGTGGTTTCAGCCATGGTATTTTCACTGTTTTTTGATTTGTTTTGTTTTTTAATAAATGATGGATACAGGATCAATTCCACAAAACAGGAATTCTTCTAAATCCCACAATAACAGAATATGAAACATCAAGTCTTGTCTTGTTCGAAAAACACATAACACTTAATTTCCAGAGTTTTCTCTCGCCCATGCAAAGGCTGGGATCTGGAAATCCTTCCCTCGTGAGAACACTGTTTTTGTCAAGTTCTGCAGAAAACATTAGATATAAAAAATTTGATAAATGGGTTTCGAGAGAATCCGTTTTAGTGACTTAACAATTGGGAAAAACGGTAATTGTTCTAATATTTACTATACACAAGTTAAACGGAAATAGCAAGCTATTTTAGTCGCAATAGTTTCACTGCAATACTTATGTATGAAGACTTCAGAATGGCATCAATCAATCATGTTTGCTGTGTCACACCATCACATGCAGCTGGAAGTTGTTTCAATTCTGTTCGACCAAATACAGAGTTAGTATTGCGACAGCAAGGCACAGCATTGCAGTGAAGATTGGCCATTTTAAAAAATTAATCTGCTTTTCATTCTTAGCAGGCACTGTCACAATGTGCAACATAGAGGGCCTACCCGTACACTACCCAGAGGGCCACTCCAACACTCCGCAGGGGTCTAACGGCAGGATAACAGTGTGGTGGTGGGAGGGGCCTGTCAGGGTAATTCTGGGTACATTAAGATGTAAAAAGCTTTTAAAGACATTTTACTTCCCACTGCTGCTCAGTCAGTGGTCCCATCGCTTATGAGATTAGACATTTTTAGGCAGCTATCAAGTTTTCGTTTTTATCTTTCGTACCCAAGAGAGTCACAGCCCTAATCTTGAATGCCTGTGAGAAATCAAAAGCTTCAGTTTACTCTCAGTTCAGATACAGAGCCCGAAAGGAAAATATTTAGTCTTTTCTAGTTCCGATAATAGAGATTGTGACCTGAGGAACATAACTATTATGACAATAAGACAGACGGCAACAACTTATCAGTTAGTCTTCACAACTGTCATCTTCAATTTACATATTTCAGATGTTTTACTGAGCCAGATACCTTTAAGATCTCCCCAGGTGCAGTATTTCTTCATTCTTCATTCTTCATTATTCACTACTTTACATCTATCTCTCCATCCATCCATCCATCCATCCGTCCGTCCGTCTGTCTGTGTCTATAATGGAAGCTTGTTTCTGACACGGAATAAAACAATTTAAAAGATTATCGCAACTTTTTAATCTCACAATTCAGATTTTTTTTTATTTTTTTTCACAATAGGTGGGTTTCAGTCATGTGATTATGATGACGCGCGAAGGTGGGGCGATTTCAGATGGAGGGCAGGAAGTAAACACGGAGAATACGTCTATGGAGGAAACCGCTGCGGAGTGTCCGTATTTTGGGGATATTTAATTTGATTTTATCAATCAATAAATTCCACTAGAAACAAACCTTGTTGTATTATTTTAATTTAATACTGTGAAGCTGCTTTGATACAATCTGTATTGTGAAAAGCGCTATACAAATATACTTGACTTGACTTGACTTGTACCTTTATCCGATTTTTTTGACCGTCCGTTTACACGTTCTTTCAACTCTGACCCATATCCGATTCATGTGTTTACACTTGCCATACTATCTGAAACATCGCGCATGCTTAAAGGGTTAAATTCTCTTGCACAGATGGACGAATGTGAAATATGGTTGATGCTAGCTCTGCGATATATGTGAAGTTCGCCAAACATCACCATGATTATGAGGCGAAGGAGGACGAAAAGTGCCATCATTGCATATATGCTTGTTATTGTGCGAGAGAGATCTCAGGACTGGTAGGAGCATATTGTGTTTAAATATTGGCTTTAACCGCGGAGACGTTGCCTAATGCCTCAGAAAATCCGATCTGCCTGTTTACATGACAGTCGCATTGGCACATATCCGATTTATTTCCACATATGAATGAGGCCTGAAACCGATCTCGAAATATCCGAATGCATGCGGTTTTTTCCTGTTTACACTGTCATAGAACACATCGGATCTGTGTCACATATGAGCAAAAAATCGGAATTGAGTCACATTTCACTGACAGTGTAAACGAGGCCTAAGTAAATGAGCATTTAACGACAACCTAATGCTATATAAACACAGACACAAAAAACACGTTGGCTAGCCGACGAAGTGGTCGCTGCAGACACGGCATTAACAGACTTTGCTCCTCCCGACCGCAGACGTAACTTACGTTAAAAATCCACTTTTTACGGCGTTGTTCTGTGAGCTTTTTACATTTCTCACCTTTATGAGTGACAATCTTCGGTATACTCTATAAAAACCCTTTCCCTTTTCTCGATTAGAACGATTGGAGCAGCCGTAAACTACACAAAACATTGGCATTTTTTCAGACGGCAGATCCTCAGCTATTTCACTTCCTGCCCTCCATCTGAATTTCGCGCTCTCGCGATGCAGCAGCGTGACGTCACGTGAAACCAACCTATTGTGATTTTACATCTCGCAATTCAAACGTTTTTCTCAGAACTACGAGATAGGCTATACATTCGCAATTGTGAGTTATAAAGTCCAACTAACAATAGTTTATATCACGCAACTCTGACTTTATAACTCACAATTGTGGTTATATCACGCAATTCTGACTTTATAACTCCCGCAATTTTGAATTTATAACTGCCAATTGTGAGTTTATAACACAATTCTGAGGAAAAAGTCAGAATTGCGAGATGTAAAGTCGCAATTACCTTTTTATTTTGTATTCTGTGGCAGAAAAAAACGTCCATAATCTATCTATATATACTCAGCAAAAAATATTTGTATGAACATTAAAAGATTCAACAAATGAGAGTTTCACAGAAATGGAATACTGAGCATTGCGAAATGGAATACAGAAGGGGGGTCAATATCAAAAGTAATGGTCAGTATCTAGTTTGGCCACCAGCTGCTTTAACTACTACAGTGCGTCTCATCTTCATGGACTGCACCAAATCTGCCAGTTCTTGCGGTGAAATGTTACTCCACTCTTCCACCAAGACACATCTGTGGGGACATACTGTATGGTTACACATGGTTTGGCACAGCACGGACAATCAGCTATCCTTCCTGTCTCCCTGTCTCACTGTCTTAGGCACCTTACATTACGGACATGTATTGCTCTGTCCACATCTGCAGCCCTCCTGCAGCAGAACTGGCATGCTCACGCAGGTGATCAGGGACCTTGGTCGTCTCTCCCCTGGTGGACTGTTTCACGGGTGCATGAGCAAAAATTGTTCATGGTTCACTGAAAAAGCATGACCAAATTGTTTAAACCCTTTCCAATAAAGATCTGTAAAGCTTATTGGATTTTACAAATATATCTTTAAAATGCAGTATCCTAAAAAGGGGGCATTTCTTTTTTTGCTGAGTATAGTAATATTAAATATATAATTGAAATATAACAGTGCTGATTTGTATCTTTTAGTTTTACTTTTTAGAAATGTTATACTTTTTTACTATTATATTCTGTAGTATGTGTTTGAAATGTATTGCCCACAATTTTTGAAAAATTATATATAGAATAGGATTAAGTGTGGTGAAATGATCAAATATCTCAAGAATATTTTAAACTCAGTTTTGAGATTCATGTAATCACAGTAAGTCATTTAACTTAGTGACTTAAACAATATTAACTTTAATTTTACTTGACAAATTCTGGAATCTGACACTTATTTTGAATTATATTCGAGATATTGTTTAATCTTCTTCCATATTATGTTTTGTCTGGTTTTTGAGTCTCATCAGATAAAAGGACAAGGAACAGTATTTTATCAAAATTATTTTTAGAGTTCAAAGACATGTGATAATCAATACTTGTTTGAACCAAAAATAACAACTGATAATCAGCACAGGAAAATTGTTTGACGTTTTGTCATAAAAAGAATATATTAAACATTCAGGCCTTTGAAACTAAGATTTTAATGAATCCTCAAGGGAATTTTGAACTGGATGTTTCTTACAGTATATATCATCCCATAGATGTCCCGGATTTATTCTGGCATCCTGGGTTCCACGGTTGTTGACAAAATACGGTTGCGTGTAAACAAACAAGCGGAGCTTATATATGATCGCCATCACCCCATACCATTCTCACTTATAATAACACTACTCCTCTGTGTCAAGTTCTTTTCAAATGATGCATTATTAACTTCTTTCTCTTCCCTGTCATCTGTTTTCTGTTTCATTTTTCTCACTCTGTAGTGTGTTTCTGATGGTTTACACTAAATCTTCATGTTATGAGATATCAGTTGCCACAGCAACATTCGTGGCTCTAGTCACCCTCTCCATTCTCCTCTGCCTTAATTCCTTGTCTGTCATTTGCATAACATTCAGTAAGAGGGTGACTATCTTTTTCTCTGCCTGTCTGTTTACCGCTCTCTCTATCGCTGCATCTCGTTTCTCTCAGTGTAACCCCTCCACCAGCGTTACGACTGAGCACATCTCATAAGCAAAAAACACACACATTCCTTTACATGTCTGATCTCTAAGGTATGTGTGTGTGTGTGTGTGTTTGTAAGTGCGCATGCATGGCATTGATTTGGGCCCCCTCTCCTTCTGGGATTGGTTTCAATAAAGCCCCTGGCCACGTCTCATATTACATTCATATTTCATCAAACAATCTCATCAACACGCCAGTAATAACATAATTAACCTGCTCACAGAGAGCTTGTCCT
Organism: Rutilus rutilus; assembly: GCF_951802725.1. Classification (NCBI taxonomy): domain Eukaryota; kingdom Metazoa; phylum Chordata; class Actinopteri; order Cypriniformes; family Leuciscidae; genus Rutilus; species Rutilus rutilus. The sequence goes on along the minus strand of NC_140219.1, from coordinate 15,257,683 downwards.
TTGTGGCAACCTGTGCCTCATTACCAGCTCTGTATGTGTGCGTGTGAGTGAGCAGGAGAGCATTTTAACTGCAACACAATTTTTTGCAGTGCACGAATGGTTCTTTGAACAAAAGTTGGACTCACCAATTAATAATGTCGCTCATGTGGGGTAAACACCCCGTGCTCTAATGTTATAAGGGCAAAAATATTTGCTCTATACTTTTTCCTCAGTTATATTGAGCAGAGCACCGACAGCTAAAAGATGTGTTTTCAGACCTCCTTACATCTCTGTCAATTATTATAGGCCAACATTTAAAGAAAAGGAAAACAAAATCAGGTAACCAGATGCAACTGCAGGGAATTTTGCAATGCAATACTGAAATATTCCATGCTGTTTACTGTTTTTCAACTCTATACAACCTTGCCGTGATTTCTCTCGACATGGCACCTGCTTTTCAGCAAAAAGAGAGGGAATGTTGTGTGACAGCTATTAAATCATGAAATATTAACAGCGCCAAGAGTAATTATGTCTAAACTGCAGGTTGAATGCAACACTTGTTTATTTCGTACATTTTCTTTCTTTGATGTAAATCTTCTAAGAAATACTTTCATGACTTGAGTTTGGCATTTGCTATTAAAAAAGATACAAATTAAAATAGTCATTATTTAGTTACACTCATGTTGTTTTAAACCTGCATGCATTTATTTATTTTGTGGGGAAAAATAAGAACTAAAAACAATTTTTGTCCATACAATGAAAGTCAATGTGGTCCAAAAGTTCTCCATCATGTTTTGCAGTAAAGCGCTTCCTCAAGACAAAACAACAAAGAAAAAAAAGCATAACTTTTCTTTTTCTTTTTCTTTGCTTGAATGCTTTGATCATGTTGACTACACTAGCACTGTGCTGCAGTCATGAGGTACACAAAGAACACATTAATCTCATCTTAAAGGGAAAGTTCACCAAAAAATAAATAATCCTGTCATCATTTGATGTCTGTCAGTAAGTGAGTTTCGGGTAACACTTTATAATAACGTTCAGTTGTAAGTCATTTATAAGTGGTTAGTTAATGATGAACTAATCATTTACAAAACATTCATAAATGATTAGCAAGTGATACACTAACATTGTATGTATGTTTTGTAAATTCTGTTATAAGCCATTTACAAGTGATTAGTAAATGATTAACTAATTATTTACGAAACATGACAATGCGTTCATAAATGATTAATAAGTGTTATGTTCATTGTATGTTTTGTATATTCAGTTGTAAATCATTTACAATTGATTAGTTAATGATTAGCTAATTATTTTACAAAATAATTATAAGCGGTTCATGAATGTTTAATAAATTATGTTATTTTTTTTTTTTTTGTATGTTTGTAACAATTAGAGGGTGCAGAAAGTGTTGTAAATGCCTTGTTTACACGTACAGATCATTTGTAACAGGTAAGTAACAGTGTTCAACACAATGATGTGTAAACGCATGAATAAATCATTTACAACACTTTCTGCATCCCCTAATCTAAAGTGTAAACTATTCATCACTTGTAAATGTATTACTCATTCGTAGATTACCACTTCAAGAATCAATAAGGCATAAGATCAACAAATCGTATCTACGAATGATGTGTAACACATTTACAGGTGATGAATAGTTTACACTTTAGATTATAGGGGATGCAGAAAGTGTTGTAAATGATTTATTCATGCCTTTACACATCTATAACAGGTGTAGAACACTGTAGTGTGTGCTGCAGTGTAAGTGCTGACTGGTGAGGGTATAGACAGCTGTCTTCTCTGACACACATGGAGTCTTTAAACACTGTGCACCTGATGTGAGCAAAACATACAAAAAATGTAAAAATGTATTAAACATTTATGAAACGCACAGTCATGTTTTGTAAATGATTAGTTAATCATTAACTAATCAAATGTAAATGACTTATAACTAAATCTACAAAACATACATAAAATAATGAACATATCACTTATTAATCATTTATGAATGCATAGTCATGTTTCGTAAATGATTAGTTAATCATTTACTAATGACTTGTAAATGACTTGTAACAGAATTTACAAAACATACATAAAATGTTAGTATATCACTAGCTAATCATTTATGAATGTTTTGTAAATGAATAGTTCATCATTAACTAACCACTTATAAATGACTTACAACTGAACGTTATTATAAAGTGTTACCGAGTTTCGTCTATCGATTATATACTGCAATCCAGAGAATCGTAAGGAATTTGAAAGGGAAAACACCGGAATACCGTTAGAATGTGCATTGTAAGCCTAACATTGTGAAAAGTGTGCTTCAATCGCATTCTTGTGTGTGTTTAGCACAATGTCCATACCTTACATGCTTTATGTCGGGACAGCTGTAGTCATCATTCAATTTATTTATAAGAAAAAGAGCAACACAAATGTTCTGCTACAGGTTTTTTTTTTTTTTTTATCCATTTAGGGGGAAAAAAGGTTGCACAGGTAACAAATGGCCTGATGGTAAGTAAATAATGATATCATTTTAACTAAATGGTGTAAGATTGTTGGTAAGACTGTTGGAGTATGTTGTTTAATTTCCTCTCTTCCATTTTTATATATATATTTTTTACAGTAAACTCCATCAAACATGTGCTTTTGCGCATCACAATTTGTTATTTGTATTGTGCTATGCAATATTGTGCTATTTGTTCTTGCTCTCACACTCATACACACCATGAGCAATTGAGTGATATATGGTAGATCAGTAAGAGTTTTTTTTAAGGCGATTACTTGTGTGAAGCTCTCACAATAGCAGCGAAACAGTGGTATCCGGCTGGATGGGGTGCTGGAGACTGGGAGTGCACAATGCCTGTGATTAAGGATCAGCTGATTAGGCCCTAGCTGTGTAATCTTGAAGAAAGTCTATGAAATCACTTGCTTTACAGCTGTGAAGTGATTTCCCTCACAATGGGCTACCTGCCACTAATCAGCTTTCTGCCACCAGAAAGCACCAAATGTTTTTGGCCTTTTAACTCAGGATAATGATGGCATGATGATGTCGCTGTTTCTTTGTCTTCCTCTCTTTTTTGCTGTCTCTCAGCAGTGTACCTTTCCTGAGCCTAAAATGACAACAACATCTTGAGTCTGGAAGGGTCATATAGCAAATATTTAGTCTTTTTTATTTATAGATTCATTTCTATTTAGTCAATTTCTATTTTTTTCTTTCTTTTTTTCTTTGGTCATATTCAGGACTTGCATCATAAGAACTGTGGCCTCAGGAGGCCCTAAGGCTTGTGGGTAATGAAGGACCCAATGGATTCTAGGTAATTGGGCAGCTGGAAAACAGGTGATTGCTGTCAAATGTTTCTGGTTGACCAATCAGATGGCCTGTCTGCCTGGTTGAAAGAACTGAGACCCTCGGGAATCGCTCGGAGGGAAGGTTGAGGAAGATTGTTAGATACACTGTGGAAATCGACCAAGCCATGCATAAAACTCACATCATCAACTCATCCCTCCATACTGGCACCTTCCCTACAGCATTCAAGCAGGCTCGGGTTACTCCACTGCTTAAAAAACCAACACTAAACACATCATTTGTAGAGAATTACAGACCTATCTCTCTCCTACCATTCATTGCAAAAACACTTGAAAGAGCCGTTTTCAACCAAGTAACATCCTTCTTGTCTCTAAACAACCAGCTGGATGTCAACCAATCTGGCTTCAAGAAAGGGCATTCAACTGAGACTGCATTACTGTCGGTCACAGAAGCCCTACGGATTGCAAAAGCTGCTTCCAAATCTTCACTCCTCATTCTCCTGGATCTGTCTGCTGCCTTCGACACTGTGAACCATCAGATCCTTATGTCCAGCCTCTCATCACTGGGCATCACAGGAACTTCACTCGACTGGTTTGAATCCTATCTCACAGGTAGGTCCTTCAAAGTCGCATGGAGAGGCGAGGTATCCAGAGCACATCAACTGACCACAGGGGTTCCCCAGGGTTCAGTTCTTGGTCCCCTCCTCTTCTCCATCTACACTACATCACTGGGACACATCATACAGGCACACGGTTTTTCCTACCACTGCTATGCTGATGACACACAACTCTTCCTCTCATTTCAACCAGATGATCCCACAGTAGCTGCACGGGTCTCGAGCTGTCTGGCTGACATCTCCACATGGATGAAGGAACATCACCTGCAGCTCAACCTGGCAAAGACTGAGCTGCTCGTCCTCCCTGCCAATCCATCTCTACAGCACGACTTCACCATCCAGCTTGATTCATCATCAATCACCCCATCAAGGTCGGTCAGAAATCTGGGAGTAACGTTTGATGACCAGCTGACCTTCACAGATCACATTTCAAAGACAGCTCGATCATGCAGGTTTGCGCTGCACAACATCAGGAAGATCAGGCCTTTCCTAACCGAGCATGCAACACAACTCCTCGTCCAGGCCCTGGTCATTTCTAGGCTTGACTACTGCAATGCTCTTCTGGCCGGACTTCCAGCATGTGCAACCAAACCTCTTCAGATGATCCAGAATGCTGCAGCTCGTCTTGTCTTCAACGAGCCCAAGAGGGCCCACGTCACTCCTCTGTTAATCTCTCTGCACTGGCTACCTCTCGCTGCTCGCATCAAGTTCAAGGCACTGACGCTTGCTTACAGATCTATCACAGGCTCAGCTCCCTCCTACTTTCACTCACTCCTACGAGCCTACATCCCTACCAGACGCCTACGATCAATCAACGAGCGACGGAAAAGCATCACAGAAAGCCACAAAATCACTTTCCAGAACATTCTCATTCACAGTTCCATGCTGGTGGAACACTCTCCCCACCCTCATCCGGAATGCAGAATCCCTAACAACATTAAAAAAACAGCTGAAAACCCATCTCTTCCGTGAGCACCTAACTTCATAAAAAAAAAAAAATAAATAAATAAACCTTTCCCCTTTAAAACCTCACTTATCATGCTTATGCTACTCTGAATAATGCCTGAACTTCGTTGAGCACTTCTTGCGTTGTTTTTTTTTTTTGCCTCTTCATGATGACTCGCTTAATTTAGTCCTGATTTGTAAGTCGCTTTGGATAAAAGCGTCTGCTAAATGACTAAATGTAAATGTAAATGTAAATAAAAGTTAGATTTTGGCAGTTACTTGTTTAATGTTAGTGTTTGTTTGTTTTTGTAGATTTTTTTTTTTTTTCATTACATTCGATATTGTTAATGTCAGTTACATTAACACACTTTTTTTCCTCTTTTGGTTGTAATGTTTATGAAATATGAGGGGGGAAATTACCTTGTTTCCTGAAAATGTTGTGTGACAGTCATATCATCATTGTAATCTTCTTTATGAAGTAAAAATTACATGCAACATTAAATATTTCACAATCTAGATTATCATTCCTTGCCTAACAGGAAGTAGTGAGAATGCAGTGAAAGTTTGCATCTGTAAGCAGAATTTAGCCCCTCTTATTTAGACAAAAATGCACTGACAGTACCTTCATGTCCATTAGCACTGATCCCAGGTGTCTGGGCCCTCGCGGAAATAGCAGAGCACCCACAGAAAAAGATAAGATACTCTTCATTCATTTTAACCAATTAAAAAATCGATTGAGATTCAGGAACCTCTCTGATTGGTGGATCTCACATCTGGTCCCATGGATATGGAGAGTGGGCAGATTTTCTTCAGATTTTTCTCTCAATCCATTAACACATGCGTAAATGGAAAATGATATTTTTGATTCTTTTTAGATTGTGGATAAAACAAAAGGCAGAAGAAGAGATGAGCTAATTATGAAGAGACCCTTTAGATGAAGAAAAGGCTTTTGAACGTAGTTTAGGTTAGGTGCTGGCAGCATCCAGCCACAGTCCTTACAAGATTGAGAAATAGGCAAGGAAAGTATCAGGACTGCTCCAGTTTAGTGAAGAAAAAAATAATAATAATGAGATGTCCAGGATAGTCTGTGCTCTCACATCAAAGGAAGAGTAGATCCTTTCTATCCTAAGAGTCAGTCGTCTAGACTAGTATTCAGGCAAGTCATGACCTTCACACCGCAAAGTTCACAGCAGATATCTTCTTGTGTTCTGTGAGAATGAGGAGCACTTATTTGAATCTGAGCAGCTTGGCCTCTTTCTTTTCAGTGATACATTTTTTTACAGTCATGTTGTTTTTACAGTCATGACAATATTTTGTCATGCTTAAAAAAGTCTATTAATTTTACAGTGTTGGGAATATGTAATTTTGTTGCAAACTGCATAATTTTCATGTTTTGGAGATGTTTTCTATTGATATTCTGTGTTTTAGAGACCATAGCTTCACGTTCACATTAGGGCTGCACGATGTCTTGTTTTAGCACCAATAGAAGAAAGGTCCACATGTGACAATGCTTATTTTAGTAAATCACCACCAATACCACACTACAAAAAAAATCGTGTAAAATCCAGTAAACCCTTACATTATAACTTGTGACATTAGAACAAAATATGTGGATATAAAAACATGTATGTAGACTATACAACTAAATTAACGATCTCTTAAATATTTTCTAATTTCACTAAACATTTCATTAAGTTTCGTTGACATTTTATACAACATGGACCTTTATTTGTATTAAAATGGCTTATGTCTGCTATAGGCTCATTTTGTAAATGTAAGCAACTAATTCTCGAAGTCGTGCATCTTCGGTTGCGGAGCCGCGTGTGCTGTTACAAAAAAAGCCGTGCACACCGCCAAGCGAAATGGTGTCTTGCGCACCCAACGCGCACGACCGCCCTCATCAAATAACCACTCGTTACAACATTTCTTTCAAGAGCATCGAGCATCGAGAAGTGTCTGAGAAAAGATTTATTCTGTTCTTATACAGATTATCATATCTATTAATTTTCCACTGAATTATGCGATCTGAAGAGCTTGAAACGGCATGCAGAGTGCTGTTTTCTTTCTTAATTTACTGTTGTATGTTGTGCAGCGGACGAGGTTAAAGCCAAATGGGAAAACTTATGAGATACATAAATGAGGAAAAATGTGTTCTCGGTCAGCGCCACCTATCGTGTAGTCGGAATTAACTGAAGGCAATCAATCGTTTTGTGTTCAGTGTGAAAGCTCCATTCTTCGGCGATTCGCTTAGATTCGGCCTTTATGCAGTAGATCAGCATGCCGTGAGTGCTCTTCAGAGCGCATGTGAGTATTTGAAAGCATGTCTGTCAGTAAGTGAGTTTTATATATCGATTATATGCTGCAATCCAAACTGCAAAAATGATGCCTTCATATAGAATTTGAAAGGGAAAACACTGAAATACCGGTGAGGATGCACGTTGTAAGCTTAACATTGTGAAAAGTGTGCATTTCTCACAGCGCATATCCTGTGCAATGAAGCCCACAATTGCCCTTGTAATTTGCTTCGACCTTTCCAAACTTTTTTTGAACGTTCAGACACTTGTTTGAGTGCGTGTGTGTGTGTGAGAGAGAGGGTAAAATTTATCAGAGTCTGTTATTTTTTCTCTAAACTTTAGGTATTCATTTACTGTCTTAACATATAACATGGGAATTGAGATGAGACCCCTATAAGGGCATCCTGACCTGGATAAACTCTAACCTTTTTTGTACAGCATCATCCTACTGTACATGTTTGTCAGGAGAAACCCCTGGAAATGTTTATCACCCATAAGCACATGACAATGGATTTGTCAAGAGCAAATAATGCAATTTATATGCAAACATTTATTTGAGTGCAAATCTGTTGTCACCGCTAAAAGTTATAGTCCACAATGATAAATGCTCCCATTATAACTAATATGGTATTACCATTAGTAATCCTCAATATATATTTGGCTTAGTTTATGTTAATACATAATTTTGCAGTAGTCTAGCAGCTTTTTATTATCTTTTTTCTATTAATTCCCATGTCTAATTACCACAAATTCCCATGTGCAATGTGAATGAATTACACCTGGACATAATTAATCGTGAGTGTATGAAAGTGTAAGGGTGAATATAATCATTGCATAAGGGCTGCACATAATTATTTATTGTATTTGTTTTTTTTATTTTTTTATAGATATATACAGCGAGGAAAATAAGTATTTGAACACCCTGCTATTTTGCAAGTTCTCCCACTTGGAAATCATGGAGGGGTCTGAAATTGTCATCCACTGTGGATGGTGCATGTCCACTGTGAGAGACATAATCTAAAAAAAAAAATCCAGAAATCACAATATATGATTTTTTAACTATTTATTTGTATGATACAGCTGCAAATAAGTATTTGAACACCTGTCTATCAGCTAGAATTCTGACCCTCAAAGACCTGTTAGTCTGCCTTTAAAATGTCCACCTCCACTCCATTTATTATCCTAAAATAGATGCACCTGTTTGAGGTCGTTAGCTGCATAAAGACACCTGTCCACCCCATACAATCAGTAAGAATCCAACTACTAACATGGCCAAGACCAAAGAACTGTCCAAAGACACTAGAGACAAAATTGTACACCTCCACAAGGCTGGAAAGGGCTACGGGGAAATTACCAAGCAGCTTGGTGAAAAAAGGTCCACTGTTGGAGCAATCATTAGAAAATGGAAGAAGCTAAACATGACTGTCAATCTCCCTCGGACTGGGGCTCCATGCAAGATCTCACCTCGTGGGGTCTCAATGATCCTAAGAAAGGTGAGAAATCAGCCCAGAACTACACGGGAGGAGCTGGTCAATGACCTGAAAAGAGCTGGGACCACCGTTTCCAAGGTTACTGTTGGTAATACACTAAGACGTCATGGTTTGAAATCATGCATGGCACGGAAGGTTCCCCTGCTTAAACCAGCACATGTCAAGGCCTGTCTTAAGTTTGCCAATGACCATTTGGATGATCCAGAGGAGTCATGGGAGAAAGTCATGTGGTCAGATGAGACCAAAATAGAACTTTTTGGTCATAATTCCACTAAACGTGTTTGGAGGAAGAAGAATGATGAGTACCATCCCAAGAACACCATCTCTACTGTGAAGCATGGTGGTGGTAGCATCATGCTTTGGGGGTGTTTTTCTGCACATGGGACAGGGCGACTGCACTGTATTAAGGAGAGGATGACCGGGGCCATGTATTGCGAGATTTTGGGGAACAACCTCCTTCCCTCAGTTAGAGCATTGAAGATGGGTCGAGGCTGGGTCTTCCAACATGACAATGACCCGAAGCACACAGCCAGGATAACCAAGGAGTGGCTCTGTAAGAAGCATATCAAGATTCTGGCGTGGCCTAGCCAGTCTCCAGACCTAAACCCAATAGAGAATCTTTGGAGGGAGCTCAAACTCCGTGTTTCTCAGCGACAGCCCAGAAACCTGACTGATCTAGAGAAGATCTGTGTGGAGGAGTGGGCCAAAATCCCTCCTGCAGTGTGTGCAAACCTGGTGAAAAACTACAGGAAACGTTTGACCTCTGTAATTGCAAACAAAGGCTACTGTACCAAATATTAACATTGATTTTCTCAGGTGTTCAAATACTTATTTGCAGCTGTATCATACAAATAAATAGTAAAAAAATCATACATTGTGATTTCTGGATTATTTTTTTTAGATTATGTCTCTCACAGTGGACATGCACCTACGATGACAATTTCAGACCCCTCCGTGATTTCTAAGTGGGAGAACTTGCAAAATAGCAGGGTGTTCAAATACTTATTTTCCTCACTGTATATATACTTATAAAAAAACTAAAACAATAAAATGACTAAAACTAACTAAAATGAAAACAGAAAGTATAAAAATAAATTCTAAATCAAAATGTTAACAAAAACATTAATAATATGTCAATGATACTAAAGTAACACTGCTCTGGACTTACATGTACATTATGACAGTTCTGCATTTTTTTTACAGACTTTTGCCATTGTTCTGGCATCTTTCCATGGTTTTGAATCCCTCCTCACTTGTAGTTCCTGTTTAGAGACCCATGTTAGCATTCCCGCCTGAGTAGCTTTTCACTGTCCCCACTCCTGACTATGTCTATGGGCCTGGAGATAATGTGTGACATCGTCCCCGTTAGAACCAGGGTTGGAAATCCATCACCGTGGACATGCCTCATTGGCTCTCACCTCGTGCGGGACAAACTCCCAGACAAAGAAGGCCAAGTAAAAATTACAGGGGGGTTCAGAAGTACGGCCGTCACCCGAGGCAGCCGTGGAGGATAACTAACGACAGCCAGGCCGACTCTCACTTTGTTTTGCCTTTGAACAGCTAAGCTCTTCTCCATTGCTAGCCTAAGGCTGTTTGGAGACGAGAGCTAGTAGAGTATGGGTGTTTGGCTGTGCCACAGCAAGAAGAGGACATGGACAAACAGAGGATTTCTGATGACACTCTTGCTGGAAACAAATGATTACAGATGGTTACTGACAAAATAGCCTGTCACAAAATGTAAACACATGTAATGAGTGTAATTTGTGACATCATAACCTTGGGAAAAGATATTTAGTTTATTGAACACCACAGGTAGGGCGCACCATCCCCGGTGGTATATGTTGTGGGCTGTAAACATAGCAGAGTTATATAAATCATTCTCAGGCTATTCTTGAGCTTATCAGTTTGTAAGCACAGAAGAGGAATTTTAGCATATAGGCCTACTGTAAAACACAGTAATCGAGGATTTATTCTCTGGATCTCTGACTGGGCACCGCGTTTTGTTATTTATGAGCACTGAATCAATATTTATTGTGCACAAAGGAGCATTATTCCAATTCTGAATGTCTAAACCGTAAAAGAACAGCATAAGAAAGCATACATACACAAACTGTAGAGGGAACACATTATCGCATTCTTATTTAAGGTGATATTACATATTGCATTCCGGCTGCCGTCTTTGTTGATGTTTACAAAATGGAAGGTTATTATTTTAGTAGAGCATTTTAAATTCACAACAGGCTTGGCACTGAATGGAGAGTTTTAAATATTGCATTGCGCCGCGGCCTTATGGGGTGAAAGCTCACATAGTGCATTGCTGCAACCCTAACAAGTTTCTTTCTTTCTTTCTTTCTTTCTTTCTTTCTTTCTTTCTTTCTTTCTTTCTTTCTTTCTTTCTTTCTCAATTATGTTTATTTATTTATTTTCCACCAATCCAGCTTAATTACTGCATTTATTTGATAATTGCTCCCATCTGTTTCATTTATTTCCCGAGATGGACATCCTTTGTACAAAATGGTCTTCCCCCAGACAAATAATGAAGTCCAGAATTAATGGAATGGTATTGTCTTTGTCTGTTCCTGGCATTGCCCAAATGTCACCAACCCTCGGGGAGATAGATGAGCAATTCATCCATTAGTGAAATACCACCTCTTCTCTCATCTCTGTTAGAATAGCAGCATGAAAGGATGGCATATAGGCATATTAATGCACCCATCTTTATTGTGCTATTGATCAGGGATTACTGAAAGCAGCCACTCACATCCAAGTTGCGGCTTCCTCTCTCTATCTTATCCCATTACATGCAGTGTCATAAGTCAGTCTTGGCTGTCAAAACTTTTTTTTAGATTTCCCAAATCCAGACCAATTCAATTAAAACATCTGGTTGGCAGACTATCTTAATGGAAGTTTAATAATATCTGTGTGAAGCCTGAGCTATTTATTTATTTATTTTTCAGTTTATAGACAGATGTGTACGTGACGGCTTAGCTTTTGATGACGTGTTTGTGTATGTGCATACATGCTTGCTCTCATGCACATATGTATGCTTGTCTCTTTCTGTAATTCAGTGTAATTCTAAATTCTGTAATGGGGTAATCATCTAGAAGCCAACCCCCATGCCAATTATCTGTCAGATTATGAAAAGTATGGTTTGCGGTTTTAATCTAACGGAATGCAATTCAGCAATTTCCTCATGCACAACAAGGGGAAGATAAATTAATCAAAGAGATAGAAAATCAATTTGGCTCCCCAACTGTCATTTCGGATCACCTCGCAAAGCTCTTTTCTCCCAACTCGCTGTAATGCTGATGCAAATGGTAGAACCCCGCCGGAGATGCCTAATGCTGGGCTTGCAGCCTAACAGCCTCTGTGTGGATGGGAGTGGAGTCAGTTAAGGTTTGGGAGGATAAAGCTTCTGTGGCTTCTTACTTGCATTTCACGCATGACCCAGAGCACTCTGGAAATAACCACATTACATCACAGGGCTTGCACGGTGGTGCACTGCCAAAATGAATTGAAAGCGGGGTGAGGGGGAAGAAATTGAGAGCAGTGTGCAAAGGCCGGAGTCCCTGGGAGGATGCGCTATCATTGCGCCACACACTCTAATTGGGAAACGCCATGTTAGTGACTAAAATTCTGCACCGTCAAATAGTTATTTAAGAAATTTCAGTATCAACTTTTATATATTCAATTCTAAACTTTTAGGGCTAAAATTAAAATTCAGTCATTTACTCACCCTCATGATTTTCGCATACTAATTTAAACTCATTTTACTCAAGATGTATTGAATCAAATGCCATTTGACTCTTGCATGTCTTGTGACCAATTAAAACCGAGGTGGCACTGGCATGGCAAACATTCTCAGTGAATAACAACTTTAATTTCTCCTGGAATATTGTCATACATGGTACTTTTACTTTGTACTTTTGTTTCTATTTAAAAAAAAAATCATTTTTGTGCTTTAGATCCCTGTTTAAATTGTGCTGTTAAATAAATACATATATTAATAATAATATATATCGCGCTGCAATATATGTAGTAATGACGCTTTGGGAACCAGGTACCAGGTCGGTACTCTACTGTGGCTTGCAGGCCTCAGCCTCAAGGCACGTGTCACCAACGGGTTTCTCCCCAGGGACACACCACCCAAAGGGACTTGGTATCAGCTACAGCCCTGCAGAAAAACGACCCTGCAGGAACTCCAGCACTGTACCAACCGGGCAGTTAACTGGGTCCCACTGTCGGATCCTGCACCATGAAGTGAAAATCCTCCAATTCAATACAGATTATTTGTGGATGGAGCTTTGGAGTGAAGTTTGGTCTCAGCTACCTCAGTTGAGAGATTGGAGCTGGGCCCACTCAGAGGCCAAACCCATACTTGGTCAGGCCAGAACGGCACTATTACGGAACCCATCCCGGCGGGCTCTCTCCAGAACCCCCGGGAGCAAAACGATTCTGTCCTCCACACTACCAGATGGTCTACTAAGGAAACCAGCCTCTTAAGGCTGGCCTCTGGTGTGATTCAAGTAGCCAATTCGGTCCCCAGAAATGAATCGGCAGGAAAAAAAAGACCTGACTGCTCTAACATTCTACTAGAAGGTAGTGACGCACCATCTTGTGACGGACACTGAGGCATACACTTGCTGGAAACCGCGGTGCCCCGAGGCACTGAGGGTGGCAGGGTTGGCAGAACGGCCTCCTGAGGGCAATGGAGAGGAATGGGCATCGTATGCTAAGGTGTGAACTATTCCACCCTGGTGGGGTCTGCCCAGAAACTTCCTTAAGCTGAGAGTGGCGCCCTAACCCCTATGCTTTCTGAGGGGGAGCAGGAGAAGTGATACTCTCTTTCTGCTGTGGCCTGTATGAGGAGCTTGACGGTTGGGGCTGCTCCCACTCAGCAGCCACAGAGCCCTAAGCCTGGCAAGTGTGGTAGCGTTTGAACGCGGCCGCCTGCTTTTTAGCCTCCTGAAACCTCTCGACAACTATGTTCATAGCGTCGCCGAAGTGGTAAGTCAAGAGGTATAGCCCCATGCCCGTACTCTTTGAAACCCCTGATATCAGAATATATGTGGATCTGAGGGCTGAAGAGACAGGACAAATACGGTATGGAGGTCGGGAAAGAAAGGAAGGCCCCAGGGTGGAAGCTTGACCCCGGAAGACCCAGCTTGCTTCTAGGATGAGCGCCCTGTTTCTCGGCCGGCCAATCGATGTTCAGCTTAGACACGTCTCAAGCTATTACAACCACCAACTCCTCATATGCAAGGAATAAAAGTGGTGAGTCTTCAATATCCCCTGCCTCGATGCTCAGCACATCCACCTCCTCAGAGCTAGACAGCTTAAGCACCGGGCTCTCTCCCTTGGTGGAAGAAGCCAGAGCGCGGGTTTCCGACCCCAGTCAGGGTGAGGAGAAAAGGTAGAGCTCAAGAGCAGATTGAGGCTTCTCTGCTCTCAAATAAACAACACACAAATGTGTATCCCCACCCGTAATAAAGAGAGGGAAAGGAGGAACACATGACGTAAATGCTTGTTTTTTCACCATAATAACTTGATTCTGTTTCAATATTGGGTAATAATATACATATATTATTACCTGATATTGAAACAGAATCAAGTTAACACAGATTCTGTGTTCAACACAGAACACTTGTTGAGGCACAGAAGCTAACGGATGTCCTTTTATGCTTCCTGGTCGCAACGTCACCCGCTTCGCCATTGAACTGATTTCACACATGTGCTTCAGATGCAATCACGCAGAGGCATTCCCAAAAGGGAACTGTTATTTATGTGTATAATATGTATAATTTATGTTTGCTTGTTTGTTTGTTTTTTTGTATAAATTATATTTATTTATTTTCAAAACATCTAAACCTGACCACAACAAATTAAATGTGGCAATACATTTAATTATATACAGTTTCAATTTAAAATGCATAATATACAGTGGTGGTCAGAATGAATGGCACCCCTGGTAAATATGATAAAAAAAAAAAAAGAAGTTTATCCTTTTGATCTTTCATTCAAAAAATTCGCAAAAATCTAACCTTTCATTGAAGTAAAAGAATTGAAAGTGGGGGGGAAATCACATTATGAAATAAATGTTTTTCTCCAAAACACGTCAGCCACAATTATTGGCACCCCTGGAATTTTTTATGAGTAAAATATATTTACCTTTATTTAGCACACCAGGGTGACTAGGAGCATGAAATTGTCTAGCTATGACTTTAAATATGAGGAAACACAAAGGCCAAATTCCCTTAATCATCCATCACAATGAGTAAAACCAAAGAATATAGTTCTGATGTGCATCAAAAGATTGTTGAGCTTCACAAAATAGAAAGTGGCTGTAAGAAAATAGCTAAAGAATTGAAAATCCCCATTTCCACCATCAGGGCAATAATTAAGAAGTTCCAATCAACTAATCTGATGTTACGAATCTGCCAGGAAGAGGACGTGTGTCTATATTGTCTTAATGCACGTGAGGAGGAAAGATTGAGCGGCCAAAGACTCTCCAAGGATCACAGATGGAGAATTGCAGAGATTACTTGAGTCTTGGGGGTCAGAAAGCCTAAAAGAAATGATCAAACAACCCCTACACAACCACATGTTGTTTGGGAGGGTTTCAAGAAAAATCCTCCTCGCTTCTCCAAAAAATAAACTCCAGCATATTCAGTTGTCAGACATGACTGGATCTTCAAAAGGGACCGGATTCTATGGTCAGATGAAACAAAGAAAGGGCTTTTTGGCAGCAAACCCACCAGATGTGTTTGGTGCAAACAGGGATAAAAAGTACCCCATGCCTACGGTTAAATATACTGCTGGATCTTATATGTTGTGGGCCTATTTTTTTGCTGGAGGTCCTGGACATCTTTTTCAGATACATGGTATTATGGATTCTAGCAAATACCAACAGATAAAAAATCAAAACCTGACTGCCTCTGCTAGATTTGCCGTGGTTGGATCTTCCATCAGGACAACAGTCCAAAACAAACATTAAAATCAACACAAAAATGGGTAACTGAGCACAAAATGAAGCTTCTGCCATGACCGTCCCAGTCCCCTAAACTGAACCCTATAGAAAATGAGTGGGATGAACTGAAGAGAAGAAGTACCAACATGAACTTGTGAATCTGAAGGATCTGGAGAGATTCTGTATGGAGGAATGATCTCTGATCTCTTGTCAGGTGTTCTCCAAACTCATCAGGCATTATAGGAGAAGACTCAGATCTGTTATCTTGGCAAAAGGAGGTTGCAAAAAGTATTTAATAACAGGGTGCCAATAATTATGGCCAGCGTGTTTTGGAGAAAAGCATTTATTTTATAATGTGATTTATCCCCCACTTTCAATTCTTTTACTTCAATGAAAGGTTCGATTTTTGCTCATTTTTTGAATGAAAGATCAAAAGGATAAACGATGCAGATTGATTTTTTTTCAGCCATTTTTTATCATATTTACCTGGGGTGCCATTAATTCTGACCACCCAACACTATCTCACGACCAATTCGTACGAATTCATACGAATGATAAAAAGTTGGCTAATTCGTACGAATTCGTACGACCTCACTCGTACGAATTTGTACGATTTGTCTAAACCCACGTGATGGGTAGGTTTAGGGGCAGGGTCAGGGGTACGTCATTCGTATGAATTCGTACGAATTAGCCACCTCGTAGAATTTGTACGTTTTCCCGTGAGATCAGGTTGGACCACCACTGTATATGCTTACAAATATTTAACTGTATACACTGAAAAAGTATGATAGTTGCAGCTATGAATTAATGTCTAGTTAAGTTAAGGTTTAATATATATATAATAAAACATTTAAAAAAAAAAAATTACCCAAGAACAGCAGATACCTTTCATAATTCACAACTTTTGCTAAACTTTCTCTCTAAGCTATGACATTGTTCTTGCCTGCATCATTTGTGTTCAATCAGGATATGTTCATGACAGTCAATGTGAACATAAATGACCGTGCTGTGAGACAAAGGGAAGTGAGAATGACGCATATCATGCTCAGATGACACCAACAGGAGGCGCCATGCAGAGTTTCCTTTCACAATTTCTGGCCCTAAATGTAGACAGACTGTTTGGCAGCACATACGCACAGCTCTGGAGTGCCAACGTCAGCAAACACACTCACTCACTCACTCACTCACACACACACACACATACACACACAGTAGAAGCCCCTTACATTCATCACCATCCTCTCACTCAGGCAGAGAGAATGCCAGTCCACTTGGTATAACAAAACAAGCATGAAGTCTGTCTTCGCTCATCTCTCTCTGACCTTAAACAACAGCCAAAATGTATTGTTTGCTGCATGCACCTTCTCCAGGCCTCAAATATGTCAGTAAGATGATGAGAGGTAGTTGCTCTCAGAGAACTCTTGAATCCAGCAGGTTGAGGTGTTTGTTGAAGTAGTGCAGTACACTTATCTACAATGGACCCAAAGGTCAAGCAAACATCTCTGAGGATCTGTCCATCTCTGCTTACTCTGGAAATGATTGAAAAGCATCAAATTCCCATCAAAAACAAAAACAATGCAAGCAAAAGAATTTCTAATTATATAATTGCTCACCAGCCACTTTATTACACTTTGCTAATGCCGGGTTGTACCCCTTTTTTCCTTCAGAACTGCCTTAATTATTCTTGGCATAGATTCAGCAAGGTTGATTTTGGTCCATATTGACATGATAACATCACACAGTTGCTGCAGATTTGTCGGCTGCACATACTTGATGCGAATCTCCCATTCCACCACATCCCAAAAGTGCTCTGTTGGATTGGGATCTGGTGACTGTGGAGACCATTTAAGTATAGTGAACTCATTGTCATGTTCAAGAAACCAGTTTGAGATGATTTGAGATTTGTGACATGGCGCATTATCCTGCTGGAATTAGCCAGGACGATGGGCATACTGTGGTCATAAAGATGGTAGTGGCAACAATACTCAGGTAGGCTGTGGCATTTAAACAATGCTCACTTCTTGCCCTACCATATGAATGTCGCAACAGAAATCGAGACTCGTCAGACCAGGCATTTTTCCAATTTCTATTGTCCAATTTTGGTAAGACTGTGCAAATTGTTGCTTCAGTTTTCTGTTCTTAGCTGACAGGAGTGGCACCCGGTGTGGTTTTCTGCTGCTGTAGTCCATCAGATCATCTTCAAGGATTGACGTGTTGTGAATTCAGAGATGATCTTCTGCAACAACCTCGGTTGTAACGAGTGGTTATTTGAGTTACTGTTGCCTTTCTATGAGATCAAACCACTCTGTCCATTCTCCTCTGACCTCTGGCATCAACAAGGCATTTTCACCCACATAACTGCCACTCACTGGATATATCCAGTGTATATATAAAGTGTATATAGTAAGAATTAAAATTTTCTACATTATAGTAATGAGAACTTGAGAGGAAAATGTGCCTAATTGTCATAAAATGTTTTTTTTTTTTTTTTTTTTTTTTTTTTAAATCTTATATAAACTAATGACAAAATAGTTAAGTACAGTAATAGTTAAAAAAAATTAAGTTGTGAGTGTTAAAAATCATAGAGTGTTTTGAGGTCCTGTGATGGTTAGGATGCTGGCATAGAAGGCAGCTGCCTATGTAGGCAGTACACAGCAAGGCAGCTAATTAGGTTTTGGAATAGAGAAATGGACAGAAATGAATTCATACACACATAAACACACAGCTAGCGTCCATCAAGAGCTAGGGAAAAACTAATGCATAGTCGTCTAGAACAGATTTGCCGATCTGGGATATCCATATGGTATGGGGGAGGCATACTAAAATAAACCAAAATCACTGATTGACTAGAGAGAAAACACCACCAGGAAGACAATAAACAAAATCTTCTCTAAAACTGTCACCCATTAGTGTTTCAAAACCACCAAATTGTCTTGCTGACACCAGTCACAAGAGGAGCCATCAAATGAGAGATAATTATCTGAGGAGCTTTTGCTAAAGCAAAATGTCACTGTTTATCTGAACACCACAACAAATAACTCTCAGGTTAGCAGAAGACATTGATCTAATTGATCAGACATGCCTCAGTCATTTACCAGCGAAGGTTAGCGGCCACTGACATTTATTTGGATCATTATGAGCACAGGTTGAGCATTATTCATGCTCAATAATGCAGCCTTCAGGCTACACTGCACACAGTACCACTTCCACAAAAAGTTCAGGTGAGATGAGAAGTGAGAAGGAAATGTGAGAGAATAGATGCATGCTTATGTTTGTGTGAGGATGTGCACATCTTGGTAAAAAAAAAAGAAAGAATAACAAACATCCTGTGTTATGACCTTGTTTTTTTTTGTTTTTTCTTCTCCTTTGTATTTTTGAAATTTCAATGGGTTTTAAGTGCATATGTGTGTTTGTGCCTGAATGTGTTTTTAACCTTCCAGAGACAGCAAAAGTTTCTGCCTCCAGCTCTCTTCTGTCTTTGGCTTCATTCTGGCATTAAATTGCATCACAAGATGTATGCGGTAAACCAGACCTTCGTTTTAACACATGTGTGAAGGTCTATAAAAAGCTGGAGTAGGTAATATGCTATTTGAAATTTTTGCTCATGGATGCTCAGTTCTGCAAGGTTTATTTTTTATTCAGTTACCTGTAAATGCCATGTCATAATGTGAAATGCATGCTTTTAAGAGCCCTCCAAAAACAGGCTGTACCTATAATAATAATAATAATAATAATAATAATAATAACAATAATAGTATGTATGTATGTATGTATTATTTTATTATTATATTACTTTTTTTGCATTTTTCCTGCTCCATCTGAAAAACATGTCTAAATATGTATTTATATTTAATACAATGTTATTTGTATTAAATAAATTATTACTTTTATTTAGCAAGGATGCGTTAAATTGATCGAAAGTGTCCGTAAAGACATTTGTAATGTAACAAAATAGTTTTCTTTCAAATAAATGCTGTTCATTTGAACTTTCTATTCATCCAAGAATCTTGAGAAAATTTTAACCTGTTAAGCTGCAACCCCACTTTTGAAAAATCCCCAGAAATGACATACCCAAACTGAAACAGATACAGTTCATGAACCCTTGGTACTAAAAGCACAAGTATGATCTCGTTTGAAAGCTGACACCTGGCAGTATATTGTAAATGTAGAATTAATTATTGTCGTAATGACAAAAATTGTTATAAATAGCTTCAAAGTTTTGTAAAGTTATTAGAAATTATTTTTTATGAAACATCCTCATGAAAATAAAATTGAAGTTGGCACTGGAGCAATCTAGAAATGCACTACAGCTAAAGCCACATGTCTAAACATTTTATGTTTAAAATCTGAAGATAAGTCCAAAACTCTGTATTTAGTTAAATGTTTTTCAAGACCATGTCATGTGACTTTATTTTGATTTGACGCAAAAATGCTACTGATGTTTATTGTCATTTTCTAACCATCTATCCAGTATATTGTCTCTATTGTTTTGTGGTGCAAACGATCCCCATTCAGTCTCAATCTCCCCCTGCACACATTTACACCTCTCCAGCATGGTTATGGCTCTAAATATGCATTTCTTTTGTCTGCATTACTAACGACTGGCTATTCACAGGCTATTCATAGGGTTTCAGTCCCTAATTTCTTTTCTCAAAGTTCACCTCACATTTTAAACTGTATCAAATGCATTTCTTGAATAAAGAAACAATTCAGTAAGCATTCAAAAAATCATAAAAGTATAACTGCTAGACGTGGCAGGTGCACCTAGGGCTAGCTAGCATGTTAGCCTAGCACACCATCAATACACGACAATTTATGAGATTAAATAATGATATATATATACATATATATACATATACATATATATATATATATATATATATATATATATATATATATATATATATATGCATCACAGGTTGCACAAAAATATTTTGCATAAAAAATATACTAAGAAATGTTTCTTGAGCACCAAATCAGCATATTATAATAATTTCTAAAGTATCACGTGACACTGAAGACTGGAGTAATGATGCTGAAAATCCAGCTTTGTAATCACAGGAATAAATTGTAAAATGTATTAAAATAGAAAACAGTAATTCTAAATTGTAATAATAATTTACAATTTTACTGTTTTTACTGGTTATTTTTTATCAATTTTGAGCCTTGATGAGCAAAAGAGACTTCTTTTAGAATTTAAAAAATATATATATTACCGACCCAGGGGTGTGTGATATTACAATTTTTATCATGGACGATTAAAATGTCCCAGCAATCTGTTTTTGAAGAAACATCGTAGTATCGTGCTACAGTGTATTCTATCAGTTGCAGTTCTGACGCCTCCATCCTAACATACTGTACAATGCGACGTACCTTGACATCACATGTTAACGCAGTGGTCAAGTTACACTCAAAGGATACTGCAATTCTTTTAGAGCCTTTGAAGCCTTGCCGGTTAAAAATGTAATTCACGTTTTGACACGCTGTTCTAACATGTGCTTTTCTGAGTGCATACACTAGAGCTAAGAAGCCTGTCAAACAGAGCCTGGATAATGGACTAAGTTATCTTTCGAGTCTTATTGGGTTAATACTGTCAAATACACACAAGGTTTACATAAACACAGTTGGTAATGTCCAAAGTGAAAGCAAACATTTGAGAGAAAATCGGGTGCATGTCATATGCATGTATATTAGATGAGTGCCTGTCTTAAAGTGACAGTAGCCTAATAGTAAACATGCTGCTGCTTGTCCTTAAAGAGAAAGTTCACTCAAAACTGTACTCACTCTAATGTTGTTCCAAACCTGTATTAATTTCTAAAACGACAAAAAACAAAGAGAAAATCACTCACTGCTCTGATATCTTTAATAGTAGCTTTAATAAGTATCAATTTATAATTTATACAGTGAAGTCTATGTAGTGTTTTATTTTTATATTTGTTCATTTAATTTCTTTCTTGAATGCTTCTGTTAAATACACCTAATGTAGCTGAAAATTCATTTGTATATTATATGTTGTGTATATGAAAGTGTATCTTTGTTATCTTTTAATAACAAAGAAAATAATGACAAATATTCACCTGTATATATATCTTCACCTCTTTGGTCTAAATGTCTGCCATTCTTTTTTATGTTATATTTTGTTACCTCATAAGGCTTTGTTTTTAAAATAGGGACATTAGTTTGCCTGGAATGCTCAGTCACTTGTAAAATAGTAAAACCAACATGAAAATTAATCGTGATAAAATCGTGAAAACGATGTCCGCGCCGGTATCTGTGCCGGTGTGTCCGTGCCGGTTTGTCTCTGCCAATGTCCATGCTGATGTCTGTGTCCATGTTGTTATCCGTGCCAGTGTGTCCGTGCCGGTGTTTGTGCCCGTGTGTCTGATGCCGGTGTCGATGTGCTCGTGCCGGTGCCAATGCCGGTGTGTCCGTGCCAGTTTGTCCGTGTCAGTGCCTATGTGTCCGTGCCAGTATCCTTGCCGGTGTGTCCGTGCCGGTGTCCGATGCCGGTTTCGATGAGTCTGTGCCGTGTCGGTGCCCGTGTGTCCGATGCCGGTGTCGATGTGTCCGTGCCGGTGTCCTTGCCCATGTCGGTGTCTGTGCTGGTGCCCGTACCAGTGTTTGTGAAAAGATTTTTATCTTTGCCACTTTGGCCTAAATGTCTGCCATTCTTTTTTATGTTATATTTTGTTACCTTGTAAGGCTTTGTTTTTAAAATAGGGACATTAGTTTGCCTGGAATGCTCAGTCACTTGCAAAATAGTAAAACCAACATGAAAATTAATCGTGATAAAATTGTGAATCGTGATTTTCCTGAAAAAAATTGTGATATGATATTTTTGCCATGTCGCCCACCCCACCCCAAACTTTTAAACAGTATACTGATATACAGTGGCTAACTGGACCATATTAAACAGCCAAACTTTGACCCCTTGTTGAAGGCCCAGCGGACAATTAATAGAAATATACACAATGATTGATTCATGGAGCAGAGCGGGTTGTCCATTGGGAACAAGAGTAGTCTGCCACATAGAGCCTTGAACCTATTTGTAATGTCTCAGCAGAGATGTAGAATATGGTATCTATTATCACCAGAAATGATAGAGATGCAGTCTTGTTCGCTCCATAAGCAGCTTTTAGCCATGATTGACCACATCTATTAGCGAAGGATTCTAAGCTCTGGCTACTGTATAAAAGGCATATTTGTGAAGGCTGAGGGTAAACAAATTAATCGATTTTCTTCACATCAATTATTTCAGGAGAACAGTCTGTGAGGGCCTTTGATCCTTTCATATCAAAGAGATGAGTTCGTCTCACTCACGCTCAGACAAAAACACTTGCTTTCTCAGCACTCTATAACCACAACAAGTCACTCTTTCTGTATAGCTTAAGGTTGTTTCTGACAAAACTTTGCTGGATGATCTAACTTCACAAAAGAAAAGAGAACAATATCTGGCCTTTTGAAGAAGGCACTTCCTCCAACACTTGAAGTTTTACCCCTACTTGCTTTCAGCATCAAAATTCCACCTGCATTTTCTACAGTACATTACTTAACGCAAAAGAAAAACAGTACACTTAGATCGTCTTGACCTGCCAAGTCTCCGTCAGCACGAATAGATTTGAATCATGCCCATTGCATTGCAGTAAACCTAAGATGATTGTGCCGTGTGTGCAGTAAACCTAAGATGACTCTGCTCATTTGGATCATTTAGGGTCAAAGTGAATTTTTATTGGCAGGTTGCCTTTGATGCAGGGTCTTTAATCAGATGCCATTTAGCTATTTGCCAAGGGCTCATGGGAGAGAGAAACAGCCCAACACACTGCATCTTCATTAGGCTGGGGGACAGTGTAATCTCGCACATTTTGAATGCCATGCGAGCTGTTACAGGACCGTATGTAGCTCCATCACGTTCCAAATGGAAATCATTTGAGGTTGTGAATCCAATGAACTAGCTTACCTTTGAATTCGAGATTAAAGTTGTTTTGTTTACAGGCTCTTTGCTGATAGATCGAGCGAGTTCAGGGAGAAGTGAAGGAGGTGAGGCTGCTCAATATTACATCTCGCTGGATGTCAGCAGTATTGAACGGCTGTTAATCAAATATAATATTATGCCTAATATCATAATTAGAACCTAAATCCGCCCTCTGAAAGGTCTTTTGCGAAAATAATGCGCCTCACGAGTAGGGTTGCCAACTTCTGGAAAGGAAATAAGGCACAATCGTGGTTCTTTATAGGGAAATAAGGGACAGAGTAAGGGACACATATTTGTTCTGTACCACACAGTGCATGTCATTTCAGTATCTGCAGTTAAGTGTCTATGAAAGGTTCTCAGACATAAATAAATTTTCCCGGCTCAAAATTTAGATTTTTTTTTTTTTTTGAAGAAAGACCAAAATATTAAATGTGATGGAAGTATATTTACTAATCCATAACTTTTCTTTTGGTTTCTTAATTTGTAATGCCAAATATGGTTAATTTCCAGAGATCTAGAGATCTCAATGTGGTTCCATGAGAAAATTGGTACACATTTTCAATGGTTGCACATTTTCTGAAGAACAAATAATGTTGAAACTAGAAATGTGTCTTGTTTTCTTCTATCAACACAATGGAACATAAATAGTATTTTACCAAAGTTTGCGTGCCTGTAACTCCAAAACTATTAAAGATATCTCAATATACTTCTATATTGTCATCCTTAATTAACTTTTTTTAAGGGCCTATATGGTTTAATCTCATATAATGTGGCTCCATGTTTAAGTAGTTGAATTGTACCTATGTTCTACACCAATGGATAAGTACACGACACT
This sequence comes from Rutilus rutilus, assembly GCF_951802725.1. NCBI lineage: Eukaryota > Metazoa > Chordata > Actinopteri > Cypriniformes > Leuciscidae > Rutilus > Rutilus rutilus. The sequence continues at coordinate 15,233,275 of NC_140219.1, read as the reverse complement.
TAAAATAATGAACTAAATGTTGTTGCAAGCATATTGGCCTATCCTATGAAATGAATAAGTGAAAATGCATTATATATTTTTCAGATAAAGAGAACTTAGAGAATTAGTATGGTTTTTTGCTTTTGCTGCTTAAGAATGTATTGGTTATTTTTTTATATATATATTGTGTTTCAATAATCAGGTCCGATTACGGTAGAAGTTACTTAAATGTAAAATGTTTTCCTCTATTTAACAACATTAACTTACAATGGGCTAGTGAAAGACGACCTCGCTTTTTGACCATGTCTTCCCTCAGGGAGATTGCATGTCTTCTTGGGTTACTGAATGTTGGACTATGAACAATGAACAATAATCACATTGTTTGGATTCGCTCAAACTGATTTGCCGAAATCAAAACGCGGACAGTGTAATTAGGGATTTGCCGATAGCGCAAGTCCCCTCTCAATGTGAAGCGGGAGCGACCAGCTGGTAGAGGATTCTGCTGGGTCTTAAAGCCTTCCTCAAATGGCTATGTTTGCAAATGAACAATGATTTGTCTCACAGGAATTATGTATTCTCAATTTAGAGGATATGCCTGATAATACGTGACAAACTGCGTTCCGTATGGCTTTCATACCTACACATCATTGATGCCATAAATACGGGACGATTCCCTATTATACGGAATGGTTGGTAACCCTACTCACAAGCCTCAAAATAGTAAGACAGCAAGAATAAAATGTTACCCCCATTGTTTGTTTAAGTGAAACAGCTCAGAAATACAATTGTTTATTTAACTGCAGACAGCTCTATTGTGCAGATTTTCCTTTTGGTCGGATGGAGGTCACCTTGCAAGAAGAACTGAACAATAGTCTGATGTCGCAACTCCCAACGTACCCATTGTTATCTGCATGGAGAGCCACTCACAGAGGTTGATGAATACGATCTGAATACTGGTGTGAAAGATGAGAGAGAGAGAGCATTAGAGGGAGAGAGAGTGTGCAATAGAGTGATGATGCAAGTATAAGGCAAGATGCTAAATACCTTGGGCGAAATATAAAGCAAGACAGATGCAAGTTTGCTTGCTGTGGATTTTGAAACACAGCGAGAGATTGAGAGGGCTGGTGCTTGCCTGCCACATTAACATGCACCTCCAAAGGTAGTGACGAAGTAGAGGAGTCTCAGATCGCCCTACGCTAATCCAGACGGTCCTGAAAATAGCCGCTGCATCATTACAGAAGACATGGGAACTTCCTTTGTTTTACAGCGGGATAATTGCAGTTTCGTTTCTGAAAGGAGTTTGCATAAAAGCCATCGTCTAGCGCATTATACGTTCCCAGCACGTTCGTTCGTAAGGGAGTGCAGATGCCCACAAATATAAAAGCTCGCTCAAGCACCCAAACGTCTGGGCATAAATTCTCTCTGTATATCTATCATTACAGATATATGGACTCATTGCCTATTTTCCTAACTGAAACCTTAAACAAGTCATATTCTTCTCCTATCCTCTGAATGTCCACAGACGGCTCCTCTTACCGGAAACGTCATCGGAAAAAGGACCCTAAAAATGAAGCGAGGGACAGCTACATCAGTATAAACACAACTCACAGCCCCCAGGGCTTACCCTAGCCCAGCAACAGGGAAAATGGATGTGGACCTTTTGGAATGGAATATAGATGGCCTCAACTCTGGGTTATTATTCAAGCCTAATCTCCCATCAGGACCGGCTGTGTGAAGTGAACAAATGGGCTGACTATGGAGACGTCGGTGGCATTAGAGAGGGTAATTGGAAAAGCAGGTTTGTTTGGTGCAGCTAACCATGAGCGACTGGATGTGTACTGTACATCTCCAATACTTTACTTAGAGGTTGAATCTGTTTCAGATGTAGCAAGACTTTGCTTGAAATTTACACTTTAGCCTACAAAAGAGCCACCCTGCCCTTCAAGCTTGTTTTAGTAGAAATCTTGCTCATGCAAACATAAACTCGTTGGAAGAATTATATTTGTGAGGCATGTTAGATGTTTGCCCATTTAAAAAGCAATCACAAAACTCACAACCTATTGGAATGAGACCATATTTGCTAGCACACAGCAAGCAAATATTTATTAACTTTAGTAAACATTTCGATATTTTATGTGTTTTATCTTTTCATGGTTGTAATTTGCTGCACTGACGGGATACAGATGGCAGGATCAGGGGAAGACATTAGCATGGGGCTACACAACTGCAATCACTAAAACCCTGGTAATTAACTCTTTCCTTCATGCATGGGGTGAATAGGAATGAAGAGGAGCTCAAGCAGGGATGAGGGGATTTTATTTTAATGATCTGATCCACTGATCCTTTAAATTTCTGCCCCTGAAGGAGGATGAGACAGTCACATACATAAAAAATTCCCTCTTAATTTATTATCATATTGTCACTCAGAGTAAACTGGTTATAAAAAAAGTATGTCATTCTATTGCCCGAACAGTATAAAACACAAATTTTACCCAGACATCTCTTCTACATCCAGTCATCTTGCAGGCCTGACGTGTTAAAATGTTGTGGGAATATCTTGGCTTCAGGATTGAATCCTCAAACCGATCGCACATCCTGAAAATTAACTCTATTCATAAAAGTTTTTTTTGTTTGTTTTTTGGTGGGGATTTTTCTGGTAAAATCATTGAGTTTATTGATAAATCATGTGTTTTAGCAATGTTATTTAAAAAAAAAAAATAATCTGGTCAAATTATTCAAAATAAATAATAATACATTTTTGTATTTCCTTTGCATTTCTATACCCATGTCTAAAGGGGATCAAATTGACCCATATGCACTTCCCCTGGAATTTTGAGGTTTTTTTCAATGATAATATTTAGTTCTCTAATTGTGCTGGCCATATATGTGAGGATATATGTGGGGATAAGTTTACAGACTATTGCACAATGCAATGCATTATTAAAAATACAGATAAAATACAAGTCAGTAATAATCAGTAAGGAAAAGAGTGAGTTAAGTGTAGTTAAAATTAGTTATATTTAATTTATTGTTATTGCTAAAAATTTATACCATTGAAAAATTTAAACGAGTAAAATGATTTAACATTCATTACACTGAATTCAATATGGGTCATTTTGATCCCCATTATGCATTCTTGGAGGTTTTTTTGTTTGTTTGTTTGTTTTTTTGGTCAATGATTCTAAAATAAAATCAATACAACTTTTAGAATGAATGAGCAAATAAGGAAAGCACTAGAATTCCTGCCCAAAGGATGCAGTCCACTCAGACTGTCAAGATCACCTGTCACCTCTGAACTTCAGTTCCCATAAGCATTCCTGGCTCCAAACTGCACACATTACACCATCACCTGCACCTGCAATCAATCACTCTCATCAGCTCCACACCCAAAAGCCTGCACCACACTCTCCATGATGGTTTTGACTATAGGACTACCCGATGTACTGGAATATAATCTGAACTGTGAGGCTGCTTGGCATTAACATGTGAACACCGTGATCTGATCGAGCAGATCGGATCATAAGCCAATCAGGACACAGAGCGAAGGATGGCTCCGGTGCAAAGTCGACCTGAAGTAATGGGTTTTCTTTTAAAAACAGTTTTTAGTCGTCGGACATTTTACAAATCTCGCAAAATGAGGAGGATGAAGAGGCTGCAAGTACTAATGTGGATAGATGCCGTAATGGAAACGGTACAGATAAACGTAGGCCTATGGGTCCGAGAATGTTGCCAGCTGTGGTGGGAAAAATGCGCGTTCATTAACACTAGAACTCCCAAGGCGGTCATTTTGACCGTTTTAAAATTTTACAGTGTAATAACTTTGTTAAAATAAAATAAATGTGGCTGTAGGACTCTGACTTTTCCTAAATATGTGTATATTTTATTCTGACACTCTTATTTTATTAAAATCACAAAACACTAAACAGTTCTGACTATTTCTACCTAGAATGACCATGACGGTCATTTTGACCGCACACATTATATCATAAGTCCGCTACATTGCAAGTTTCGCGGAGGGACTTCATCACACGACTGGCAAGCGAACTTCGCTCCGACCACATGGAATCAAAAGCCATACAACTGGAGGAACTGCAAACAAAATAAAACCAAGGAGATAGCTATGTGCCAAATGTCACAAAGTGGTGTGTGGGAGCTGCACACGAAAGGCGGTGTTTGTGTGGAATGTGCGTAAGCGTCAAAGATGCGGGGTGTTTGCGTCGTTCAAATGGGCAGTTATTCAGTGATCAAAAAATATTAACGAACAACATCAGGTATTTTGTTCGTTAATATTTTTTGTTCACTGAAACTAATCGTTCTAAACAGTTCGTTTTCTTGTTTAGCTAATGTTCATGTTTTTTCTTAGCCTGTTTGTGACTGTATTGTGCTGCATACGTGTCCGTGAAAGTTTTTACAATGTATTAAAATGTATCAGTGTTTTTGTTATTGTATATATGTTATAAGTTATTGTATCATAAGATTTGTTTTTATTGTACAAAGAAAAGAAGAAAATATATCAATTAGGCTGGAAAATACATTTTCACATTCATTTGAATAAAAAATTTGTGTCCTGTTTATTATTACCTATCATAACATTGTAGATCCATTTATTTTTAGATTTTGTAGTGATTATTGAACTTTTTTTACAAACAGGGCTGTACTAAACGGTACGAAGCTTTGACGTTTCCTAACTTTTGTGCATGTCTACTCACGCGGTGAATTTTTTTTTTATTTTGACGCAAAACGTTCCTCACATAGAGGCAGCACCTGTCGGGGCAATCTTTCTTTTGTGCTTGTTTTAAGGGCTATGACGACAGGAATTAAAAGCTTCATTGGAAAAGAGAAGGTTAACATATACAATAGATATGACATGACGAAAATTACGATCAGTACGGCCATATGATAGTCAAAGTATGAACGGTCAGAATGACCGCTATGGTCGTTCTAGTAATTCCGGTAGTTCTAGTGTTAAGGAAAATTAATGGTTCTGCAACTTTCGGGTGCAAAGGCAAACATTTGCAATGTACTTCGCACTCGAACTGTATCGCAAAACCACGCAGCTCTTAGTTACAGAGAGAGGAGGGGGAATAATGTGAATGCAGTGAATGCAGACACGATGGCTGGATTGCGTTTACATTACACTGAGATCCGATCACAATGCGTCCTCGACGGATAACATTCCGATCAAAAGCGCGTTTACACTTGTCTTTTCAATGTGTATGTGGACAATATGGATACAGGTCGCATGTTAATGCCAAGTGTAAACGCAGCCTGAGACTTACCTCTGTGATTGTCGCCATCTCCTTGGATTCCCTCTCCAGTCTCCCTTGTGTTCACTTCCTAAACCTGCAAGACAATTATACTGTGTCTGTGTGTCTCTGTGTCTCTGTGTCTCTGTGTGTCTGTCTGTGTCACCGTGTCACATGGCCATGGACTGTTCTTTGTCTTCTCATCAGTTGATGTTTGCTGAAATGCTCACCTTGTTCACTAAAGCTTGTAAATAAACTACTTGATTGTGTACTCACCATCTCTCTGCGAGTCTGTTCCCTGACACAGACATAGCTAATTCCATTTCTTTACAGACAGGATTCAGATTTTACACCTTTTAGGAAGCTGGGGAACAGGGCGACATTAAAGTTTGCTGTTGAGCCAACAGATCCAGTTCACCCGAACAACAAATTGCTCAGTTCTGCATTGTTGTACTCCATACCAGAGGTCTATTATGAGGATGGTGCCCATTGATTTGACCTTCAGCTTATCCTATTTGCCAATTTTACACTTCACTTTGCACAGAACTTTGTGCTCCGGTATGTACAGCTTTTTAAGAGAATCAAACATTTATCACTGTTACAGTGTACAATTTTGTTTGAAGCTTACAGCAAAAAGGAAACCATACAAGATTCTTTGTATTATTGTAGCAACAGTATCCGCATCCAAATGTGCGTTTGCAAGAGTGCCCAAGCATGTCTTCACATCCTGAGGTCCCCTAAAGCATAATGACAAACTTCAACTGCCGGTTTTGATGTGCCAGAAAAGTAGCCACTGTAGAGAGAAGAGCGCAGCGGTAACCGCATTTGAGGGAAAGCTTCATTGCACAATCAGTATCGATTATAAGTCAGATCGCATCACCGCAGACAGTCCGGCTCTGATAACACATCAAACGAATTCACTGGATTGATTTCTCTTCCATGTTCTTTCCCTAATTATCTCAATGCTTATCCACCTCCACCTCCTCTCCCCAAAAAGCAAGGCTGCTCAATCCCATCCATTTCTCTTTCTTATCATGTCAATCCAAAATGCCCCAGATTTACCCACTAGAAAATGTTACGATGAGACTGAATTGTTTAATTGGGCTGTTGATTACATACGTTTGAATCTTGTAGGTCTGCGTGTCTGATTAGCAAGAGAGTAATGACTGCATTAATGCTAATAGCTCACAAATACTTAAAATGTGTTTATTGACTTAGGTTTTATTGGTTAATACTATAATCACATTAAGGATTAGTTGATAAACTGATAACATTAGGAAGAGGGAACTATTTATTAATCTGGTATTGTGTTGTCATCTATTTCTCTGGTGGGGAGAACCAGATGACTGAATGTTCATTCCCAACGTGCGTAGCCTAATTCCCAATTACCCATTGTAACAGGAGCCATTAGAATCTTGACAAGTATACCAAACTTTCTTTATTAAAGAGTTGAGCCCTCTAACTGGGTTAGGTGTCTTGAGCCTTTGTGTTTCGTCTTGACAGACTGACGTGACGCTTTTTTAATTGCTTGTACCTCAGGTCAAGGGGTAATCTACTCTCCTCTTCATACAGCTATCCCAGAGAAGAGATATCTGAATTCATTTAGCAAATTAAGCTTGGAGAGACGAGAGAAATCATTAACTTCCAGAGAATGACGAGAGTTCTTGTCCTCTAAAACAAACCAGATGGGACTGAGCCACCGCAATCCCTCCCTCGGACTTCTCTTCTGTATCTCTTGGATACACCCACACTTTTTTGTATTAATTCAGAATATCCTGTTTAGTCTTAGATTCCTCCACACATGGGCAGAGTGTGGAGTGATGCATGCCTATGTACGTATTGGGGTTGGAACGGTTGATGGCGTAATCTGTTAGACACAAATTAATTGTCAAAGTCGTCAGCTAGCAAGGCAGGCCCCGGCAAGTCAGGTCTTGAAAGGCTGAAGGATGATTTAAATATTCTTGTGGATTTGCCTTCTCCCAGAGATGTCACATCTGATTTGACAGTCCCTAATGGCGAAAGACAGTGAGAATCCATGCAAGGTTTGAATGAAGGTTAAAATGGAAATTGTTTCTTATGTATGTCACTCTGAAATTGTTTACATTGAACTTTTATATTAACGTCTAAATTGGTTTTATTATGTAATTAGAGATCTTATATGTCAGGTTTTTGGTCGCTGTAAATAATTTTGATAGATTATGCAAATGAATTTACCATAAATGTGAATGTGTTGATTTTGCACCTACACTTCGTGCATTTCATGAGCATCGAATCTCTATGAATATTCATTGGTTGTGTGTGGGTCACACGTTGTTTGTTTGGTGGTTTTTCTTTCCTGTTTGACACCTCATGCAAAGTAAACCAGACGTTAGTTGAGCCTACGCCAATTATATCAGCACACCTACTGGAAAAAAAATAAACCTGTGGGGGGGAAAAAAACACACACGTGTGAGCTTAAAAGAGGGAAAGGGGGAGAAAAAGAGACCCTAATCTACTTTGGAAGTCATGTCTGGCCTGTACTCACAGTGAATTTCCTGGTGTAAATGGAAGCTAATGGGGGAAAGGTCTGTGTAATTCTCTCTCCATTAGCCACTCTGCCTGGCCTAATTGCTTAGCTGAGCCTGAACAATTTTGTTAGACATTGCTAGGGTCATTATTGCTGCTTTTGCTAAAAATAACAAACCTCACACTAAACTGGGATGCATGACTGCTTTCTATTCTGATTATTTTTACTCTATTCTTTCCCTTTCTTTTCTCCTCCCATAACAAATCATGTTGGTGTGTTGGATGTCATGCTGAAAGATGTGCTTGATGTGTCTTGCAAGGATTTCATGGAGAGTTGAAGTCTCATAGAGGTTGCTCATTCATAGATTGTCTTAATGGAGTTACTAGTTCATTTAAGTAAGAGCTTTGCCACACATTGCTTAAAATATTTGAGGAAAAATACAGATTCAAATCACTGAGAAAATAAGACAATTTAAATTTATATTGAAATCTCTGACTTTTCATTTCAGACTGGTGTCTTGGAAAATCTGAGAGATTGAAATCCTTCTGAAGCTTCTTATTTAAAAAAAAAAAAATCTCAGGATTTTTGTTGTTGTTGCAAAAGTCACCTTTTGTTCTACGTTTTGTTTATTTGCTACGTGGGGAAGGGTTTTTCTTTGCATGTGTGTGTGTGTATATATATTTGACATTTTTGCACATTTATTAAAAAAGAAAAACTGAAATATCACATGGTCCTAAGTATTCAGACCCTTTGCTGTGACACTCATACATTTAACTCAGGTGCTGTCCATTTCTTCTGATCATCCTTGAGATGGTTCTACACCTTCATTTGAGTCCAGCTGTGTTTGATTATACTGATTGGACTTGATTAGGAAAGCCACACACCTGTCTATATAAGACCTTACAGCTCACAGTGCATGTCAGAGCAAATGAGAATCATGAGGTCAAAGGAACTGCCTGAAGAGCTCAGAGACAGAATTGTGGCAAGGCACAGATCTGGCCAATGTAAAAAAAAAAAAAATTCTGCTGCACTTAAGGTTCCTAAGAGCACAGTGGCCTCCATAATCCTTAAATGGAAGACGTTTGGGATGACCAGAACCCTTCCTAGAGCTGGCCGTCTGGCCAAACTGAGCTATCGGGGGAGAAGAGCCTTGGTGAGAGAGGTAAAGAAGAACCCAAAGATCACTGTGGCTGAGCTCCAGAGATGCAGTCGAGAGATGGGAGAAAGTTGTAGTAAGTCAACCATCACTGCAGCCATCCACCAGTCGGGGCTTTATGGCAGAATGGCCCGACGGAAGCCTCTCCTCAGTGCAAGACACATGAAAGCCCGCATGGAGTTTGCTAAAAAACACCTGAAGGACTCCAAGATGGTGATAAATAAGATTCTCTGGTCTGATGAGACCAAGATAGAACTTTTTGGCCTTAATTCTAAGCGGTATGTGTGGAGAAAACCAGGCACTGCTCATCACCTGTCCAATACAGTCTCAACAGTGAAGCATGGTGGTGGCAGCATCATGCTGTGGGGGTGTTTTTCAGCTGCAGGGACAGGACAACTGGTTGCAATCGAGGGAAAGATGAATGCGGCCAAGTACAGGGATATCCTGGACGAAAACCTTCTTCAGAGTGCTCTGGACCTCAGACTGGGCCAAAGGTTCACCTTCCAACAAGACAATGACCCTAAGCACACAGCTAAAATAACGAAGGAGTGGCTTCACAACAACTCCGTGACTGTTCTTGAATGGCCCAGCCAGAGCCCTGACTTAAACCCTGCATCTCTGGAGAGACCTGAAAATGGCTGTCCACCAATGTTTACCATCCAACCTGACAGAACTGGAGAGGATCTGCAAGGAGGAATGGCAGAGGATACCCAAATCCAGGTGTGAAAAACTTGTTGCATCTTTCCCAAAAAGACTCATGGCTGTATTAGATCAAAAGGGTGCTTCTACTAAATACTGAGCAAAGGGTCTGAATACTTAGGACCATGTGATATTTCAGTTTTTCTTTTTTAATAAATGTGCAAAAATGTCAACAATTCTGTGTTTTTCTGTCAATATGGGGTGCTGTGTGTACAATAATGAGGAAAAAAAAAGAACTTAAATGATTTTAGCAAATGGCTGCAATATAACAAAGAATGAAAAATTTAAGGGGGTCTGAATACTTTCCGTACCCACTGTATTTATATATATATATATATGTATGTATATGTATGTATATATGTATGTGTGTGTATGTATATGTAATATATATATATATATATATATATATATATATATATATATATATATATATATATAATAACATTACTTTTAGATGTAAAATCTTAACAAGAAACATATAACTATGACTAATTGTGATTAATCTCATGATTTTTCTTTTCTTTGAAGGAACGAGATGTCAGATTTCAAAATTGTGATTAAACTGATGAGAGGTGCTTGAACACCATTTAAAAAGCTTGAACAAACCTTACTTGAACGAACAATTACATTGGCATCATTCGAAATCCTTTCTGTCCACATTCTCATCAAAATTCTCCACCAAGGGCTGAACTGAAACATGGCATTCCTCTTTAACAAACAATACTGCGGCTCTGGGCAAAACCTGAACCTTGAATTCACCGGCCAGCAATTAATGCTTGAAATCATAAATAACATTGCATTTAATTATGTGGTTTGAGCCAGTTAAGTGTTTTTGAGTCAGTCCCGCTCCCTCTGTCTAGCCCTGCTTTGCTGCCACTTGCAAAATGACGTTCATATATTCCTGCTCACTCTTTCTGCTGGTCTGGCACTTGTGTTTATGTTGTGCCGTGATTGGTGATTTATATTTTGACAGCACACATCTGCGTATTTTGCTGATCTGCCGTTTTAGTGTGTGTGTGCCAGTCATTGTGCACACTATTGACTTTTTTAAAACCCTGGTCCTTGATGGAATTTATGAGCTGGAGATGTTAGCGGATATCTAGCATTTTCTTTCTTTTTTTCTTTCCCATCATCCACTGAACCACTTTTTTTTTTTTCATTTGATGGAATCTGCACAGCAGGAGAGATATTCCTTCCATTGCGTGGAATAGATTTCACAGCATTTTCATGTGACACATGTCCTGAGCTGAAGCGCGATGGGATAATGTAGCCCATGTCTCGAGAGAGGATGACAAATACAGATATGACCTCCAACAGATGGAAGTCTTAATTTGCAGCAGCAAGTTTATTAAGACAAATGGACACAGGCACTCACAGCAGACGGGCAAGCCTGGAAGTACAAACAAGCAATATATCAAATGGATGTGTTCATTCGTAGAATGTGAGCACATATTCTTGCAGCCTGCACCCAAAACACAAAACATTCCCTAAATAAAAATAGTATGGAAACTTAAGGCCCACAGAGAGCAAAGCAGATGAAATAATATTTGTTTAGTAAGCTTGTGCAATTGAAAATGGCAAAGACTGATTAGTATAGTGGTTTTAAATAGTGCTGTAGTCACTGTTTTTACTGTGGTTTTATAAAAGCTTATTTTTCCAGCTTTAGAATATATATTTTTAGATTTTGCCTGAGAATAATTTATGGCTTTCTCTCTTGCATTTAGTATTGGGATACATAAGGTGTACTAGAGCTGTTGGTGCTCATAACAATGACGATGAAGCAAACATAAAATGCAGTAAGTGTCTAGTTCATCTGTTGTGGCTGACAAGGAGTGAAATGCAGTCCATTAACATTTGGAGCTCTCAGTCATATTAATTGCAGCTTCCCTTTATGCAGTTGTATAGATTACAGATTCTTTGCCATCCTGCAAGGACACGGGTCACATTACTGAAAAAAAACGGATGCTGGGAGTTTGATGTGATGCAAGGATAAACAGACTGTTTGTGAATCCATTACCCTGTGGATACTAAGCAGGTGCACTGCAATTGTCTTATTTACCAGGAAAAAATAAATTGGCAAAGCATCCTTAAAACAAGATACATTTGCTTGAGAAGTAGAGTTGCAGTTCTGTTATCCACCATGTTGTTTGATTTTGGTTAGGAAATTCACATTATAAATGTGTGTGTGTGTGTGTGTGTGTGTATGTATATGTATATGTATATGTATATATATATATATATATATATATATATATTAGAGGTCGACCGATTAATCTGCCAATTTTTTAACATAATCGGCATCGGCCAATATCCAAGTATATCAAGCCGATTATTAGGTGGGTGCATCTGTGGGCAGCCTAGTGTTGTTGTTGTTGTTGTTGTGGAACAAGTGTTCGACGCATGCTGCCCCTAGAGTCATTTTCCAGCAGAGTGAGCAGACCTCATCCAGTGCCTAAGTTCCTTGGAGAAAACTCCTTTATATTTAATTAAAAACTTTTGATATGTTACTGCCAACTTCGAGAAAAAACATGAATAGGCGACATGACGTTCGGCTACTTTGGGTATTGATAGCATAGTTGAGGTTGCATTATCACAGCAGAAGGGTTGCTATCATGTCACAATAAGTAAGCAAGAATTTTGCAATTACATACAGTGAATCTGAGACTTTTATTTGTTCTGTTTGTGTGTCTTATATTTGAGAGGGTTGTCACTCAATGCAGAGAAATAAGTAATAAAAAAGAGACCAATGCACTACAGGCTAGTGAAGGACTGGCTTTGCTTTGCTAGCGTCGTCGTTGCTAGGGTTGGGTAGCTACAGACAGACCCGGTGCTAATACGGCACTGGTGCCTTAACGACCATTATCTACCGGACCGAATATCAATGCGGATTTCTGTGCTTCATTTTGGTGCTACTGTTATGCCTGTGCTTCTCTTGGATGCTCTGAAAACGGACGTTAGATTAACAGAAACATCGCTTCGCTGCACGTGACGCTAGTCAGCAGCTAACTTTAGCATACTAGTAGCTGGATTAAACATGGTTAAAATGCTGGCCAAACAGTGTAATGTGTGACTGTATTTCACTGTAGACTATGGGTGGAACTATGGGTGTACATGTATTCGTATTGAACCGAAACGTGGTTCGGTGTATACATTTACACAGAGAATACACGGTATAAAAATAAATAAAACTCGCAAATTAATTAATGTAATGCGGAACTACTGTTAGATACGCGGGTTCTTTAGGGACACCTAATCTGTAGCCCCGCCTTAGCTCAGGCCAGAGAATGTCTAATAAGGCGAGAAGTTTCACTCTCAGTACACTTCCGGCTTCTGAACTGGTTGCAGTTCCACTCTTGTTCCATATGAGGGCGCTCACAGGACGATAAGGATAAGGGCGCTCTCAGGATATAATTTTTTGTCTAGTAATTTGAATATTGTATTCGAAAGGAGATGCAAAGAAATTACACATTGCTGGGTGTTAGATTTTTTAGAGTCACTTATTTGCTTTAAAAAGTCTTTTAAAGTGTCAATGACGTCATACACATCGTACGACCAGAGATACTGCTTTACGGCAATCCTTCAGTCACTTTGGTGCTTTCGCGCTCTGCACTTTCTTTTCTCTCGAGGCATCGACAACACAGCTGACACAGGTAAATACACGTGCTAGACGAGTTTTTGTTTTGTTTGTTTCTGGTCCCACTTCGGATGCCACGATGCCATCAAGCGGTATCTCTGGCCGTAATCAGTCCTTCACTGACCAATCAGCGTTCATTAGCAGAATGCTAGCGTGTTATGGGCAACAACAACTCAACCTGTAAGAAATCGAAAGGACATAAGTACTCGTTCATTCAACTTTCGACCTATGACCCATGTTGAACTTGCAAAACCTACTATCGAATCTGAGATTTCTCAACGGCAATCGGGTGAAAGAGACTAATTTAGCCGTCTAGCCCCATAGACTCCCATTCATTCTGCACTCATGGGCGATCGCCACCAGTGGAACTCTGGTGGAACTACAACCAAAATTCGGTACAATAGGACTTAATAGGGAGTGGGCAGGCTCTCCGTAGACGGGCTCTGCTCAGGCTGTGACGTAAAGATTGCAATGCTGGAATATGTTGTGTGTGTGTGAGAGAGAGAGAGAGAGAGAGAGAGAGAGAGGCGCGGGCGCGATCGAAAAGTCGCGTGTGTTTAAAGTCGCAAGTGTTTACTTCTATTTGTGTGCGCGTGTGTGTGTGTGTGAGGCGCGGCCGCGATCGAACAGTGGAAACATAAAAACATACTCTGTCATTTTGTTTATACAGGACATCATTCAAACTGCAAAGTGTTTAAGTTACTGTTAATTAAAATTTTAAGGAAAACAAATATATTAATCTGAAATGTACAGTAGCAAATTAATTTTCAATTCATTCAGGTACAATTACCAAACATTTCTCAAGGTCTGTTTGTCTTTTGTACAAGTGCAGATTGGTCAAGTGTTCAATAAATGTTTTTGTTGAGAAATTTTGTCTATCTTAAGTAATTATTTGTGTTACATTTTATCTTTCAAATAGAGGTTCACGAGTTCACACTTACATATAATTTTGAGGGAGTAAGATTAATGCGTATTTGGCGTGCTGTCCGGAGGGAGGGATCCGAGCTTGGAATTCAGCCCGAACCCAGAGTACTCCCCCCGCATGTAAGTGTTTAGAACTAGAAGTGTGGAGAAGGGGTGGTGGGGGGATGCTGCAAACTGTCAATGGATCGAGGTAAGACTGCTGAGTCTATATATACCCTCTTATCATTGATTGCTGAGTGCTATCCACTCGTGTTAATTCTCTGAACGTGCTCCTCCCGAACTTAGTTAATAAAACTTCATTTAAAAACAACCACATAATCGGCCAAATATCGGCCAAAATAAATCGGCAGCAGTGAAAGCACAGACCTGGATTTCAAAAGATCGGCATCGGCCTGAAAAAACCCATATCGGTCACCTCTAATATATATATATATATATATATATATATATATATATATACAGTATAGGCCTACAGGGATGTAGTGGAGCATTGAGCAGCGACACACACGGAACAAAGAGAACGGCGCACACACAGAGCAGGAAAAGACACGATTGTGAAGTTACTAAACAAGCTGCGCGAGAATGAAACCTGATCGCCGAACACGGAGGGGCGGGACGGCATATTTTCGGCCTTTTCAATAGCAGCCGCAACAGGAAATCGTTAAAATGAGGCAAAAAAAAAGTGATTTTCTTTTTTTTTATCATTACAGGCAACTGGTTTAATGTACGGAGCATGTCGAAACCCAACTGTACAAGAGATTCAGAGGGAATCAAGCCTGCACCAGGTTAAAGACTTTTCCCTCTACAGGGAAACACTGATCCACATTTTCCTGACATATTATAGACCAAACAACTAATCGATTAATCGAGAAAATATTCAACAGATTAATCGACTATGAAAATAATCCCAAATCATTATGTACAAGTGCATTGCATTGGAAGTCCTGGATATAAGCCTCCCTCTTTTAAATATTTTTGTTCTCTGTTTTGTCATTTAGTAAACTTTATAGATTTCAACCATTTTATTCCTTCATTGAGTCTCTTTAACAAGAACTTAGATTAATGTATGAATTGAATTGTGATTGTGTGACCTATGATGAGGGAACAACCAGTGATACCCTTGGTAGTACCATCAAATGATAACCTATAGCGATGTCATCAGGATATACATACACCGGTAGGCAGTGGCCCACCTTACCGGGTGACCACGTCGTGGTCCACCAGAATTTATAGTTTACCCACCTTTTTTTTTACCACTACACCTCTGTATAAATATATATATATATATATATATATATATATATATATATATATATATATATATATATATATTAAAAACAATGTTTCAGCCAAAAGAGTTGTAATGATATATATATTTCCAAATGTGAGCTGCTGTTGTGTCTTATGTCTTAACCCATATTTAGTGAGAAAATAAGTGTTTAATTGTTCACTGTAAAAAAATTCTAACCTCTCCAAGTCAAAATTTTCTAGTGACTGGTCACATCTAAATTTTTTAATTGGTCCAAGTGCAATTCTTGTTGTAATAGTCTGTTAACATTGGCTCAATGAGAAATAATACGTCAGACTAATTGAAAAATTTAGATGTGACCAGTCACTAGAAAATTTTGACTTGGGGGTGTATTTTTTTTTTACAGTGTTTTAAACAACTGTTGCAATTCTGTTACAGCGGGTCTCTTAAGGTTAAATGATTATATTTAGATATTTTTTTCTGGTAAACAAGTCAAATACTGATTAAAGGGGTCATGAACTGCATTATTTTATTTTAAAAAATGTAAATGGTCATAATTGAGAAATAAAAGGTATTTTTCCAAGCCTGATTTTAGCCCTCTGATTTGAACGCTCTGTTTTAAGGGGCGTGTCTGCTGTGGGACTTCAGTGTAAACGCCCACTGCTGTGATTGGCTAATATCTTTGCATATGAAATGGATAAGCATTACATGTGGAATTCTGTCAAACTTTTAGCACGTTTTAACTATTACAGTTCTCAAGGTTTACTAATCGTGAAAAGTATCGATATTTTGATTTATAGCATCATATTTAGATTGTGACATGAAAGGTTGCAGTGATGAGCTTTGTATTCCATCACAGACATGTTGAGCGCATGAATGCAGCGAACTCGTCATTGTAACTCGATTTCTGCACACTAACGAATGCTTTCAACATAACAGTGCAAACACAATGTAAATAACTCCAGTTAGAATAAATGAATCTCTTTTGGCGAGAGTCCAGAACACTCGCGCTGTTTTGATTAACTGATATCACAGTTTAAATAACAGATTATTTTTCACCCTACTAAGAGAAACAATGTGAAGTTGACCGTTTAGTCACTAGTTTGATTTAGCCTACTGACAGTAAACGATTGTGAGGCAAAAACATCTAACTGTAGGCCTACACAAATCATTATTATCAGAAATCACTGGTCACTGGTGATTTTGGTCATGTACACATAATCCATACATATCAAACGATCTGTAACAAAGCAATAGTGACACAGTAACAACTTTTTTACTCACATAAGTGTGTTGCGCCGTTCCTTTCGGATCCATAGAGGCACAGCATAGCTTTTTAATTTTCAGGCTCTCTGCAAATTCAATGCAGCTACTGTGTTTTTCCACAACCTGGCACTGCACAACATTTTGCACTCTTCAAAGGCATGTTTATCGCTTAGTTGCTCGATTTCAGTGTTAGCGTCTGTTATTTATACTACCTACTACTTGTCGTGCTCGAATCAGTGGGCGGGGCTACTGAACTTTAGGGTTCATCATGTCACCAACCTGGAAAGAAGCTCTTTGTCCCCTACCAGTCGTTTATTGTAGTCCTTAAATCGATTTCTGTAATATATAATAATATTATAATTATTATTTTAATTTTTTTTATAATGCAGTATAACAGTTAAATGTATTATATATCCCTTTGCATTGAACTTCGAGCGTCGTAATTTTACAGATGTTATTTATGCTCAAACAGTAAAAACTAAAGTTAAAAAAATAAAAAATGAAATCATAATCAAGGACCCCTTTAATAATAATAATAATAATAATAATTTTCTTATTGCAGTATGACATGCTGTGTTCATTTAAATTTAGCAATGAAAAGTCTGAAAGTTTCACATGTTTGCATCACATGTTTTTGGTTTATAAACAGCTCACAGACTCAATTAGTGTGCTTGACTGTGTGTGCTATGTGTGTTCGAAATCGCCTCCTATATGCCTTCACTATTCCCTACATTAGTCCACTAACATGGTCCACTTGAAGGAGTGAATGAAAATGAGTAAGTGAATTTGGACAACGAGCATGCCGGAAGGGCTGCCGTAACTGGCAGCTCCAGTAGTAATGAAAAGATTATCTCTCTCATGGAAACCAGTATGTATAAACCTTAATTAAACAATTTAATAATCAATTAAAATTAAATTTGAGTATATTACGCTGTAGCCATGGACCAACGATTTGGAAAATGGATAGATGAATTATTCAGCTTGGGGTGCCATCTTTTGGCAACATGTGGGAATTCTTTCGGCAAGACCCTCCCAGTGCATTATGGGTGTTATATAGCCGTTGAGCGTACTGGCAAATTCCAATTCGAAAGTGAGCATCCCTATATCCTACTCACTCCGAAGGTCAGAGTTCTTGAAGTGGGGATTTTGGAGGGGGCAGGGCACTTGCGTGTCATAATGAAGCTGTTTGGAACGCACTTGGCGAAGGGAGAAAAGAAAGACAATGTAATTTCCTCATTATTTTCAACTGAAATGTTACCATGAAAACGCTAGGCATGGACAACTTATTGCTGTTAATATGTTGCAAATAAATATACATTTTACAATCAAGTTTTTGAAATATGCTGTGTATGTGGGTGCATACGTGCGTGATCCCTCTCTGCTATAAAACTTGCCATCACGTTTTTGAACCCTACAGTTATAGTCATATTTACCTAACGTAGGCCTTTCTACTAACACATTTCTCACTTACGAAACTTATTTAAACTCCATAGAAAATGCATGATGAAAATGTGTAATATATCAAAACAAAACTTGAATTATTCTGTTTTGCTAACTCGAACTCTCCCACCGTATCTAGCTTTAAAGTAATCGTGAGGACACGGCACCCTGGGTCACATGACCATAAACGATTAAATTATTTCCTTGAAGTGACCATCGCATGTTCCCTTTTCTAACGGACTTGTGGAAGGGCCCTTCATGGAGGGATTTAGGTGTTCACTTTCGATTTGAACGCTCCTACAAATGGCATCCTCTTCCTGAAGTGCCCTTCAAGGGAATTCGCCCTACATCAGTTGTACACTCACTATTGCAGTGCATTATGGGATTGAATGAATGTGCTCGACAACGCTTCCGACACCACTACAAATGGCTATCCCCTCAAATAGTGCCCTATTAGGGGGCAATTGCGGACACAGCCTTCGTCTTAAAGCGGCGCTGAGTAGACTGACCATTGTATGACATCAAAGTACCGCGAGAGCAGACGGCTCTGTTTTTCAGTGCTTTTCAATCGCTCTCGTGGTACTTTGATGTCGTACACAGATCGGTCTGTGCAGCGCTGCATCAAGTCGAACACACCTGTAACCCCTCCACCCGGGTCCTACTCGCCCCGCTCTGTGCGGGCCTTGAACCCGGGTCTCCGGTGTGAGAGTCAGGCGCTCTAACAAGGAGGCTAAAGACTACAGCCTCTAGCTTCTATCGCTAGAGCGCCTATTGAGATCAGAGGAGTGAGGTTTACTCGCACAGCAACTACTAGCTGGCCTCCGTTACACTCACCCCCCTAAACCTCACTCCCATCCGGGTCACGGCACCAATGTACCCCCTCCACCAATGTACCCCCTCCACCCGGGTCCTACTCGCCCCGCTCTGTGCAGGCCTCGAACCCGAGGCTCCGGTGTGAGAGTCAGGCGCTGTAACAAGGAGGCTAAAGACTGCAGCCTCTATAGCGTCTGTCGCTAGAGCGCCTATTGAGATTAGAGGAGTGAGGTATCATCAACAGGAAGGTTAAAGCTTTGTGGTGGAGGATCTGTCTGCCACTTTTACTTAGGTGGGTATGGTGGGTGTCTCTCGCTCTCTCCCTCAGTATCTCTTTCTCTCTCTCTTTTTGTTCTCACTTAGTCACCACGCCCAATGATCTTGTGAAAATGACAAAATGGGGGAATAATAAGAGTCGACGGCCAGCATGCTCCTCTGTCCCCTCTCTCTTACTGCTTGCATCTTCAACAGCTGTGGGCCACTGGGCATAACAAGCAGGTGTGTGCGTGCGTCTGTATTTATTTTTAAAGAGGTTTTTATTGAGCAGTCATGTGAATGAATGTGTGTGTGTGTGTGTGTGTTGGGGTAGATGAACATTTTCACTGAAAGGATGAGAAGAAAACAGAGCACCGAAGGAGATCTGGAGAGGAAATAGAGAGGAGTAAGAACATTGAGATGAGAGTGTGACGGAGAGCAGGGTTGAAGGGAGGGCACACAACAGAATTAAGGAGAGGATGGAGGATGTATATCCCAGTGGGAGGAAGTCACATTCCCAGGAAATGTCTGTTTTTGTTGAAATGAATTTGTAGGGCATGCTTTATGCGTGACGGTCAGACTCTCTATGGGTTGGTTTGACTTTGAGTGAGGTGTCTTGATTAGCAGTCATTGCATAACCTTTGCATGAAGTCATTGCATAACATTTGCAATAATATCATCATCCTAAACAGTTACCTCTTTTATTTGTGTTTTGTTTCATTATTAAATATTTTTAAGGAAAATATTTATGGTGAAAATAATTATGTGCATTGTATTGCTGTTTTGCTTAATAATTGTTCATCAAGTTTTGTTTATTATATATATATATATATAATATTATATATATATATATATATATATATATATATATAGGGGTGCTCTTAATTTATGTGTGTGTCCTGGTAAACCCTACATTATGGGGACGTGTGTGTGTGTGTGTGTGTGTGTGTGTGTGTGTGTGTGTGTGTGTGTGTGTGTGTGTGTTCACATACTTGAAAATTGTATTTGTTAAAACGTTCATGTATGTATGATTGTTGAATATATATATATATATATATATATATATATAGGGGTGTTTCCTCCAAGGAGGCAAGGGAGTCAGTGCCTCCTCAAAAAAAATGGATGAGAAAATAATCCATATTACAGAAATAAAACAGCGTAAATATTACAAAATGTGACATTAAAAAGTGTGTAAATTACTTGTTTTTGTAAAGTAACACTGTCCAACAGCGACACCAGTGGGAGTTTGCATTTCTCTTGCGTCCCCTGAGCTCGAGTTTCAACAGGCCCCCTAAAGCTGTATTCACACACTAGACTTTGAGCGTGCACAATTTATTCGGCCCCTGCAACGGTTGTGATATGGCGTCATTCTCTGCAGTGTCTTTTTTTAATAATCATTCGAAGTCATGTTGCTTCCATCGCGTAATGATTGGAAATCATTTATTGTGATTGGATATGATTGGTTCGTGCGATAAATCCCACATCTTGTATCCGCGCGTTCGAATCAGTCTGAATTAATAAAATGATGGTGCTAATGGGAAGGCAAACTAAAAAGTAAGTAAACAACTTAGCCATTTAGATATCACCGCTTTGTCATGTCAAAATCAGTTTAGTGAGCAATCAGCTTGGTGAAATTAAAGGTATCTTTGTGTTTGTGACAGGTGCTTCATGATTGACGTTCCGACAATAAGTTGACTTTTTGTTGAAGTTGAAGAACAGGCCGATAGGGGGGCCGCCCATGGGGAACGTTAAATTAAAACGAGGGAATTAACTTTTCATTTGTGGCCACAATAAATATATTTTTGTATGCATGTCATGTGTAGTAATTTCTTGTTTCTTCGTAATGTATAATTTCTCCATCATTTCTTGTATGCGTTTATTATTTTTTGCACCCCGCGGTTGCCGTAGAACTACGCAGTAATTTTTTATATGACGCTGCATTGCCGCGCCAAAAAAAAAAAAAAAAAGAAAACAGTGTGAGAGCATAGACAGTATATAAACTGGACACAGCGACCCCATTGGATTCAACGGAGGCAAGTGAAGTCAATTAGAAGCACTAACTTCCTGATGGTCGAGCGTACTGCGCAGACTCACACTGAGCTTGACGACGTAGATGTGACGTGAGCAACCCGTCTGTCTTCTAGTAGCTGTGCCAAGAGAAATCTGAATCATTCCCTTCTGAAACTTGCAGAGACGGAGAGTGTGAGTAGGAGCTGTCCATGAGCAGGAGCAGGAGAAACTTTTTCTAAGTATTCTGATTAATTACTTTGCCATTTTGCCTCCACGTCCCCCCGATTGCGAGCGAGCTTCTCCTCCTGTCCATACGGTAATCTCTCTACTGTGCGACAGAGAGTCGCGTTGGTATGACGCAATCGTTAGCCTATTTTTACAAAAACTGCTTCTACAGGGCCATAACGTAAGATACAAGGTAATGGAGCCTTTTATACATTTTCGTGTTTCTTTAGAAATAAATAATGGACAAATGGAGTCTTTAAACGCCTCAGATGTAAAGTTATTCGCTGTCAAAGTGACGCCAAAATGAATGGGAGTCAATGGGATGCTAACAGCAGGTGATGGTCTGATAGCCAATGGCGGCGCCCGGGGAAGCTTCAACATAATATGAAACGCTGCCCCCCTGTGTGAGAGTCGAGAGGTTACTAGCCGCTAGCTAATTGAACATTAAAGGATGGAGAAATACAAACATAAAAGTGGGGCCTTAAAGAGAAAAGAGAAGGTGGAGAAGTTTGTCCCGACACAAAAACTACCCAAAATAGACACTTTTTTTTTTTCTTTTTTTTTTGCCAACCTAGTGCGAATGACAACGATGTCGAAGGTGAGAGAGAAGTTTTGTCAGCTAATATTAGCAGTTGCACGTCTTTGGATGAGGACAACAATGCAGCTGACATTCTTTCCATCGAGAATGCACGAAGCCATGAATTAAACACCAATGACATCGTGGATGAATTTGCCGAAAGAAAGGCCCGGAGAATGCAACTAAAATGAGTGAGTAGTTTTATGTTTTTACATTTTGGGCCGCTGTGCCAAGATCAGTAACATTAGTTAATTATTGACATTGGCTGTGCCTTTGGGCCCGGGACTGACTTCCTACACCACTTGTTTAAATTATTACTTTAGTTATTATTTTGGAATAAATGATAGGGCTGGGCGATAGGCTATATCGCATGACATTGTTATGCGCATCTCGTCAGTAAAGCCGGTTCCTGTAGTAAATCGCCATCACCTGTTTTCAGATGGAGCGGCATTTACTACACAGAGCCATAGTTCACTGACAAGCTGCTGAGCCATATCGCATTGTGAGATTTACTACTAATCAAGGAACCGGCTTTACTGACGAGATGCGCATAACAATGTCATGCGATATATCGCCCAGCCCTAAATGTAAAAATGTAAAACTATCTTGATGAGATTTATACTTGGTTTTAATAAATAGAACATTAAACGCTTAGTTCACCCAACATTTTTTATTTTGTTTAATTAATTTAATAATTAATGACTTGCACCAATGCCATTCCAAACCCTTAAGACTTTCGTTCATCTTCCTCTTCGGAACATGAAGATGTTTTTAAAAGAGCTTTCTGTCCCTCCATTGACAGCCTACGCAACTACCACTTTCAAGCCCCAGAAAGGTAGTAAAGACATCATTAAAATCCATGTGACCCAAGTGGTTTATTTTAACCTCAATTTTATGAAGCGACATGAGTGCTTTGTGGTAATTTACCACTTTATTTACAAAATATTAATCTCCATGTGTTCAGGAGACCAACACCACATGTTTACATTTGATTTATATATATATATATATATATAAAATAGCATTTTTAGAATACATCAACATTGCAGTATTTTATTGCAAACAAACATCATTAAAAAACATTCAAATTTTATGTGGAGTGTTGCTAGCAAATGTAGTCATTTTTCAATTAGCAGATGCTTT